>NC_141019.1:3698481-3768528 GCF_052327205.1 Somniosus microcephalus
CGGGGAAAGGTAGGAAAATTAATGAGATTAGATAAGTTAATTCGTTTCTAAATCATTTTTTTAAAAAACAATATGTGTTTTAAAAGCAACGTTTTTTTTTAAAGACGCAGAAAGCGTGAAAAAGAAAGGAAAAGTTTGGAATCAAGATGGCGGCGACTCACCTCGGTTCAGAACGATAAGGCTCGGCCACACACGCACCGATTGGCCCGGCGGCAACACGCCAGCAACCCGCGTACGATTGGTCGAGCTCGAGGTCACTCTGTCGCTAATGAGCGGATAATGAGATGCTAATGAGCGGAACGTTGAAGGTTTTTGGGATACCGCGGGGCGCGATTTTAGCCCGCCGAAACGTAAATACGCTTAAAACCGTCTCGGAAGCGTAAGCTTTCTTTGGAGGTAACGCGCGCGTAGGTACGCCCTGTAACTTTCGAGCGCATAGCCCGACAGACACACACGCGATGACAGACAGAATGACAGAATGACAGACAGAATGACAGAATGACAGACAGATGTACCGATTTATTTATATATATAGACTAGCTGAAGTGCCCGGCGGTGCCGAGGCTTTTTCGAGGGCATGTTGTTGTTGGAAGAGAGAGAGAGAGAGAGCGACTGGCGGCGGGGGGGGGGAGAAGAGAGAGAGAGAGCGCGACTGGGGGGGGGGGAGAAGAGAGAGAGAGAGAGAGAGAGAGAGCGACTGGGGGGGAAGAGAGAGAGCGACTGGGGGGAAGAGAGAGAGCGACTGGGGGGAAGGGAGGGGCGGGGGGGCGGGGGGGAAGGGAGGGGGGAAGGGAGGGGGGGGGAAGGGCGAGAGCCCTGCTCTCCGAGCCCCGCCCACCCCCCCCCCAGCCGAGCCCGATTGCGGCTCTGAGAGACGGCAGGCGGCCGAGCCCCGCCCCCCCGGCCGAGCCCGATTGCGGGTCCGAGAGACGGCCGGCGGCCGAGCCCCGCCCCCCCTCCCCGGCCGAGCCCGATTGCGGCTCTGAGAGACGGCCGGCGGCCGAGCCACACCCCACCCCCCTTCCCGGCCGAGGCCAATTGCGGCTCTGAGAGACGGCCGGCGGCCGAGCCCCACCCCCCCCCCGAGCCCGATTGCGGCTCTGAGAGACGGCCGGCGGCCGAGCCCCGCCCCCCCCACCGAGCGCGGAACAGAGACGCCGCGTCTCACCTGCTCCTGCTGCGCGCGCACCCTGACCCTCGTGGCTGACGCCGTTGCCCTGGGTAACGTGACACGGCGGGGGGTGGGGGGGTGAGGAGCTTAGCAGAAGCGCAGCCACCTAGCTCGGGCCTGGCTGGGCAAGAAAGGCGCAGGCTTTGAGGCCTAAGAAAAAAATGGGCAAAGGTAGGAAAAAGAATGTTCAGGTTAGGTTTACAAATGAGTGATTTTTTAAAAAACAATTTAATAAATTCAATTTTATTTTGGTGGAAATGTATATTTGAAAAGAAAGACGCAGAAAGCAGGAAAAAGAATGGAAGCAAGATGGCGGCGACTCACCTCGGTTCAGAACGATAAGGCCCGGCCACACATGCACCGATTGGCCCGGCGGCACACGCCAGCAGCCCGGCGTACGATTGGTCGAGCTCGAGGTCACTCTGTCGCTAATGAGCGGATAATGAGATGCTAATGAGCGGAATGTTGAAGGTTTTTGGGATACCGCGGGCGCGATTTTAGCCCAGCCGAAACGTAAATATGCTTAAAACTGTCTCGGATGCGTAAGCTTTCTTTGGAGGGTAACGCGCGCGTAGGTACGCCCTGTAACTTTCGAGCGCATAGCCCGACAGATGCACACGCGATGACAGACA
Source organism: Somniosus microcephalus (assembly GCF_052327205.1). Taxonomy (NCBI): domain Eukaryota; kingdom Metazoa; phylum Chordata; class Chondrichthyes; order Squaliformes; family Somniosidae; genus Somniosus; species Somniosus microcephalus. The sequence goes on from NC_141019.1 coordinate 3,700,285, forward strand.
GAATGACAGACAGAATGACAGACAGAATGACAGACAGAATGACAGACAGAATGACAGAGAGATGTACCGATTTATATATATAGATAGACTAGCTGAAGTGCCCGCGGTGCCGAGGCTTTTTCGAGGGCATGTTGTTGTTGGAAGAGAGAGAGCGAGCGAGTAGGGGGAAAGAGAGAGAGCGACTGGGGGGAAAGAGAGAGAGCGACTGGGGGAAAGAGAGAGAGCGACTGGGGGGAAAGAGAGAGAGCGACTGGGGGGAGAGAGGGGCGGGGAGGGCAGGGAGGGGCGGGGAGGGCAGGGAGGGGCGGGGAGGGCAATGGAGGGGCGGGGAGGGGCAGGGAGGGGCGGGTAGGGCAGGGAGGGCAGGGAGGGGGAGGGGAGGAGGGGGGAGGAGGGAGGGGGGAGAGGGGGGGGAGAGGGGGGAGGGAGTGGGGGAGAGAAGGGGAGAGAAGGGGGGAGAGAAGGGGGGTAGCGAAGGGGGGGAGGGGGGGAGAGAGACAGAGGGGAAGGAGGAGAAAGAGGGCGAGTGGCCCGCGGCCGCAAATGGAGCCAAGCCCCGAGAACAGGCGTGAGCTGGCTTGAGGCTGAGAGACGGCCACGCCCGGTTGCCGGGGTAAACCCTTCCCCCCCTTCCGAGCCCCGTCCTCCCGAGCACCGGCCGCGCCGCCCCGCCCCGCACTCCCGAGAGCCCCGCTCTCCGAGCCCCAGCTGCCCCGCCTCGCACTCCCGAGAGCCCCGCTCTCCGAGCCCTGCCCCCCCCCGGCCGAGCCGGCTTGAAGTCCGCCGATTGCGGCTGTGAGAGATGGCCGGCGGGCCCGGTTGCCGGGGTAACCCTTCCCGCTCACCAAGCCCCGCCCGAGATCCGCACTCCCGAGAGCCCCGCCCCCCCCCCGCCCGAGCCGAGCGGGGAACAGAGAGAGACGCCGCGTCTCAGCTGCTCCTGCTGCGCGCGCACCCTGACCCTCGTGGCTGACACCGTTGCCCCCGGGTAACGTGACACCGGGGGGGGGTGGGGGCAGGGGGGTGAGGAGCTTAGCAGAAGCCGTGGGACAATTACCTAGCTCGGGCCTGGCTGGGCAAGAAAGGCCCAGGCTTTGAGGCCTAAACAAAAACGGGGAAAGGTAGGAAAAAGAATCTTCAGGTTAGAGAAAATATTTACAAATGAATGAAGTTTTTTTTTAAACAATTTAATAAAAGCAATTTTATTTTGCTGGAAATGTATATTTGAAAAGAAAGACGCAGAAAGCAGGAAAAAGAATGGAAGCAAGATGGCGGCTACTCACCTCGGTTCAGAACGATAAGGCCCGCCCACACACGCACCGATTGGTCGACCGTCAGGTCACCAAAGCGTAGGATTGGTCAATCGTCCCGTCACTCGACCGTAGGAGGGCCCGGCCGCACGCGCCAGCAACCCGGCATACGATTGGTCGACCTCGAGGTCAATCTGTCGCTAATGAGCGGATAATGAGATGCTAATGAGCGGAATGTTGAAGGTTTTTCAGATACCGCGGGCGCGATTTTCGTCCGGCCGAAACGTAAATACGCTTACCAGCATTTCGGAAAGGTAAGCTTTCTTTCGACGTAACGCACGCGTAGGTACGCTCTGTAACTTTCGAGCGCATAGCCGGACAGACGCACACGTGAGGGACAGACAGACAGAAGGACAGACAGACAGAAGCACAGACAGACAGAAGGACAGACAGAAAGAGGTATCCGTTTATATATATAGACTAGCTGAAGTGCCCAGCGGTGCCGAGGCTTTTTCGAGGGCATGTTGTTGTTGGAAGAGAGAGAGAGAGCGCGACTGGGGGGAAGAGAGAGAGCGACTGGGGGGAAGAGAGAGAGCGACTGGGGGGAAGAGAGAGCGAGACTGGGGGGAAGAGAGGGGGGGAAGGGGAGGGGGGGAGGAGAGGAGGGGGGACGAGAAGGGGAGGGGGGGGAAGGGGGAGGGGGGGAAGGGGAGGGGGGAAGGGGGAGGGGGAAGGGGAGGGGGGGAAGGGGAGGGGGGGAAGGGGAGGGGAAGGGGAGGGGGGGAAGGGGAGGGGGGAAGGGGGGGAGGGGGGGGAAGGGGAAGGGGAGGGGGGAGGGGAGGGGGGAGGGGAAGGGAAGGGGGGAGGGAAGGGGGAAGGGAGGGGGGGAAGGGGGGAGGGGGAAGGGGGGGGAAGGGGAGAGGGGAGAAGGGGGGGGAGAAGGGGAGGGGGTGAGGGGGGGGAAGGGGAAGGGGGGAAGGGGAAGGGGGGGAAGGGGGAAGGGGGGAAGGGGAAGGGGAAGGGGAGGGGGAAGGGGAAGGGGAAGGGGAGAGGGGAGGGGGGGAGAGGGAGGGGGGAGAGGGAGGGGGGTAGAGGAGGGGGGAGGAGGGGGGGGAGAGGGAGGGGGGGAGAGGAAGGGGGGGGGAAGGGGGAGAGTCCCCGAGCCCCCTGATCCCTGAGGCTTGCCCCCCCACCCCCCCACCTGAACTACCGAGCCCCCCGATCCCCGAGGCTCGCCCCCGATCCCCGAGGCTCGCCCCCGATCCCCGAGGCTCGCCCCCCGATCCCCGAGGCTCGCCCCCCCGAACTCCCAAGCCCCCTGATCCCTGCCCCCCCCGAGGCTCACCCTGGCCCCCCCAACCCCACCCCACCCCATCACCGAACTCCGGAGGCCCGATCTTCCGAGCACCGGCCCCCCGCCCTCCGGAGCCCCGCCCTCCCAAGCTGGCTTCATGGACCGCCGATTGCGGCTGTGAGAGACGGCCGGCGGGCCCGGTTGCCGGGGGGTAACCCTTCCCGCTCACCAAGCCCCGGCCGAGATCCGCACTCCCGAGAGCCCCGCCCGAGCCAAGCGGGGAACAGAGAGATGCCGCGTCTCAGCTGCTCCTGCTGCGCGCGCACCCTGACCCTCGTGGCTGACGGCGTTGCCCCGGCCGGCGGGCCCGGTTGCCGGGGTAACCCTTCCCGCTCACCAAGCCCCGGCCGAGATCCGCACTCCCGAGAGCCCCGCCGCCCCCCCGCCCGAGCCGAGCGGGGAACAGAGAGACGCCGCGTCTCAGCTGCTCCTGCTGCGCGCGCACCCTGACCCTCGTGGCTGACGCCGTTGCCCCGTGTAACGTGACACCGGGGCGGGGGGGGTGAGGAGCTTAGCAGAAGCCGTGGGACAATTACCTAGCTCGGGCCTGGCTGGGCAAGAAAGGCCCAGGCTTTCAGGCCTAACAAAAACGGGGAAAGGTGGGAAAAAGAATCTTCAGGTTAGAGAAAATATTTACAAATGAATCTAGTTTTTTTTTAAACAATTTAATAAAAACAATTTTATTTTGCTGGAAATGTATATTTGCAAAGAAAGACGCAGAAAGCAGGAAAAAGAATGGAAGCAAGATGGCGGGCTACTCACCTCGGTTCAGAACGATAAGGCCCGCCCACACACGCACCGATTGGTCGACCGTCAGGTCACCAAAGCGTAGGATTGGTCAATCGTCCCGTCACTCGACCGTAGGAGGGCCCGGCCGCACGCGCCAGCAACCCGGCGTACGATTGGTGGACCTCGAGGTCACTCTGTCGCTAATGAGCGAATAATGAGATGCTAATGAGCGGAATGTTGAAGGTTTTTCGGATACCGCGGGCGCAATTTTTGCCCGGCCGAAACGTAAGTACGCTTAAGACCGTTTTGGAAAGGTAAGCTTTCTTTCGACGTAACGCACGCATAGGTACGCTCAATAACTTTCGAGCGCATACCAGACAGACGCACACGTGAGGACAGACAGAAGGACAGACAGACAGAAAGAAGCATCCGTTTATATATATAGACTAGCTGAAGTGCCCGGCGGTGCCGAGGCTTTTTCGAGGGCATGTTGTTGTTGGAAGAGAGAGAGAGAGCGACTGGGGGGAAGAGAGAGAGCGACTGGGGGGAAGAGAGAGAGCGACTGGGGGGAAGAGAGAGAGCGACTGGGGGGGAAGAGAGAGAGCGACTGGGGGGAAGAGAGAGAGCGACTGGGGGGGAAGAGAGAGCGCGACTGGGGGGGGAAGAGAGAGAGCGACTGGGGGAAGAGGGTGGGGGAAAGGGAGGGGGGGGGAAGGGGAGGGGGGGAAGGGGAGGGGGGAAGGGGAGGGGGGAAGGGGAGGGGGGAAGGGGGAGGGGGGAAGGGGAGGGGGGAAGGGGAAGGGGGAAGGGGAGGGGGGAAGGGGAGGGGGAAGGGGAGGGGGAAGGGGGAAGGGGAGGGGAGGGGGGAAGGGGAAGGGGGGGAAGGGGAGGGGAGGGGGGGAGGGGGGGAGAAGGGGGGGGAAGGGGAGGGGGAAGGGGAGGGGGAAGGGGAGGGGGAAGGGGAAAGGGGGGGAAGGGAAGGGGGGAAGGGAAGGGGGGAAGGGAAGGGGGGGAAGGGGGGAAGGGGGAAGGTGAGGGGGGGAGGGTAATGGAGGGAGGGGAGAGAGGGAGGGGGAGAGAGGGGGGGGAGGGGGAGACTCCCGAGCCCCCTGATCCCCGAGGCTCGCCCCCCCACCCACCCCCCCGAACTCCCGAACCCCCTGATCCCCGCCCCCCCGAGGCTCACCCCCCCCCGAACTCCCGAGGTTGGCCCCGCCCCCCAACCCAAACAACACCCACCCCAAGCACCGAACTCCGGAGGCCCGATCTTCCGAGCACGGCCCCCCGCCCTCCGGAGCCCCGCCCTCCCGAACTGGCTTCAAGACCGTTGATTGCGGCTGTGAGACGGCCGGCGGGCCCAGTTGCCGGGGCAACCCTTCCCGCTCACCAAGCCCCGGCCGAGATCCGCACTCCCGAGAGCCCCGCCCCCCCCCGCCCCGAGCCGAGCGGGGAAGAGAGAGTCGCCCGCGTCTCAGCTGCTCCTGCTGCGTGCGCACCCTGACCCTCGTGGCTGACGCCGTTGTCCCGGGTAACGTGACACCGGGGGGCGGGGGGAGCTTTGCAGAAGCCGTGGGACAATTACCTAGCTCGGCCTGGCTGGGCAAGAAAGCCCCAGGCTTTCAGGCCTAACAAAAACGGGGAAAGGTAGGAAAAAGAATCTTCAGGTTAGAGAAAATATTTACAAATGAATGAAGTTTTTTTAAAACAATGTAATGAAAGCAATTTTATTTTGCTGGAAATGTATATTTGAAAAGAAAGACGCAGAAAGCAGGAAAAAGAATGGAAGCAAGATGGCGGCTACTCACCTTGGTTCAGAACGATAAGACCTCGAGGTCACTCTGTCGCTAATGAGCGGATAATGAGATGCTAATGAGCGGAATGTTGAAGGTTTTTCGGATACCGCGGGCGCGATTTTAGCCCGGCCGAAACGTAAATACGCTTAAGACCGTTTTGGAAAGGTAAGCTTTCTTTTGACGTAACGCACGCGTAGGTACGCTCTGTAACTTTCGAGCGCATACCAGACAGACGCACACGTGAGGACAGACAGACAGACAGAATGACAGACAGAAGGACAGACAGGCGGACAGACAGAAGGACAGACAGACAGAAGTATCGCTTTTATATATATAGATAGATAGATAGATGTAATCCTATGAAACACATTAAAAAGTCGATTAGCAATTTGTTTGAGGACAGAGATTTTGTGCACCTATTAACGAGTGGAAATGAAACACCTAAATGTTTGTTAAAATAGCAGATGTTAATAAACTAAATAGGAATGTGGCAGAAATAAGTGATGTCATTGTTTTACTGTCATGGATGGCCTCCAAGACTGATCCTGCCATCACTGAGTCATCGGAGGGCGGGTCATTTGCGAAATGATAATGTAATAAAGAGTGGACATGTGGGAGGTTGTCCGTGGGCTATTGACAGTGGAAGGTAGCTGTGTAACCCAAGAATGATGGATGGTTGTCGTGCTGTCGGCCATGCGTTCCGTCAATTATATAAAAAGTGTGCTGGGAAGTGGGAAGGAGGAGTGTGGGGCCACGTGTTGTGTCGGGCATAATTGGCTATTGCTAACACCCTGATGAGCCTCGTGTATCAGAATTTTCAACCGGTTGCTCCGCACATGTTCGGGCTCCTTTCATCTAACGCACAATATTCATTAATATTCACATCAACCGTTACAAAATATAATCAATTGGGACTTTTTTTGTTTTGTGCCGAGGGTGAAATTGCGTTTTTTATTTCCAATGTAGGAATTCACACGACAGAAAAGACCATTTTGGATCACTGTCCAAGAGTTCAGTAACAGAATAGGCAGGTCGCTACCGATATCCTTCAATCAATGTTCTGAACAAATGCCTTTGCAACTCCCCCTGAATTGGCAAGAGAACCAAAGGCGACGCAAAAAAAAATCTTTTTTACGCAGCGAGTGGTTATGATCTGGAACGCGCTGCCTGAGAGGGCGGTGGAGGCAGATTCAATCACCGCTTTCAAAAGGGAATTGGATAAGTATCGGAAGGAAAGAAATGTTCAGGGCTACGGGGAAAGGGCGGGGGAGTGGGACTAGCTGAAGTGCTCTTGCAGAGAGCTGGCACGGGCTCGACGGGCTGAATGGCCTCCTTTTGTGCTGTAACCGTTCTATGATTCTATGTTCTCCGCCTCCCTCGGCTGTCCATTCCAAACACTCGCCAATATCTGATCTGCCACATTCTGAGCTTCTGAGCTTCATCCTTGAGTGTGTATAGGATTTTTCACCTCACTTTCTACTTGCACCAACTGAAAGGGGTGTTGACTGACCCCCTCCCAGACCAAGCGCTCTGCAGTTGGCTACCAGGAGAGAAAAATGTTGCCCTGGTGACAACGCTCCCTCCCGTTTTCCCTCCCCGCTTCCGCGCGAGTGCCTGGCGTCGTCCCGCGGCGGGAGCGGGGAAGCTGAGGCGACAAAGCCCCGCGACTCGACTGAGCTCTCGGCTCCAACCCTCCGCCCAGTCACCCTCGCCGCCAAATCGACTTTTCAGTTGGAGGGAGTCGAGTTGCTTTCCCCAAGAGTGGCGAGAAATAGGAGACGGGACGAAGTCGGAGAGCCGCGCTTTCTTTCTCGACCTGAAATAAAGATGAGAGCTTGTCTACCTTGTGGGATGTGGATGATCCCCACCGTCAGGCCCGCGATGATGTCCCCAATGAGCCAGCGCTTTAATTTGTACCCGGGCAACCAGGTGAGCAAAGGTAAGCGCTCCTTTAAGAAGCGTTTCCAGGCGTTCCCCGAGCAGGCGCAGCTCCGCCTGGCCATCTGCTGGAAGCTCTCCGCCACTTTGTCCTCTTCTTCCTTGGATCTGCTGAAGCACTGGTCGAACCGGTCCTCGGTGTAAATGGAGCGATAGATGACCACCCCGCTCATTCTGCCTCCCCGAGACTATCTGCTGAGTCCAGAGAGAGAGTGGGCTCCTATTTGTACAAATCCGTCAGCCCCTCTCTCTGCTTTTTCCTGTGTGTCTCCAAACCTATGGAAACACAGAGAGAGAGACTTCCTGAAGGCGTTTATCATTTATAACATTCCTGGGGGGGGGGGGGGCGGTCTGACTCTGCAAGAAGCGCACTCGACCTTTCCCCCCCCCCCCACCCCCCCCCCCCCCTTTGATCGGGCGAAGTGTAATTCCCTTCCCTCTGCGTGTACCTGCACTAAATACCTGGCTTCAGCAAGTTGCATGTGGGCGGTGGGCAGATTTAACTGGCCCTTGCTTCAGTGACTGACAGAGCCGGCTCCGGCCAATTGCAACACAATTCTGCCCCTCATGGATACAGCCAGTGATGATGGACAAGGTCGGCAGTCGCGCCGTGCTCGGTCTCCGTGAGGGCTGCTCTTCGCAAAAGTTGGACCCCTCTTTGTTCAGCTGTAGATCTCAGAGCATGTCTTACTGTCGGAACTAACTTGTCGAAAGTGTTACGGCTTCCTTCCCCCCACTTCTTTTCGAAAAATAATACAAGATAGATTCATCTTTCGAACGGTGAGTGCGGATGAGGTCGCCAGGAGCTCTCGCTCGCCACCAGTCGAGTCGACAACACCTGCATTTGGGCTGGAATCCGCGGCGCGCTGTTTCAACGCGGTTACGGCTGGCGACCGCGTGAAACCAGCGTACAAAAAGGATTTCTCCCAAGCCCGTTCCCCCGGGCAGTGCCAGCAGAATTCAATCCCCCCGTGGTGGGCTTCGAGTTCAGCTCTATCTGTGAATCCAGCTCCCCTGCGTGGTCAGGCTTCTTACCTCCACCGACCGTTTCCCGGACGATGCGTCAGTTTTCTGCAGTTGAAATACAATATTCACCAAATGAATAGGAATGGTGAAGTAAATGTCAAAAAAGGAATCTCAGTAAAAAGACTTGCATTTATTTAGCGCCTTTCACGACCACCAGACATCCCAAAGCGCTTTACAGCCAATGAAGTACTTTTTTTGGAGTGCAGTCACTGTTGTAATGTGGGAAACGCGGCAGCCCAATTTGCGCACAGCAAGCTCCCACAAACAGCAACGTGATAATGACCAGATCATCTGTTTTTTTCGTGATGTTGATTGAGGGATAAATATTGGCCAGGACACGGGGAGAACTCCCCTGCTCGTCTTCGAAATAGTACCATGGTATCTTTTACATCCATCTGAAAGAGCAGACGGGGCCTCGGTTTAATGTCTCATGCGAAAGACGGCACCTCCGACAGTGCAGCACACCCTCAGCGCTGCGCTTGGGAGTGTCAGCCTAGGTTATGTGCTCAAGTCCCTGGAGTGGGACTTGAACCCACAACCTTCTGACTCCGAGGCAAGGGTGCTACCCACTGAGACATGGCTCACTGGCAATGCAATACTCTCTCTGTGAAAGGGCTCCCAATGATGAGATTCCTGTTTGACTTGATTCCAAAAGTAAGGCTGTCTCTTTAAACACATGGGCACCGAAATTCCCATGGCCTCGGTCCGCCACGGGAGGTTGAGTGTTCTCCCATCAGTTTGCCTTGTCCCTGACCCAACACCTTTGGGTTATGGCTCATTTTCATAAGAGGAGGCGGGTGCCGGTGTCAGTTCCGGGGTTCTCTGGGCATGTGCCCCATGGGGAGCCAGGAATTTCCCACCCCAACTCCATGAGGGGGCTTGCCATTCCGCCCAGTGAACTACAGGAATTTGTTAAGAAATTGTGGTATGATCGATTGCAGAGTGATCAATTGTTGTTAGAAAGCTGGCATTTTCAGCCTTGTTTGGGTTCTATTTCTGCCAGGATCGTACCCTGGCACTCAAGTCCACCTGCATCATGGTGGCGCACTTTGTATTACGGGCGCTGGAGGTGGAACTGGCAGAATGTCTGACTGAAGATGGCATCAAGACGGTAAAAATCATAGATTTAAATTACAGCATGGAAGAAGTCCCATTGCACCTGTGCCAATAGCAGCTCTTTAAATGGAGCGGACTCCTCTAACCCCATATCCCTGCCCTTTCCCTGTATATCCTTATATATATTCTTCCTTTTCAAACACTTTCAAATTCCTTTTAGATGATGTTACAGTCTCTACTTCAATCACCACTTGTGGTAAAGCATTCCATATTCTAGCAACCTGTGTGAATAAATCTCTTCCAACTTCCCCCCTTCATTCTGGTGATAGCACTCAGCCTATGCTCTCTTGTTCATTATTTGCCAACCAATCTTTTAATACCTGCGTGCTCAGATCCTTTCAATATTAGATCTTCCTTAGGAGATGCACACATTGGGAAGATCCTATCCAGAGTCAACAGTGGAGGCTCCCACATCAGCTTCCGACATCCCCTGTAAATATTGCTGCGCCATCCTTCTGCTAGATTCACGGAGCTCCTTCAACTGCTCGGGTTTTCTCCAGGATTTCATTCTTGGAAACTGACCTTGCTCCAGTTTATTTCATTCATTCTTGGAAACAACACTCCACAGACACACCCAACCGCCTCTCAAGCTTCCTTCCTTTTGGGAACGAAAGCCAGTTTTGCATCCTCTGGACCTCCTAGCCATAGTCCCTTCCACGGCCGGGCTCGCCTCCTGTTCTGTGAATCTGGCCTTCCTGTTTCACTGGGACCCATGTGCCATTTCCCAGCTGACTCTCGCAGGGGCAGTGCCACACAGTAGGGCTGGTTTTGCCATTGGGCGCTGCCAGCCCACGATTGCCCTGACCGTATCGTGTGAGTGCCACTCCTCGCTTGGAGCGGCCAATCGCAGAAATAGCCCACGGGATTAGGGTCCTCATCTGCTGCTTGCTTGCATTTTTCTGTGGCTAGTGCTTCTGTTGCAATGATTGGATGAAGGAAAGAAAGAACAAAAGAAAGAAAAAGTGAGAAAGAAAGAACGTAAGAGAAAGAAAGAAAGAAAGAAAGCGAGAGAGAGGAAGAAAGAAAGACTTGCATTTATACAGCGCCTTTCACAACCTCAGGATGTCCCAAAGCGCTTTACACCAATGAAGTACTTTTGAAGTGTAGTTACCATTGTAATGTAGGAAATGCAGCAGCCAATTTGTGCACAGCAAGCTCCCACAAACAGCAATGTGATAATGACCAGATACTGTAATCTGTTTTAATGATGTTGATTGAGGGACACCGGGGCGAGGGAACTTCCCTTCTCTTCTTCAAAATAGTGGCCATGGGATATTATACGTGTCCACCTGAGAGGGCAGACGGGGCCTTGGTTTAACATCTCATCCGAAAGACAGCACCTCTGACAGGGCAGCACTCCCTCAGCACTGCACTGGAGTGTCAGCCTAGATTTTTGTGCTCAAGTGTCTGATGTGGGACTTGAACCCACAACCTTCTGACTCAGAGGTGAGGGTGATACTGCAACGTGTGCTGAAATAGGTGCTTAATTCCCGTTATCAACTTAGTCATCCTTTGCTTTACCCTTTCCAAAGCCTCTATGGGGTTTGGAACCAAAGCACAAATCTGCCCTGAATTTGGCACTGCACCAACAACACCAGGCATTTATAACACCTTTAACATATAGTGATGTCCCAAGGTGTTTCACAGGAAAAGTAGAATTCTAAATAGGAATAGATAAGGAATGGGTCATGGGGAAGAGATTAGGACAGTGACCAAAAGCTTGAACGAAAAGATGGCTGCGTCTTGCCTGAGCCGGGAGTGCTCAAAACAGAAAAGTGCTCCATTCCCCAAAGCTAACAGTCAGCACCCTCGACAGAAATACAGCATTTGGGAGAGAATTCCGTCTCCAAGCACCGGGGCCAGTAAGAGTTTAAAGAGGCGGAACCCTTATCACAAAATTGGGCACAAGCTGCTCCTAATTTTCCATCCCAGTCATTTAAAGAGGGTCCAATCCAGGCTTTGGGCATGACCAGAAATAGCTGGTAGACCCAATTCCCGAGCCAACATGCCAGCAGCCACACCTGAGTGGCGCAGAAAGGGACTCGTGTGCCAACTGTTCGCACATGGATGGCCCAGCTGGACAAAGAGGCTCATGTCAGTGAATGACTATCGCCACCTCATTTCCTGTTGGGTTTCCAACAAAATAAACATGATCATTCACAAATTGACCTTTCAACAATACACCTGCGCCATAAATTAAATATGTTCACCCTCGTCAGCGAGATGGCTGTTATAAATGACCCTTTATATCGGTCTACTGAATCTTGGCGGCCGGTTTCCTTCTGTTCCATTTGACATTGTTACGAGACTTTGACTGATGTGCACAGTGTACTTGTGCCTCCAGCTCTCTAATGTATCGGTAGTTGGTTTCGGTGCTGCCTGGAAGGATGATGCCATAGTTTCGTAGTTGACGTGACCTGACCTGTTAGGAAGTGCTGTTGAAAGCAGAAAGTTGACTGTGCTTCTACATCTCCTTGATGCACAGCCTGTCACACTGCGAAGTGCTGCTTTCATTGTGCTGTGCCAACTGCCGCTAAGCAAATGAACAGGGCTAGGCACAATTGTGATGCCCTCCGTGTTAATCGGTGGCCCAGAAATTCGGGTCCCCACGGGTGAGTACGCACGGGTTACTCGCGTAGGCCCAACGAAAATGCCGGTTTCCTGCATGCACTGCGCATGCGCGGGAAGCCAGCACTTCCGTTCCCCTGAAGGAAGGGGTTCAGAAGTCGAACACGTGCGCAGGAGAGGCAGCACGTGTGCATCAAACTTACGTTTTTTGTCCAGGTTTCTCCGGGAGGGTAAGTCTCCAGCAGTTACACTTTTAAAAAGCAGGCGCAAGGCCTGCTTTTAACAAGGTAAGTGGTGAATTAATTAAAATTAAAACATTTTTTCCACAGGTTTATTATTTTTAAATACTTTAAAGAAAGGTAAGTTTATTTTTAGCCCCGTTAGAAAATGTAATTAATTTTTTCAAAAATTAAAATTATTGTTTAAAATAGTTATTTCATGTAATTTATAGTTTATTTTAAAAATGTGATTAAAAAAAAAAATTATTTGAGGTTTTAGTGATGTTTTGGGGCTTATAGTATTTATAAGTTTGACAGGCCTTCCTGTCAAACTTATGCTTTTTTTTTTATTCATTGATGGGATGTGGGCGTCGCTGGCTAGGCCTGCATTTAGTGCCCATCCCTAATTGCCCTTGAGAAGATGGTGGTGAGCCGCCGCCTTGAACCGCTGCAGTCCATATGGTGTTGGTACACCCACAATGCTGTTAGGAAGGGAGTCCCAGGATTTTGGCCCAGCAACAGTGAAGGAACGGCGATACAGGTCCAAGTCAGGATGGTGTGTGGCTTGGAGGGGAACTTGTAGGTGGTGATGTTCCCATGCGTCTGCTGCCCTTATCCTTCTAAGTGGTAGAGGTCGCGGGTTTGGAAGGTGCTGTTGAAGGAGCTTTGGCGAGTTGCTGCAGTGCATCTTGTAGATGGTACACACTGCAGCCACAGTGCGCCAGTGGTGGAGGGAGTGAATGTTGAAGGTGATGGATGGAGTGCCAATCAAGCGGGCTGCTTTATCCTGAATGGTGTCGAGCTTCTTGAGTGTTGTTGCAGCTGCACTCATCCAGGCAAGTGGAGAGTATTCCATCACACTCCTGACTTGTGCCTTGTAGATGGTGGAAAGGCTTTGGGGAGTCAGGAGGTGAGACACTCGCCGCAGAATTCCCAGCCTCTGGCCTGCTCTTGTAGCCACAGTATTTATATGGCTGGTCCAGTTCAGTTTCTGATCAATGGTAACCCCCAGGATGTTGATAGTGGGGGATTCAGCGATGGTAATGCTGTTTAATGTCAAGGGGAGATGGTTAGAGTCTCGCTTGTTGGAGATGGTCATTGCCTGGCACTTGTGTGGTGCGAATGTTACTTGCCACTTGTCAGCCCAAGTCTGAATGTTGTCCAGGTCTTGCTGCATATGGACACGGACTGCGTCAGTATCTGACGAGTCTCGAATGGTGCTGAACAGTGTGCAATCATCAGCGAACATCCCCACTTCTGACCTTATGATGGAGGGAAGGTCATTGATGAAACAGCTGAAGATGGTTGGGCCTAGGACACTGCCCTGAGGAACTCCTGCAGTGATGTCATGTGATTGAGATGAATGACCTCCAACAACCACAGCCAACTTCCTTTGTGCTAGGTATGACTCCAGCCAGTGGAGCATTTTCCCCTTGATTCCCATTGACTTCAGTTTTACTAGGGCTCCTTGATGCCACACTCGATCAAATGCTGCCTTGATGTCAAGGGCAGTCACTCTCACCTCACCTCTTGATTTAAGCTCTTTTGTCCATGGCTTTGGCTGCTGGATTCCAACACCTGCAGCAACTTACAAGGCCACAGATTTCCGTCCAGCTGCCTCCACGAATGCCACAAAAATCACATCAATAGGAGCAGCTGCCTCAATCATCCCTCTCTTGATTGAAGTGTCTACTGTGGCCAAAAACACACCGCCTAGTAATGCTGGATGCCCGTTCAGGGCTGGCGCGATTAGTGCCCAACGTTATGAAGTGATAATGACAGAAAAGGTCACTCTGTAGGCACGCCTCATTTAAATGCATCCCGCCTCTATTTGGGGGGAATGAATGGACACCTCTGATAGAACTAACACTGGCAAACCGAAACAGAAGCAAAGGCAGGAAGGGGGCACAATGCCTGAGATTCTGGCCTCCACCCCACCCCGGTACCCAGGCAAGGAAATAGAGGAACTTCCTGCCGTGTTGTCTCTGTACTAACGATGGAGCCCAGCAGCGCTAATTCAGAGTGTAAAAGTGGGAGAAGCATGCATGGGGATTGCCGTCCTGAATGAAGAATCCTGGGAGATGTAAAAGCGTCTTGAAAGAAAGGGCACCTTCATGCCAATACCATGAAGTGAGAGGGCAGAGGGGGTCATTTAGACTTTGCACGATAGTGTAAAACGGGAGATGTTGGATCAGCCACCTGTTATTACATAGAATTTACAGCACCTAAACAGGCCATTCGGCCCAACTGGTCATCGGAAATGCCGCCCATTTTACACCCACATTAAACTTGTATAGAACCTTTGTAAGACCACACTTGGAGTACTGTGAACAGTTCTGGTCTCCGTACTACAAAGGGGTTACAGCGGTATTGGAGGAAGTGTAAAAAAGATTTACTAGAATGATACCAGAACTGAGAGGTTATACCTATCAGGAAAGATTGAACAGGCTGAGACTCTTTTCTCTGGAAAAGAGAAGGCTGAGGGGTGACCTGATAGAGGTCTTCAAGATTATGAAGGGGTTCGATAGGGTAGATGTAGAGAAGATGTTTCCGCTTGTGGAGGAGTTTAAAACTAGGGGTCATAAATATGAGAGAGTCACTATTAAATCCAATAAGGAATTCAGGAGAAACTTCTTTACCCAGAGAGTGGTGAGAATGTGGAACTTGTTACCACAGGGAGTGGTCGAGGCGAATAGCAGAGATGCATTTAAGGGGAAGCTAGATAAACACATGAGGGAGAAAGGAATAGAAGGATATTCTGATAGGGTGAAATGAAGTAGGACGAGAGGAGGCTCGTGTGGAGCATAAACACTGGCACAGACCAGTTGGCTGAAAGGCTTGTTTCTGTGCTGTAAATTCTATGTAATAACGGGCAGCTAACCCAATATCTCCTGATTTACACTATGGCCCAAAATCTAAATGATGCCCAGAGACTGGGGGGATGGGTGGGTGCGATGCTGCGAGGTTCCTATCCCAGCATGGAGCCATCACTAGCGGACAGCATGGCCACTGAAATACAATGTTGTAGTCCTAGTTTGGCAACCCATACTCACAACTGATGAGGTTTCTCACCAGGAATGGGCCCTTGCAAAGTGTGTCACACCTTATCACTCACATAACGAGACCTTCTAATTACTGGCATTGAAGGTTTCAGGGAGTTAGTTCATTTTCCATTTCTGCCATCAAAAGAAACATTCAATGTTAATGATTTTGTGCAAAACACTTAGTACAGTAACGAGTCTGTATTGTTTCCAGGTACTGCCATAATGGAGTGTTCAAAGCTGGTTCTGATTTCCCATGGTGCAATCTGTCAGTCAAGAGACCTGCTGCAGTAAATACTCGTTCAGTAGCTTGGATTTCACATTATAGATACTCGCCTTTAGATCCCAGTAATTTTGCAGTGGGTCCCAGCGATCCATTCCGCTACTCCGAATTCAAATGCGCTGACTTCTGTGCTGAGTTAGCCGGTCGCAGCTGATGAAGGGCTGCAGCATCTGTGGGAAGGGACAAACCAGCCAGGGTGCCTGCTGCTGGTCATTATCCCGCTGAAAGGAGCACATCATTGGACAGTGGGTAAGATAAGGATTTGAGCTTGATGGCCTCCATAGTCGAATAACCTGTCAGAATGCATCTGGGACCTTCCCAGTCTATAATGGCTCAACACCAGTCCATATGATGCATTTAGCCATTGGGCAGGGTCCATGAACTCCACTTGTAAAATTTGCATCAGAGAATTCCACTCTTTGCAATCATCATGAGATATAATTTCATTGAGACAACAATGTACCCATATCACTAGTCCTATTTGTAGGGGAGTTGGAATCAGGAGTGCAATGCATGCATGTTAGAAACAACAGAGGAAGGAGAAGGCCAGTCAGCCCCACTCCACCAGTCAATTAGATCAGGGCTGATCTGCACCTCAACTTTTTTTTAATTTGTTTATGGGATCTGGACATCACTGGCAAGGCCAGCATTTATTGCCCATCCCTAGTTGCCCTTGAGAAGGTGGTGGTGGTGAGCTACCTTCTTGAACCGTTGCAGTCCTGGTACTCCCACAGTGCTGTTAGGTAGGGAGCTTTCATTCTTATTATTGTGTTTTGTACCAGTTAGTTACAACTGAGTGTTTTGCTAGGCCATTGGGTCTGGAGTCACATATAGGCCAGACCAGGTAAGGACGGCAGATTTCCTTCCCTAAAGGACATTAGTGAACCAGATGGGTTTTTACGACAATCTGATAGTTTCATGGTTACCATTATTAATACTAGCTTTTTATTCCAGATTTATTTAATTAACTGAATTTAAATTCCCCAGCTGCCGTGGTGGGATTTGAACTCACTTTTGCGGGGATCATTAGCCCAGGCCTCGGGATTACTAGCCTAGTGATATTACCACTACGCTACCGCCCAGTGACATTACCACTCTCTATCGATCTCAGTCATGAAAGCTCCAATTTTATCCCAACATCCACAGCCTTTTGGGGAAGTGAGTTCCAGATTTCCCCTACCTTTTGTGTGAAGAAGTTCTTCCTGATTTTGCTCCTGAACGACCTGGCTCTAATTTTAAGATTATGTCCCCTTGTTCTTGATTCCCCCACCAGAGGAAAAAGTTTCTCCGTATCTCCCGCTGAATTCAGACAAAGTCAGGTCTTCGGGCAGCTTCAATCAGCCATTCGCACTGTTAACAATTCCAGGAGGCAGTTGGAAAGTGCCCGAACACGCCCACTTTGTACGGTGGGGACTGTATTAGTGGACAAACGCTTAGCGTTTGAGTTAATGGGGGTGATTTCTGTCTGCCTACTGCCCCATTCACGCTGAAAAAATGGCGTCTGGAAACATTTTACTGAAGACCTACTGCTCACTGGCTGCCCGAAGTCCGCCCGATTTTCAAGCAGGCCTCGAAATGGGCGTTCAGCATTACCGCCTGGAACAGGTGGGGTGGGGGCCTTATTCGCACTCGATGGCAATGGGCGGAGCATGCGTTGGGTGAGCTACGCCCACTGGTACTGGATGTTGGCAGGTCTTAAAGTGGACTGCTGCAGGCGGCTCTGAAGACAGCAACAAAAAGAGTCGTGCCGCCGACTCTTCTGGGGCCAGGAGGAGTGTGACTGGAGGAGCCACCAGATATCCAGCCCCTCTCTCGCCCTCCCACCACCCCGCCCCGCCCCCACCCCCCCGATTGGCAAGCTGTCATTGAGTGCTGACATACTGACGTAATTATGGAGTTGGAGACTCTTCCTTGAAAATGGTTGAGGCCTCCCACTGGTGTCACTGGGCAGATGACACAATCAAGTGTTCAGTGTTGTTCCGCTGATAACACGATCCTTTTCGTGTTTCTGTGCAGCACATGTGCAAGATCAGGATGGACACCGATAAAAGTATACGGGGGGCGCAGAATGGGTGGCAAGAGGAAATTAGAGTGAGAGAAGGTTCATCTGGAGTATAAACACCGGCACAGATTAGTTGGATGGAATGGACTGTTTCTGTGCCGTGGAATCGATGTAAATCTATGTGATGGCCATGGGTGAGAGTGGAAAATTCACCTGTGGGTCTTGAGTTAAAATATTATAGCTCAGTAAATGGTTAAAGAAGATTCAAGTATTATTGATAGCAATACTGGACTTTGCTTGAACTGTCTGGACTAAAACCCTCCCCTTATCTAAGCTGACACTGCAGTGCAGTGCTGAGGGAGCGCTGCACTGTCAGAGGTGCCGTCTTTTGGATGAGTCATTAAACCCAGGCCCTGTCTGCTCTCTCAGGTGGATGTAAAAGATCCCACAGCACTATTTTGAAGAAGAGCAGGGGAGTTATCCCCGGTGTCCTTGGCCAATATTTATCCCTCAACCAACATCACTAGAACAGTCATTATCACATTGCTGTTTGTGGGCTCTTGCTGTGCGCAAATTGGCTGCCACGTTTCCTACATTACAACAGTGACCACTGTTGTGGAGTATTTTAAACCAACACTCGACACAAGGTTTTAGATCGATAGTCAAGTTGTCTTTATTGCACCGGTGGGGATCCAGTCTGCTCTGTCTTAGCCAGACTTCTCCAAATTGTTACAGCAAACATTACATTTTTATACATTACAACACATATGGTCCAGCTCATTCAAAATTAATTCCTGCCACCTGATTGGACCTTGGCCCGTATGCATCTTCACTGATTGGTTGCCTATGCTGCGTTACATTAAAGTACTGCCTTTATTATCGGAAAAGTATATGTCTGTTATCCCCCAAGCTGTTGTTGCACCTCTGACCTTTGTTTATGCCAAATGGGGTCTCATCAACATTGTACTTCTGACTCATTGTCCTCCTTTCCTGCCTCTCTAGGCCTCTTTACTTCCAACCCATTGTTTTACTTTCCTGCCAGAACAGAACTTACATCCTCTAGGCCTTCTTATGGTTCCACGTCCAGCTAGGTTATCTCAACTGCCAGTTCAGCAACTTAGAAAAAGCTTACTACTGAGATTATTGTCTTTATTACACCATTCAGTGAAACTGCCAGCGATGTCAGTTTAACTCTTTCCCCACTGCAATCCCCCCTTTTGGTACTTGGCCCTTGCCCAAGTTAAACCACATGTATAAGTATCGCTGTGCCTCCTGCCCCATGCGGTGATCAGGCGCTGGTTCGGGAGGCCCTGCATACCCATCATGTTTAGAGCAAACTTGTGTTTTCCATCTCTTTCTGACTCGCTTCAGCTCTTTGTTTGGTCTGTTTCTTTTTACAAGCGGTGCATGCTGCTATTCCCCATCCTATAGCCATGACTAACTGTACTATCACTAATATATGAGAAATGATGTGGATCCATGGGTGTATGTTGACATTCGTTCCCCAATCCCACAGCTTCTCATACCACGG
Source organism: Somniosus microcephalus (assembly GCF_052327205.1). Lineage (NCBI taxonomy): Eukaryota > Metazoa > Chordata > Chondrichthyes > Squaliformes > Somniosidae > Somniosus > Somniosus microcephalus. The sequence goes on from NC_141019.1 coordinate 3,719,134, forward strand.
GACTTCCTGTAGCTCCACCTCTATGTCCCTTTCTAATTCCCCAAGATTCCTTTGCAACACTATGTATTGTTTCACCATCTTACTTAAATCCTCTTTCATTTCTTGCAGATCCTCTTGCAGGTGGGGTATTGGGGCCCCTACCGGATCTTCATAATTAACCAACTCGTCCTTTAGACTATCTGGCACATTTAGTTTTATCTCCTCTCTTGAATGTACATACACCAATCTGGTGTGTCCAATTGTCACAGGGATCTTTGGCGTAAAGCAGAAGTTAGGTATTGTGATTGCACATACAAGGTTACTATATTGGTACTCAGTCTCTGTGGTGGCTATACAATACTCCCCTTCGCCTCTATATCCCGAGCGGGTGTGATGGTGATCAACATGTGATAATTCCAATACACACCCCTCTGTCTTATTATAGCCGCACTCATCCTTAGGGCCTTCTCCTACCAGATGTGGGCATAGCGTAAGCGTGCCTTTCCCGTGGCATCGTTTAGGGAGACTCCTCTCATAGTACCATTCTTCCTGATGGCATAGGTATCAATTGGATAGTATTGGAGGTATGTCTCACCCTTCACTATGACTATGTTTGTTACCTGGTACTGTGGGTATGGAGTCATGTCTAGTCCCACCACTGGCATCAGGAGTACCATGCCTATCATTGCTGTCACTTCTGCTTTACATTTTTGTATCACTGGATATACTCTGGTCATCCCTTTGAGGATACAAGCACTCAGAGGGCCTGGATTCTGGCTCAGGCCATGGAGCTGTGTGCTGTTAATCCAGTCTGGTACCTCGCCTCGCTGTATCTGTGCCAGATTGTGTTTTAACTGTCCGGTGATCCATTGGCCATAGGCATGACACAAGCCTCTCCCTACCCTGTCTTTTGCCTGCTCCTCATCTCTATGGTTTATTTTGCTAGCATGGTCCTCTATAACCTTGATTCCTTCGATTAATTTCCTTATCGTATGTCCTCCCAACTCTGATCCTTGTCGAACCAAACCAGTTTCCTTCTCTAAAATCTGTTGTATTACCCTTTGTAGTCATTCCACACTAATTTGGACTCCTTGTATATCTAGGACATAATGAATGATGTCCCCATGTTTATTCCCGTGAGTATATAGGTTCCTAAGCTCCTCTTAATCCTTTGGTGGAATGCATAGAAACATAGAAGATAGGAGCAGGAGTAGGCCATTCGGCCCCTCGAGCCTGCTCCGCCATTCAATGAGATCGTGGCTGATCGTCCAAATTCAGTACCCTGTCCCTGCCTTCTCCCCATATCCCTTAGATCCCTTTAGCCTTAAGAAATATATCTAACTCCTTCTTGAATATATTTAATGAATTGGCCTCTACTGCCTTCTTTGGTAGAGAATTCCACAGGTTCACCACTCTCTGGGTGAAGAAATTCCTCCTTATCTCTGTCCTAAATGGCTTACCCCTTATCTTTAGAGTTTTATAAGTTTCAATGAGATCCCCTCTCATTCTTCTAAACTCCAGCGAGTACAAGCCCAATCGACCCACTCTCTCCTCATACATCATTCCTGCCATCCCAGGTATCAGCCTGGTGAATCTTCGCTGCACTCCTTCCATGGCAAGAACATCCTTCCTCAGATAAGGTGACCAAAACTGCACATACTACTCAAGATGTGGTCTCACCAAGGCCCTGTACAACTGCAGCAAGACATCCTTGTTCCTGTACTCAAACCCTCTCGCTACGAAGGTCAACATACCATTTGCTTTCTTAACCGCCTGCTGCACCTGCATGCTTACCTTCAGCGACTGGTGCACAAGGACGCCCAGGTCTCGTTGCACTTCCCCTTCTCCCAATCTATTGCCATTCAGATAATAATCTGCCTTCCTGTTTTTGACACCAAAGTGGATAACCTCGCATTTATCCACATTATATTGCATCTGCCATGCTTCTGCCCAATCACCCAACCTGTCCAAATCATACTGGAGTTTCTCGGCATCCTCCTCACAGCACACACGCCCACCCAGCTTTGTGTCGTCTGCAAACCTGGAGATATTACATCTAGTTCCCTCGTCTAGATCATTAATATATATTGTGAATAGCTGGGGTCCAAGGACTGATCCCTGTGGTACCCCACTAGTCACTGCCTGCCACTCGGAAAAAGACCTGTTTATTCCAACTCTTTGCCTTCTGTCTGCCAACCAGTTCTCTATCCAAGTCAATACCTTGCCCCCAATCCCATGTGCCTTAACTTTATACGCTAATCTCTTATGCGGGACCTTATCGAAAGCCTTTTGAAAGTCCAAATACACCACACCCACTGGTTCTCCCTTATCTATTTTACCAGTCACATCCTCAAAAAATTCCAGTGGATTAGTCAAGCACAATTTACCTTTTGTAAATCCATGTTGACTTTGTCCAATCCGGTCATTGTTTTCCAAGTGCTCTGCTGTTACATCTTTTATAATGGACTCCAGCATTTTCCCCACTACCGATGTCAGGCTTACCGGTCTGTAATTCCCCATTTTCTCTCCACCACCTTTTTTTAATAGTGGGGTAACATTAGCTACCCGCCAATCCTGTAACGGCTTCAGCGGCACTTCCCTCTGCTCGCCGCCTGAGGGCGGTTTTTGAGGCTTCGGTGCGCTGCTGCCTTGCCTTTGGGCCCCTCTCCTCACCTGTTTCTCGAGTAATTGATCTCATCAGAGTAATTAGGCTAGTTAATAAAGTTGTTCCTCTTTGTCCTTGTCTTGTCCCTCTTTTAAATGGACCAAGTAAATTAAACAAATAAACTGTAATTAAAACTCTAAAACTTTAAATAAACCTTAGCAAATCAAATTAAAATTTGGTTGTCCAATCCAATTATGCACTCCAGTCCCCGTGGCGCCCACCAGTCACGGAAGTGCTCGAGCGCGCCGGCGGACACCGCGTGCTCCATCTCCAGGGCCACCCGGGCGCGAACATGGCCGCGGAAGAGAGGGAGGCAATCTGGCTGGACGACCCCCTCGACCGCCCGCTGCCTGGACCAATTGATGGCTTTTTTAACCAGGCCCAGGAGCAGACCCACGAGGAGGTCCTCCAAACTGCCCGCTCCCCTCCGCACCGGGTGACCGTAGATCAAGAGCGTGGGACTGAAGTGCAACCAAAAATCGAGGAGCAGCCCCTTCAAATAATGGAAGAGGGGCTGCAACTTCTCACATTCTGCATAAATATGAAAAACGGACTCCTCCAGGCCGCAGAACAAACAGGCAGCCTGGGAGTCCGTGAACCTACTTAAAAATATATTGCACGGGACTGCCCCGTGCAACACCCTCCAGGCCAAGTCCCCAATAGAACAGGGGAGGACTCCCACATAGAGAGCCCTCCATTGGGGACCTCCGCCTCTGCCGGAAGGCAAGACGGCACGCCGGAAGGCAGGCGTAGATGGCAAAGTGGAGAGTGTGCAGGAGCAGCCCGTACAGGAAACCCCTCCGTGCAGAATGAAAAGGCATGGAGGGTATTTCCTCGAGATGGCTCAAGTTGTGTGGCGCCGGTTCCCGAGGGGGGTTTCGGGGCTGGGCGCCGATAAGGAATTCCGTCCGAACGGGGGAAAGCTCGGACAGGATCGCCCCACGCGCTTGAGCCGCCTCGATACACCTCGTGGCGCCGGGGCGCAGCGTCGCTTTCATCGACTCGATGGCATTGACCGTGAGCTGGACGTTGGCCCAAGACATGCGCCGCGCCAACTCCTCCGGCGCCATCCAGCCCGCTCCTCCGCCATCGAGCAGGTCCCCGACTCTAGTCACCTTGCCAGACACAGCCCTGCCCTCCGCCAGCCACCCGAACCCGTAGACGTGGAGGTGCGGATTCCTGAACAGCGGCTCCCGAAGGACAGCCGCCATTCCTGACGGGGGAGAGCTCCGCCTGGAAGCGACGTAGTTCCAAACCCAAAGCAGTTCCTGGTAGAAGACAGGCAGCTCCCGCAGGCTGGCACGCATCCCGCCCACTTCCAAAAACAGGAGCTGCATGTCGTAATTGAGGCCGTGCAGCTGGCGGAAAAAATACGTCGCCAGCGCACACCATCTCGGAGGATTCTCGATGTACAGGTATCTCTGCAGCGTCTGAAGATGGAAAGTCGCAGCCTGGGTGCGAAGGCACACCAGCGCCTGACCGCCCTGCCTAAGCGGGAGACTCAGAACCGCGGCAGAGATCCAGTGCATCCTTTTGCCCCAGAAGAAGTCGATGAGCTTCTTCTGCATCTTGGCGACAAACGCAGGGGGAGGGATCAAAGTGACGAACCGGTACCACAACATGGCGGCCACCAGTTGGTTTATGACCATCGCTCGACCCCTGTAGGACAACACTCGGAGCAATCCTGTCCAGCGTCCTAAGCGAGTGGTGACTTTGGCCTCCAACTCTTGCCAGTTCGCCGGCCAGGCATCCTCGGCAGGGCTAAGGTAGACTCCCAAGTAGAGGAGGTGCATGGTGCTCCAGGCGAAGGGCCTGAACTCCTCCAGCAGGGAGTCCACCCGCCACTGATCCACCAGGAGTCTGGAACATTTCTCCCAGTTGATCTTGGCGGAGGATGCGTCCGAGTAAATCTGCTGGCATTCCCGCATCCTCCGCAAGTCAGCGGGATCCGTGACCGTGAGGAGCACATCATCGGCGTAAGCCGAGAGGACCACCTCCACGCCCGGCCCTTGCAGAGCCAGTCCCGTCAACCTCTTCCGCAAGAGGCGCAGGTAAGGCTCTACGCAAACGGCGTATAACTGGCCGGACATGGGGCATCCCTGACGCACACCCCTCCCGAAGCGAAGGGGCGCCGTCAAGGACCCGTTAGCTTTAATCAGACACTCTGCGGCAGCGTACAGAAGTCGGATCCGGGCGACAAAATGCGTCCCGAACCCGAATGCGCGCAGAGCCCCGAAGAGATACTCGCGATCCACCCTGTCGAACGCCTTTTCCTGATCCAGGGAAAGGAAGGCGACTGACAGACCAGCCCTCTGGGAATGGTGGACCAGGTCCCGGACCAGATGGATGTTATCGTGGATGGTCCGGCCCGGGACCGTGTAGGACTGGTCGGGGTGGATCATGTGGGCCAGCATGGCGCCAAGGCGAGCAGACATGGCCCGGGCAAAAATTTTGTAGTCCATGCTGAGGAGGGAGACCGGGCGGCAGTTCTTAAGGAGGCGGAGATCGCCCTTCTTAGGCAGCAGGACAATAACCGCCCTGCGCCAAGAGAGGGGCATCTCCCCGGTCGCCAAACTTTCCCCCAGGACCCGCGCGTAGTCACCCCCCAAGACGTCCCAGAACGCCCTGTGGAACTCCACGGTCAGCCCGTCCAGCCCTGGGGACTTTCCCCTGGAGAGCTGGCGGAGGGCGCCGGTCAGCTACTCCAGACTCAGAGGAGCGTCCAATTTTTTGGCGCACTCCAGGCCGACCTTCGGCAGGTCCTCCCACAAAACTCTGCGCGCGTCCTCGCTGGACGGATCCGGAGAGAACAGAGCCTCCACACTGATTCCCTCCGGATCCGAGACCAGAGATCCGTCGTCGGCCAGCAGCCCCAAGAGCTGCTTACGGACCCCCCGTCTTTTTTCCAGCGAGTAGAAGAAGGGGGAGCCGCGGTCCAGGTCCCGCAGGAACTGGATCCGCGACCTCACGTACACGCCTCGGGACCTGGCGAGCTGCAGGTCCTTCAGCGCGCCCTTCTTCTCTTCGTACACCTTCTGCAGGGCCGGGTCCTCGATGACTTGACCGAGACGGGACTCCAGGTCGAGCACCTCCTTCTCCAACTGCCCGACCCGGGACTCCCGCCTCTTGGTCGACCCCTTCGCGTACTCCTGACAGAAGAGACGGACGTGAGCCTTGCCCACGTCCCACCATAGCCTCAAGGAGGAGAAGCCCCCCCGCTTCCTTCTCCAGTCACAGAATCACAGAATCACAGAAACCCCACAGTGCAGATAGAGGCCATTTCGGCCAAGAACTGACGAAACGAATCCTGGAACCGCGCGCCCTCCAGCAGCAGGTTGTTAAAATGCCAGTACGCGGACCCCCCCCCCCCGTGCACGCAGCGGAACGAGCTCCGCCCACACCAGGTGGTGGTCCGTGCATGGCACCGGCCGCATGGAAGCCGCCGGAACGCAGGAGATGTACGCCCAGGAAATATAAAGGCGGTCGATTCTGGACCTTCCTCCTCCAGACCTCACGCTAGTGAAGGCGCTGGAGTCGGGGTGGAGATGTCGCCAGACATCCACCAAGTCGAAGGACCCGACCAGGTCCCTCAACTTCTCCATCGCCGCCGGGCATCGCTGGGGGGCCGAACGGTCCCTCGCCTCGAGGGTGCAGTTAAAATCCCCCCCGAGGATGACGCACTCGCCCGCGTCGATGGAGCCCAGAAGAGCGGACACTTCTTCAAAGAAGTGCACTTGCTGCGCACCGGCCTGAGGGCGTACACGTTCACTAGATGGAGCGGCACGCCCCCCAGGCGAACAGTGACCTGGAGCAAGCGGCCCGGCACGTGCTCCTTGACCCCCAAGATCTCCGGCTGAAAATGTGGGGCCAGAAAGATAGCCACCCCGCTGGAAATGCTGGAGAGGTGACTCATGCTGACCCCTCCTTGCCACTCCAGGAGCCATGTGGCCTCATCTCCCGGAATGGTGTGGGTTTCTTGCAGGAAGCACACCGCATACTTCCCGTCCCGAAGGACCGAAAGGTTATTAAATCTGCGGCGAGCCTCCCTGCTGCCGTTGATGTTGAGGCTGGCTATGGTTATCTTCATATCAGAAGCATAGTGCAACCTCTACCTACACCTAACTGGGGGAGGGAGCGCAGCCGCTAGTCGACCGCCACTCCCTCAGCAGCCCAGTGAGGAACGACCTGAGCCGACGCAGCTCGAGCGGGCTCACGTCCGCGCCCATGGTCTTGATGGCGGCGCGGACCGACCCGATGAGCAGCGCCAGCTCCGACCACCTGTCGAGGGCCAGCCGGGTCTTGTTTTGACGACCCTGGCACACGGCCACAAAATCCCGGAGTTCCCTAACGGGGATGAGGGGAGACTCGACGAGGGGCACGAGGTCATCCATCGCCTCATCGGCGATGGAGTCCGAATCGTCCTCCGCGCCCATCACCGAGTCCCCGTCCTCCTCCGGGGGGTCGCCACCAGCGGCCGACCCATCTGTCGCGCAGTGCGCAGCGAACGGCTCGGCCGCACCGGCCGGCCCCGCCTCCGCCCGGATCCCACCCCCAGGATCGGCGGCAGAGGATTCCTCCCTGGGCTCCTCCAGGGGTGCCGGGCCAGGAGACGGCGGCGGTCCGGAGTCCCCCTCCGCCCCAGATGCCAGAACGACCGGAGAAATCGGAGAGAAAACAAATCCGAATTCCTCCAGGTCGTCCGGCGCCGGAGACACAATCAGAGGGCCTCCCCCTTCCCCACCACCGGCCTCCGACCCAGCTGATGGGGTGTGTTCAACTAAAACCTCGACCAGGTCGAGCAGCCCCTGGGAAATGTCCGGGTCGTATTGGGTGAGCTCATTCTCCCCGAACTCGCCCGACCCAGACCCCAGGCCGCCTGACCCGACGAGGGGTAATGGCACAGAAAGTATATCTATTTCTGCCGTGGGTTGTTCCGCGACCCCCCCCCACGGGCAGGGTCTCGTCCCCATCCCCGGGAGGCACGTGCTGGACAGACACATCTGCCTCAGCCTCCCGAGGGACAGGTGACCCCTGCCGATCGCTGGTGATGGTGACAGCGGGTGGGGGGGGCGCAGTACCCGCGGTGGGAGACGACTCCCCCTGCTCGGAGGGACCTTCCTCCTCCCGGTCCTCCTCCTCTTCCAGGGGGTCGCGCCTTCTTTTTAGCGTGGAGGGAGCGAGGGAGACCTCCATGTCTGCAGGGGCCTCCTCCTCTGCTCCCTCCGGCGGAGCAGGTTTGTCGGGTTCCTTGGGCCCGAGCCCGGCCGCAGGTATCGGCGTTTCCGCTACGGCGGTTGCGGCCACAGGCTCGGGCACAAGGCCCCTCCCGCCCTCGTCTGCCCCGACCAACTCCGCGAGGAGCGCGGGTGTCAGGGGCTCCAAGTTTAAGGGCCGGCCCTCCGTGGGGGGACCCACCATGAGGTGTTTTGTCTTTTGCCATGCCTTCCTTCCGCCCGGACGTGCTCCCTCCCCCCCGCCGGAGGCTTTGGTGGCATCGGCCTCCGACGTCGACCGCGCATCAGTGGCTCCCGACGCGCGGACAGAACCGTGGGGAGGAGCGGCGGTGGCGCCAGCCTCGGCCACACTAGATGACCTGGCGGCCTTGGAGGCGGGGCAGTTTCTCCTGATGTGCCCCACCTCCTTACAGGCGTGGCACCGCACACCGTCCGATGTCCAGAAGACGCGATAGGCAGTCCCCTCGTGGAGGACGACGAACGCCCCGTCCGTGTCCTCCTCCCGCGCCAGCTGGATAAAAAGCTGGTGCCGGAAGGAGAAAACGTGGCGAAGGCTGGCCTCCCGGAAGCCGAGCGGAATGGGCGTAATCCCCGACCTCACCTCCTCGAGTTGGCATAAGTGGGGGAGGAGGAGCTCACCAGGAACAAAGGGCGGGAGGTTGGAAATAATCACCCTCTACGCGGTGGCCTCGAGGGGGTCCACCGGCAGAAAGGTCCCACCCATGGTGAGCCCCTTGGTGACGGCCAGGGACACCGCCCACTCCGACCTCAGGAAGAACACAGCCTTCCCGTACATTTTTGAGGCGGCGAGGATGGCTGAAGTGCCGACAACCCCAGCCATGGCCTTTACACACGCCTCAATTGTCATTGTGGGGTGGGTGTAGCTCTTCACCCCAAGCTTTTTGGTTATTAAAGAGAAAGGTGATGGGGCAGCAGAAGCAGCGGGAGCAGCTGTGGCTGTGGCTGCCACCGCTGCATATGACCTAGCCGGCCCCGCCACCGGCGAAGAAGTAGACACCATTATGGGGTGGTTTTTATAAAGGGCTATACCCACCCCAAGTCACAGGCCTTGAGATGTTGAAGATGGCCTCTGGTTTTTTTTTAAAGTCCTCCCTTGAGCAGAGGGAGCTGTTAAATTAAAGGCCCACCTCTCCCCTTATTGATTAGAATTGGGAGAGGGGCCTTCTCCCCTCTGCTCAAGTGGCAATTAATTAAAAGTTGGAAAAGAGGTGCCTCTTGAGAGAGACAAAGAGAGAGAGAGAGGGGGGTGGGAAGGAGGGAGGCTGCAAAGGCAGGGGCGCCACTCAGGATGGTAGGTGGGTGGGTGTCAGCAGGGGTGCACTCCCCGATGGAAAAAATAAAGTCTCTGAAAGGTGTTCTTCTGGCAGGGGGAGAAGATGTCTTCGCCTGGGAAAGCTGGAGAATGCCCAGGCTCAGCCCTACACCAGGTCTTAACGATGTATGAATGATTTAAAGGCTTCACCTAGGCAGCTCCAGCTGTCCCAGGCCAGGCAATAGAAGGGATGCTTATTAGTGGTGTGTGTGGCCTAGTATTCTACAAGAGACACACACACACACACACAGACACCCCTTGGTGTTCCGGCCGGTCTTCTTTCCTCCCCCCACCTACAGTACAAAGTCTTTTGGGGAATGCACCAAATGACACCCACCTGCAGATGTTCAGCAGAAGAAGTTGCTCCTTCCCTCCCTCCAAGCAGTTGGTGTCGATGCTGTTTCTCTCCCCTCTCTCCCTCTCCTGGAATGGAGGCCAATTTGGGGAGGCAGTGGTGGAAAGGCCTCTCCTCTTGTAGATGTTGGCCTCCTTTTTCCCTCTCCTCTTCTCTCTCCAGGCACCTCAGTTGTAGCTGTTGCTGGTAGATGGTAGTGGTGGTCTGGGGTTTCTCCTTCTCCTCCACTCCCTGGTCAAGGAGACCACCACTTTCCACTCTCCTTCTGGTCAACCAGCAGCACAGAGAGCAAGGCAGAGAATGAGTAAAGCTGAGAGGTTTGTCCTTGTTTTGTCTCTGTGCCTCTGGCCTCACCTGTGTGTTGTTAATGTATTTGTCTCCTGTCCCATTTGATTAATTATGTCACGTGACCACTCTGGCCTGTATTTAAGCTTCCTGTTTCCTGTCCTCTTTGCTCAGTCCTGGGTTCGCCTGCCTGCAAGTAATAGCTCTTGCTGTGTCTCTGGCGTTCTCGAGTCGCTCTGTGTTTTCGAGTCTCAAGTGAATCTCCTTTCGAGTGTTACCCTGTTTCTATGTTCTCGAGTCTCAAGGAAGCATCTTTCGAGTTCTACCCGGTCTGGAGTCCTTGGATAGGTTTCCTGCGCTTGGGTCCACTACCGTAACCCTAGCAAAACGGCCCCGTGAATGCACGGCCCCTTGACAGTAACCCTAGCAAAATGGCCCCGTGAATGCACGGCCCCTTGACAGTAGGACTGAGCCATACATGGACCCAGCAGAAACCAACCAGCCAAGGCTTGAAACTCTAAAGTTAATTTTCGAGCTCTCTTGGGCAAATATTTGGTCTCCTAGGAAGAAGACTCCCACTGTGTTAAATTCTCAAGTCAACTTTCAAGTCTCCTGGGCCTTCGTTGTTAAATTTTCGAGTGAACTCTCAAGTCTCCTGGGCCTTCGTTGTGTTATATTTTCAAGTCAACTTTCAAGATTCCTGGGCCTTCGCAGTGTTAAATTCTCAAATGAACTCTCAAGTCTATTGGGCCTTCATTGTGTTAAAATTTCGAGTGAACTTTCAAGTCTCCTGGGCCTTCGTTGTGCTAAACTCTCTAGTAAACTCTCAAGTCTCTTGGGCCTTCGCTGCGTTAAACTCTCAAACTCTCTTGGGCAAATATTTGGTCTCCTAGGAAGAAGACCCCCACTGTGTTAAATTTTTGAGTGAATTTTCAAGTCTCCTGTGTTAAATTTTCGAGTGAACTTTCAAGTCTCCTATGTTAAATTCTAGTGAACTTTCAAGTCTACTGGGCCTTCAGTGTTAAACTTTCAAGTGAACTTTCAAGTCTCCTGGGCCTCCCATTGTGTTTAAATTCTCAAGTGAACTTTCAAGTCTCCTGGGCCTCTACTGTGTTAAATTCTCAAGTAAACTCTCAAGTTTCCTGGGCCTTCGTTGTGTTATATTTTCAAGTCAACTCTCAAGCTTCCTGGGCCTCTACTGTGTTAGACCCCCAAGTGAACTCTCAGGCCTCCTGTTGGCCTTCATAGTGTTAAATTTTTGAGTCAAATTTCAAGTTTCCTGGCCTCCCGTTGTGTCCAACTTTCAAGTCAACTTTCAAGTTTCCTGGGCCTTCATAGTGTTAAATTTTCGAGTGAACTTTCAAGTCTACTGGACCTTCATTGTGTTTAACTCTCAAGCTTCCTGGCCCTCTACTGTGTTAAATTCTCAAGTTAAATTTTCGAGTGAACTCTCAAGTCTCCTGGCCCTCATTGTGTTAAACTCTCGAGTGAACTTTCAAGTTTCCTGGGCCTCCCGTTGTGTTAAATTCTCAAATGGACTCTCTAGATTCTTGGGCCTTCGCTGTGTTAAACTCTCGAGCTCTCTTGGGCAAATATTTGGTCTCCTAGGAAGGGGACTCCCCCCTGTGTTTCTGTGTTTGGTTCTCGGGTCCCCTAGGAGGAAGGCCCCCACTGTGTTTTGCTACTCTCCTGGGCAAGTTAAGTTCTCGAGTTCTCCTGGACAAAATAAACTCTCAAACTCTTCGGTTTTGGTATCGATAAACTTTCGAGCTCCCCTGGATAAGAAACTTTTGAGCTCTCCTGGATAAAAGTCTCAAGCTCCCCTGGATAAGAAACTTTTGAACTCCCCTGGATAAGAAACTTTTGAGCTCTCCTGGATAAGAGTCTCGAGCTCCCCTGGATAAGAAACTTTCAAGCTCTCCTGGATAAGATACTCTCAAGTTCCCCTGGACAAGTTAAACTCTCGAGTTCTTCTGGAGCGTATAAACTCTCAAGTTCTCCTGGACAAGTTAAACTCTCAAGTTCTCCTGGACAAGTTAAACTTTCGAGCTCTCCTGCACAAGATAAACTCTTAAGTTATCTTGGGCAAATATTTGGGCTTTTGCTGTGTTTTGTGCTGTTAAACTTTCGAGCGCTCCCGAGCTCCCACTGTGTTTTTTGTGTTTAATTCTCGAGTCTCGCTAAAAATAAAGTATAAAAATTTTTTTTTTTTTTAAATTGTGATCATCTTAGGCTTATCGGACGTCAGGTGCCGTCCCTAAAAGGGCGGGGTACTGTAACGGCTTCAGCGGCACTTCCCTCTGCTCGCCGCCTGAGGGTGGTTTTTGAGGCTTCGGTGCACTGCTGCCGTACCTTTGGGCCCCTCTCCTCACCTGTTTCTCGAGTAATTGATCTCATCAGAGTAATTAGGCTAGTTAATAAAGTTGTTCCTCTTTGTCCTTAGAGTCATAGAGTAATACAGCACGGATAGAGGCCCTTCGGCCCATCGTGTCCGCGCCTTGTCTTGTCCTCTGTGCCTCTGGCCTCACCTGTGTGTTGTTAATGTATTTGTCTCCTGTCCCATTTGATTAATTATGTCACGTGACCACTCTGGCCTGTATTTAAGCTTCCTGTTTCCTGTCCTCTTTGCTCAGTCCTGGGTTCGCCTGCCTGCAAGTAACAGCTCTTGCTGTGTCTCTGGCGTTCTCGAGTTGCTCTGTGTTTTCGAGTCTCAAGTGAATCTCCTTTCGAGTGTTACCCTGTTTCTATGTTCTCGAGTCTCAAGGAAGCATCTTTCGAGTTCTACCCGGTCTCGAGTCCTTGGATAGGTTTCCTGCGCTTGGGTCCACTACCGTAACCCTAGCAAAACGGCCCCGTGAATGCACGGCCCCTTGACAGTAACCCTAGCAAAACGGCCCCGTGAATGCACGGCCCCTTGACAAATCCATGGGTGCTGTTCCAGAGTCTATCGAATTTTGGAAGATGACCAGCAATGCATCTGCTATTTCTAGGGCCACTTCCTTAAGTACCCTAGGATGTAGATTATCAGGCCCTGGGGATTTATCGGCCTTCAATCCCATCAATTTCCCTAACACCATTTCCCTACAAATACTGATTTCTATCAGTTCCTCCCTTTCATTAGACCCTATGTTCCCCGACATCTCTGGGAGGTTATTTGTGTCCTCCTTTGTGAAGACAGAACCAAAGTATGTATTTAATTGGTCTGCCATTTCTTTGTTCCCCACTATAAATTCCCCTAATTCTGACTGCAAGGGACCTACGCTTGACTTCACCAATCTTTTTCTCTTCACATATCTATAAAAGCTTTTACAGTCAGTTTTTATGTTCCCTGAAAGCTTACTCTCATACTCTATTTCCCCCCTCTTAATTAATCTCTTTGTCCTCCTTTGTTGAATCCTAAACTGCTCCCAATCCTCAGGTTTACTGCTTTTTCTGGCCAATTTATATGTCCTTTCCTTGGATCTTATGCTATCCCTAATTTCCCTTGTTAGCCATGGTTGAGTCACCTTTTTTGTTTTATTTTTATGCCAAACTGGGATGAACAAATTCTGTAGTTCATCCATGCGATCTTTGAATGTTTGCCATTGCCTATCCACCGTCAACCCTTTGAGTGACATTCCCCAATCAATCCTACCCAACTTGCGCCTCATACCATCGTAGTTTCCTTTATTTAAATTCAGGACCCTAGTCTCTGAGTCAACTATTTCACTTTCCATCTTAATGAAGAATTCTATCATATTATGATCGCTCCGACCCAAGGGGCCTCGCACAACAAGATTGCTAATTAATCCTTTCTCATTAAATAATACCCAGTCTAAGATGGCCTGATCTCTAGTTGGTTCCTCGACATATTGGTCCAGGAAACCATCCCGTATACACTCCAGGAATTCCTCCTCCACAGTATTGTTACTAATTTGGTTAGCCCAATCTATATGTAGATTAAAGTCACCCATGATAACTGCTGTGCTCTTATTGCACGCTTCTCTAATTTCCCTTTTAATGCCATCTCCGACCTCCGCATTACTGTTTGGAGATCTATATACCACTCCCACTAATGTTTTCTGCCCCTTGGTATTTCTCAGTTCTACCCATACAGATTCCACATCATCAGAGCTAATATCCTTCCTTACAATTGTGTTAATCCCCTCTTTAACCAGCAATGCTACCCCACCTCCTTTTCCTTTTTGCCTATCTTTCCTGAATATTGAATACCCCTGGATGTTGAGTTCCCAGCCTTGGCCACCCTGGAGCCATGTTTCCATAATCCCAATCATATCATATTCGTTTACCTCTATTTGCACAGCTAATTCATTCACCTTATTACGAATGCTCCTCGCATTAAGACACAAGGCCTTCAGGCTTGTTTTTTTAACGCTCTTAGATCTTTCAGAATTATTATTTACTGTGGCCATGTTTGATTTAAACCCTTGATTTCTCTGTCTGCCACTTTTGTTTTTCTCCTTCCTGTCTTTTGCTTTTATCCTTGTTTCCCTTTCCTCTGTCTCCCCACTCAGGTTCCCAACCCCCTGCCATTTTAGTTTAAACCCTCCCCCAGAGCACTAGCAAACATTCCCCCTAGGACATCGGTCCCGGCCCTGCCCAGGTGCAAACCGTCCATTTTGTACTGGTCCCACCTCCCCCAGAACCGGTTCCAATGTCCCAGGAATTTGAATCCCTCCCCCTTGCACCATTCCTCTAGCCACGTATTCACCTGAAATATCCTTCTATTTCTAGTCTGACTAGCACGTGGCACTGGTAGCAATCCTGCGATTACTACCTTTGAGGTCCTATTTTTTAATTTACCTCCTAACTCATATATTCAGCTTTTAGGACATAATCCCGGTTTTTACCTATATCGTTGGTACCTATATGCACCACGACAACTGGCTGTTCACCCTCCCCTTCCAAAATGTTCTGCAGCCGCTCTGAGACATCCTTGACCCTTGCACCAGGGAGGCAACACACCATCCTGGAGTCTCGTTTGCTGCTGCAGAAACGCCTATCTATTCCCCTTACAATAGAATCCCCTATTACTATAGCTCTACCCCTCTTTTTCCTCCCGTCCTGTGCAGCAGAACCACCCATGGTGCCAGGAGGTTGGCCGCTGCTGCCTTCCTCTGATAAGTCATCTCCCTCACCAATATCCAAAGCGGTATATCTGTTTGAGAGGGGGATGGCCACAGGGGACCCCTGCACTACCTGCCTGCGCCTACAACTCTGGTGGTCACCCATTCCCTTTCTGCCTGTGCAACCTTTACCTGCGGTGTGACCAACTGTTTAAACGTGATATCCATGACGTCCTCAGCCTTGCAAATGCTCCAGTATGTATCCATTCGCAGCTCCAGCGCTGCAATGCGTTCTGCCAATAGCTGCAGCTGAATACACTTTCTGCACACATGGTCGTCAGGGACACAGGAAGTGTCCCTGATTTCCCACATAGCGCAGGAGGAGCATACCACGGGGCCGTGCTCTCCTGCCATGACTTACCCTTAAATTAATTCAATTTAAATTAATTCAAATCAATACCACCAATTACACTATACTTAAATGATATATTCAAGGGCCCTTTTTTTACCAACAGTCCCCACTACACCACAGAGAGCTTAGAAACTATAAACCACAGAGTTTAAGTTTGGAAAATGCAGCATGCCCCCTAAAATTAGTAGCCCCTGTCACATCATCAGCTTGGTTAATTACATTCTTTATCATATATGCTTACAATTCTCTAGTTTTAGTAAACCTTTCACAATATCCTGGCCATTGTAACATGGTTAAGTTCATTAGTACCGGTACAATTTCGTGTCTCACATTATCATACAATTGTTCTCCCTCAGGTGAATAATACTAGTCCATTCATGGGTCCAGGTTTCATATCTGGACATTGTGGCATCCTTGGTTCGCTTGTCTCTTCTTTCTGTGTATTGGGAGCCGTGGATGAGACGCCGAATGTGATTCTTCCATTAAAACATGGTGCTTCTTCATGTACTTGTCGTGTAATGTGGGATGTCCCTTTGCTTATTTCGTGTCCCAGCAGTAATCCCACCTTCATGGTGAAGTTTCCCTGTAAATTAAGCAGAAGCCTGGTCGTCACCAGAGGTTAGTTTATCTCCGGTGTTTATTCCATTGTTCCTGTGGGATTTAAGATCAGATGGGTTATTGTTGTACCGTTTTAATTGGGTTCAATGTTTCCATCTACCCTTTCCCCTCATCTATACATGCACACATATCGCTGGTCATGATAACCTCAAATGGTCCAGTCCATCTAGGTGAGAATCCCGATCTCTCTGGCAATATTTTAACAAATACCTGCTCACCCACCTTGGGTAGGGGCTCCGAGGCCCCCTGCTTTTGTGTATTTTTATCTCTTATGTCTTGTTGTTCTTTAACTTCTTGTTTGAGCTCCTTCCATTGATTATCCAATGTTTGTACGTATTTCCTAATTTTATCTATTAAGGGTCCTAGTCCCTCGTTACCAGATGCTACTCCTTCCGGCAGACACATTGCTCATCCAGTCATGAGTTCATATGGTGTCAGTCCGGTCACCCTGTTTGGGGTGGCTCTCAGCCTCATCAGGATACGCGGAAGGACATCCACCCATCCCTGTCAGGTTTCAGCTATGGCCTTGCTTAAGGCTGTTTTCAGAGTTCTGTTCATTCGCTCTACCATGCCTGAGCTTTGTGGATGTTAGGGGATATGGAACATTTGTCTTACTCCCAGTAACTTACAAGCTTCTTTCATTACCTTTCCCATAAAGTGGGTACCTTGATCTGAATCTATTTGCAACGGGGCCCCCCATCTCGGTATCACGTCATATGCAAATATTCGGGCCACAGTCTGAGCACTACAGTCTCTGGCAGGGAATGCTTCCACCCACCTTGTAAACTGGTCTATGATCACTAGGCAGTATTTCTTCCCTCTACTGTTAGGTAGGGGTCCAGTAAAGTCTATCTGGAGGTTTTCCCAGGGGCCTTTGGGTTGTGGCTGGTGGGCCATTCTAACCTTTATGGGCCTACCTGGGTTGTGCTGTCCACAGATGATGCAGCGTCTGCAGTATCTTGTCACATCTTGTCCCATTCCACTCCACCACCAATCTATACTTAGCCTACCTATCATGCCATTCCGCCCCCATGGTCCGGCTCATGGTATATTTTCAACAAATTCTCCTGAATACAGCGAGGGGCTACCACCCCATGATCCTTTTTCCATATTCCATCTCTACCTTTGGGTGCGCCTCTCTTTGTCCACTGCGACTGCTCCTCCATTTCGGTCTCCTCTTGGATTCTTTTAATGTTCACTTCCTCTGCTGTTATTCTACCTGCTGTTCTTGCTGCCTGATCAGCTAGCATATTTCCTTTTTGTTGCTCGCTCACTATCTTGCGGTGTGCCTTTATTTTAATCACTGCTATCTCTTCTGCTCCTTTTACCACTTCTACTAGGTCTCTCACTACCTCCTAATGCTTTATTTGTCCTCCTCCGGAGGTTACATATCCTCTCCTATTCCACGCTGTCATATAATCATGCACTACCCCAAACGCTTTTCTACTATCTGTGTATATATTTACTCGTTTTCCTTTTGCCAATTTCAATGCTTCCGTGAGAGCCACTAGTTCTGCTACCTGCACTGAGGTTCCTCCTTCAAGCCCTCCCTTTGCGACTGTTTCTCCATTCTCGGATACTACTGCCCAACCAGTGGGTGGCTCCCCATTTATATATCGGTGAGATCCGTCTACATAAAAGGTGTTTTCGGGATTTTCAAGGGGTGATTCTGATACGGTTCCTCTGACCTCTTCTTCGATTACTAACTGACACTCGTGTGCCTCACTGTCTGAGAGCATTCCCTCTGTGGGGTTGACTCTATGTTCCATTATAATCTGGACTGATCTGTCCTTGGGTATCAATACTGCTTCCCAAGCTGCCCTCCTTCTGTCTGATACAGCCTTCATTTTACCTGTGTTTAGCAGGTCCACACTGTGTTTTGCGTGTGTAATATCAGCTGTCCTGACATAGTGATGGGCTCACATACCCATACCGCCCATGCGGCGCAGTCGAGGGTCACCACGCATCTCACCATTCCTTTAGCCACGGGGGTTTGTTGGGTGGAGTAATAGGCAATTGGCCTCATATCTCCCCCGTACTCTTGGGTGACTACAGCATTATAGAAGTTCCCATCTATACTATAATATATATGGAATGATTTGACTATATTTGGCAATCCTAGTGCGGGTGTGGACGTCAGGGCTGCTTTTAATTTTGCATAAGCCTCGTCCTGCTCCGATTCCCATTCTATCTTATCAGTGGCGGGTCTCCCCCCTTTAGCTAACCGTTGAATCGGCTCTGCTTTCCCTGCAAAGTCTGATATAAAATTCCTGCAGTAGTTAAATAGTCCCAACACTTTCCTCACTCCCCGGACGGCCACTGACCTTGGTATGTCTTTTATGGCTGCCTTTTGTTCCTGCGGGAGTGCCTTATACGCCTGGCTAATTTCGTG
Organism: Somniosus microcephalus; assembly: GCF_052327205.1. Lineage (NCBI taxonomy): Eukaryota > Metazoa > Chordata > Chondrichthyes > Squaliformes > Somniosidae > Somniosus > Somniosus microcephalus. The sequence goes on from NC_141019.1 coordinate 3,737,473, forward strand.
CCCTAGATACTTTACTTTGGACAGTCCAACCTGTGCCTTTTTGGGTTCAATTTAAAGCCAGCTTTCTTAAGTGTCTGGAGGGTGGCTAGTAATGCTCCCATGTAACCTTTGGCATCCTCTGATGCAATCATTATGTCATCGACATATTGGAGTAGGGCACTCTGGTACTTTAATAGGTCTAACTTGTCTAAGGCTTGACTCAGTACATGGTGGAATATATTTGGACTATTGTGGAACCCCTGCGGGACCCTGGTCCATGTATACTGTCTATCCCCGACAGTAAAGGCGAATTTCTCTTGTGATTCCTCTGCCAATGGTATGGACCAGAACCCGTTCACTATATCCAAGACTGTAAATATTTTAAAGTCTGGTTTCAGACCATTAAATATCTTATTCATTGCAGTCTACACAAATTTACACCAACCAGAATTTCACCGTGGCCATCATTCAAGACAAGTCTTCAAAGGGTTAAACAGCTTTTAGCTCTCTGTACAAAAGAGTGGGTGGAGCTAAAACAAACACAACAGATATTTTCTTTCAAAGACAGAAAACTTCCACACTTTTAACACACACTTTCACACAAACTGAGATTCCAGCATTCCTTTTAAGATTCCTTTCACTCAGGTATTTTACTTGTTTTAGACAAATCCCTTACTTTACTCTCGCAGTGTGAGATGGTACTTGTAACCGGAGACAGCCAGACAGAGTGAATACACACGCTGAAGATGGGCTGCTGAATTTTTAGTGTTTTTAGTGTTTAAAGTGGGGAAAAAAAAGGTTCATTTCAAGTTTAAAAAGGTTTTAAAGTTAAATTTAGTTCTAGTTAAGTTAGTTTAGTTTGTTTAGTTAAGTTTAAGTTTAGTTTAGTCTAGATTAAGTAAGGAAGGAAAAGACCACCAAAGGAAAAAAAACCAGAGGAAACTAGAAAAAAAAAAGCCAAAGAAAAAAAAAAAAAAAAGAAATAAGGGAAAAAAAAACAAACGGGGCCACAGCAGCAGCAGAAGCAAGGTGACTCGGCCGCATCGGGAACCGAGGCGCGAAGGCCGCACGGAGACGCAGCGGCAGCCGGAGCGAGGAGACTCGGGGAGGCCGCTTCGGGAAACGAGGCGAATCGGGGAGGCCGCACGGAGACGCAGCGGCAGCCGGAACGAGGTGACTCGGGGAGCCCGAGCGGCGAACGAGACACGGCCCGATCGGCGGCCGCAGTCCAGCACCCGAGCGACGACCGCAGTCCAGCACCCGAGCGACGGCCGCAGTCCAGCACCCGAGCGACGACCGCAGTCCAGCACCCGAACGGCGAACGAGGCACAACCCGAGCGGCGGCTGGGCTAGAAAGCCCGGGAAAGGCCCGAGGAGCCAGGCCCAGAGACCTCTGAGGAGAAGGGGAGCAACCAGAAGGCTTCCAGAAGCAAACCAAGACTGTGAGTACAGGGCCCAGGGAGGGAGACTGAAGCCAGGGAAAGGCCCGAGGAGCCAGGCCGAGACAGAGGCACAGAGGCCTCTGAGGGGGAGGGGAACAGCCCGAAGGCACCGGGAAACAGCGGCTCACAGACCCAGACCTGAGAAGGGTGAACCCAGAAGCCGAGGCCCAGGGACCACGGGGTCGGAGAGGGGGACCGGGAAAGCTCGCGAACAGGGAGAGGGAAACACCAAACCCGGGGCCCCAGAAAAGCTTATTCTAAGATCAACAATACTTTACCAAAAATGAGCGAATCAGAAGATCCACAACAGCCCCGCTTCCAGATTCCCCCCAACACTGCAAAAAAAGCTATAAAAGCGATCAAGCATGAGCAGATGAGAGAAAAACCAGAAACACTTTTTGCTGACTGTTACAACAATGGGACAAAAAGTAACCTCATTTTCTACTCAGATCAGCCAGTGGCTTGGATCACAGCAATAAAATCACACTATACCAATGTTAAGCTAGAAAATACCGCAAATGGGTCCATAATGAAAATTAACACACCAGGAGACAGTTCAACTACGACGGTCAACGCGTACAATACCGGGACAATATTAGTGCAAGGCAACCTCGACAAATTTGCAACGGCCTTCAGGACACTGAGAAAATTAACTAAGGGGGGAAGGAACAGCCCCAGAGTGGCCCGCACTCCCCCCAACATTGACAACTTACCAGGAGAAAATCTGCCTGGTCAGGAGGTGAACGAGCCACACAGTTCAAACCAGACACTAACCCCGGGGAACCACAGCCACACGATACAACTGACAAACCCCAGCATAACTACCAGGGAGGAAGCCACACATAGTCCCCCTACCATTCCCAGCTCACCAAGAGAAGAGCAGCATAGCCAGGAAGTGAGTGAGCCCTCCAGGGCCGACCAGCCTAGCCAGGAAGTGAGTGAGCCTACCAGGGCCGACCAGACACATACCCCGGGATCACACAGCCAGATACAACCAAAAGATAAATTTAATCAATTAGAGATAGAGGTGGTTAAACTTAGAGAGGACTTCCTCAAAATGAATGACAATCAAAATCAGGAGAGGGAGAGACACAAGAGAGAGCTGAAGCTACTTGAGAACCAGGTGAATCTACTTAGGAATCAGGTGAAAGAGCTGCAGGAAAAAGAAGAGAGCCATAGAGGAGAGAAAACACCATTAGACCAGCAACCAGAGGCTAGAGATAAGACAAGACAGAGCCGGACGGAACGGCTGCACTCCCACACGGAACAAAAGCAACAGACACACAATACAAGGGGTGCCACACAGACCGACCAGCATACTGATTCTCAATCTTCCCCCACCACCGTGGAACCACAAGCGGGCCGCTCACAAGAGGTGCGCACACACCAGACACCCCAGCCCAGCACACACACTATGAGTCCAAGCGAAAGCCACCAGACAGTAAATACAAACAAGGCTGACGTCGTAATACTCATAGACTCAAATGGGAAATTTCTATGGGAGAAAAAGCTATTCCCTAGAAGTAAAGTAGAAAAGATCTGGTGCCCAACAACAAACAGAGCCATGGGATGGCTGACCAAAGCCAGATTAGGCTCCCCCCAACACATAATAATACACACGGGCACAAATGACCTAAAGACCCAACAGAAAGAAGTAGCAACATCGCTCAGAGCAATGATTAGGAAAGCAAGCAGTACATTTCCAAACACTAGAATCACTGTTTCCACAATATTGCCGAGAACAGACTTCAACAACAACACAATTCATGAGATAAATGCCAGCATAGCAAGAGACTGCGAATCAAACCACAACGTACACCTGGCCCAACACCCCACCCTCGATGAGGAATGTCTTTACGACCACGTCCACATCCAAAGGCAAAGAATATCGATCCTTGCTAAAGCCCTGAAGGACGTCGCTTTTAACCGGGTCCATACCCAGACTCCAAGAGGACCCCCCCCCCGACCACCAGAGATCAGCGGGGTACATATCAGGAACACTACAAGGACCACCAACACACCAACCGAGACCAGAGAGGATCCCCATGCAAAACAACAATGTCAGACCTGCACCACTCCTGTCCCACAGGGGAATAGGACTGCTCCCAGCCAGACAGAGGGAGAGATGCACAGGACGTACGCAATACCTCAGACAGAAACAATCCATTAAGAGACAATAAGCAGATGTGCAGCAGCATCTACTTCCGCCTTATGGATCAAGGACTAATTAATAGAAAGAACTGTAACCAAATTGTATTAACTTTTGTAGACACTTGATGTGATCTTTTTTTTCCCACACTTAGACACGACAAACACGTACCACTCTTTAACCTATCATAGTAAAAGATCAAACTTAACATGAAATCCTTATATATTTCGACCTGGAATATCCAAGGTCTACGCTCTTCACTGCGAGAAGTGAAAAGTAGGACCCCAGAGTTCATAGATGAAACTAAAGACCTAGATATTATCATTTTACAGGAAACTTGGTATAAAGGAAAAGGACACACTGGCTGTCCCCAAGGGTACACTGAACTGGTGGTGCCCTCCAATAAATTACCAAGTGTAACCCAAGGCAGGGACTCCGGAGGCATACTGATCTGGTTTAAAACAGAACTTAAGAATTACATCAAATTTATAAAAAAGGGCGAAAACCATATGTGGCTCAAACTTGAGAGGGAGATTATCTCAAACACCCAAGATGTTTACATTTGCGCACTTTATATCCCTCCAATCGATTCCCCGTACTTTAAAGAGGACACCTTCTCCAACATGGAGGGGGAAATTATCCAATACCAGGCCCAGGGGAACGTGTTGATCTGTGGGGACCTCAATTCAAGAACGGGCGAAGAACCAGACTTCACCAATAATCAGGGAAACAATTATGTTTTCGGGAATAACCACTTTGACATCCCTTCCCTTCCATACAGGCATAACTGCGACAAGCAGTCAAATACCAACGGAAAACAGCTACTACAGCTCTGTCGAAACCTGGGTCTGTACATTGTCAATGGTAGGTTCATAGGAGACCTCCTAGGAAGATCGACCTATTGCTCACCTCTTGGCTGCAGCACAGTAGACTATATGATTACAGACTTAGACCCATCCTCTTTCAGAGCATTCACAGTCAAACCACAAACAACACTGTCAGATCACAGTCAAATTACTATGTTCCTCAAAAAGACAGAAACAAACAACATAGAAACACAACCCAGTAAACTGTACAACACCAAAAAATCGTACAGATGGGCCAAAAACGACACGGAAAAATACCAGAAAACAATTAGCAATGCATCAACTCAAGCTCTCTTAGACACCTTTCTGGATAACATATACACTCACAATAAAGAAGGCGTAAACCGGGCAGTTAGTAAACTAAACAATATTTTTGATAATTTGGCAACAAATGCAAACTTGAAAGCTCGCAAGAACAAACCCAAAACAAAAAACTATGAAAAATGGTTTGACCGAGATTGCCATAACATGAGGAAAAAACTTAGAAAAATATCAAACCAAAAACACAGACATCCAGAAAACGAGGAACTACGCCTTACTTATTGTCAGACACTAACACAATACAGAAACACACTCAGAACCAAAAAAGAGCAATATATTAAGAATACACTCAGCTCCATGGAGGAATCCATTGATTCCAATTGTTTCTGGGAAAACTTGAAAACACTACACAAAAAACAACACGACGATTTGGCCATTCAAAATGGGGACACATGGGTAAACCACTTTGAAAAATTATACCAGAAAAAAACACTAAGACCAGAGCAACACCAAATATGCAAAAAACTGGAAAAGCTAGAAATGGCCATAAAAGATAACCAAAACCCGCTGGACGCCATAATAACAGAAAAAGAACTTCTTGAAAAACTCAAGGACCTGCGACCAGGAAAAGCCTGCGGGACAGATGGCATACTAAACGAGATGATTAAACACACAGACAACAAAATGAAACTGGCTATCCTAAAACTCTTCAACTTGGTTCTGAGTGTCGGTTATTTCCCTGATATCTGGAACAAAGGACTCATAACGCCCATATACAAAAGTGGGGACAAAATCGACCCAAACAACTATCGAGGCATCTGTGTAAACAGTAACCTGGGGAAGGTATTCTGTAGCATCATAAACAAAAGACTTATAAACTTCCTTGAGGAGCACAATGTCTTGAGTAAAAGCCAAATTGGATTCCTGCCAAACTATAGAACATCCGATCATATCTTCACCCTACAGACCCTAATTGACAAACACGTTCACAATAACAAAAGCAAAATCTACGCATGCTTTGTAGATTTCCAGAAGGCTTTCGACTCCATCTGGCATGACGGTTTATTCCTGAAACTTATCGAAAGTGGGGTAGGAGGGAAAACATATGATGTAATTAAATCAATGTATACAAACAACAAATGTGCAGTTAAAATTGGAGACAAACAAACAAAATACTTCCCACAGGGGCGGGGGGTGACGCAGGGCTCGCCAATCTCACCGACACTCTTTAATATTTACATAAATGGATTGGCAAAACTACTTGAACAATCTACAGCACCCGGCCTCACCCTATATGAATCCAAGGTTAAATTCCTCCTCTATGCAGACGACCTGGTTCTGCTGTCACCTACTAAAGAGGGGCTACAGCAAAACCTGGACCTGCTGGAGTCGTACTGCCAGACTTGGGCCCTGACAATAAATCCCCAAAAAACCAAAGTCCTTGTGTTCCAGCAAAGATCCAAACATCAGGGACCCAAAATAAATTTCACAGTAGGAACAACCAAAATTGAACAAACCACAAACTACACATACTTGGGCTTAAAAATCAGTTCTACGGGAAACTTCAAACTGGCTGTGAATGAACTGAAAGAGAAAGCAAGAAGGGCTTTCTATGCCATCAAAAAATCAATCCAAATAGAAATCCCAATTAGCATTTGGCTCAAAATTTTCAAATCAGTAATTGAACCAATTGCACTCTATGGCAGTGAGGTATGGGGACCGCTAACTCAACAAGAATTTGCAAAATGGGACAAACACCCAATTGAGATCCTACATGCAGAATTCTGTAAAAGTATCCTCCGGACTCAAAGGAAAACAGTAAACAATGCATGCAGGGCGGAACTAGGCCAATATCCATTAATAATCACTATCCAAAAAAGAGCCACCAAATTTTGGAATCACCTACAAATGAGCAATCCCCAATGCTATCACTACGACGCCCTGAAATGCCAAGAGCTGACCATAAAGAAGAATACCCTCAGTCAATTAGTCCTGGGACTCAGTGAAGTAACTACTAACAATACTAACAATAACCAGCCCCAGGACAGTGACAGGGTAACACAAAGAATTCGACCCAACACAATCGTCGCTAAGCAAAAGGAAAAATATCTGACATATTGGGCAGAAACAACAAAAACCCAAAGCAAACTCAATTGCTACTTGGCCCTAAACAGACAATACAACATAGCTGATTACCTGACCATGGTAAAGGATAACAAACTGAGAAGAACCTTGACAAGGTACAGACTTAGCGAACATAGCCTAGCGATCGAAAAAGGCAGACACAGGCAGACCAGGCTGCCAAGAGAGGACAGGATATGCTCTCACTGCAGTCAGGGAGTGGTGGAGACAGAGATGCACTTCCTCACAGCTTGTGGAAAATATCAGGGCATCAGGGAGAATTTCTACCAAAAATTCTCACAAATATGCCCTGATTTCAGAAATCTGAATGACAACCAAAAACTCCCATTCCTACTGGGAGAGGAGAGAAGCTGTATAACACTGGCGGCGCACTATGTTACAGCTTGCCATGAACAGAGGGACAACCAGTAAACTAAGAAAAAAATATATATAAACGATGCGAATGTATATTTATACACTCAGGGATATACCTGTTTATACACTGTATGAATAGAACTGCGTTTGTGTGCTAAACCATAAATGTATTTTGATGCTTTGGCAACATAAGATGTAACTTATCATGCCAATAAAGCGATTTAAATTGTAAAAAAAAATTGTAAAAAATTGTCAGCGGTACCTCCCTTACTTTACTCTCGCAGTGTGAGATGGTACTTGTAACCGGAGTTGTCAGAGGTCCCTTCCTTACTTTACTCTCACAGTGTGAGATGGTACTTGTAACCGGAGTTGTCAGCGGTACCTCCCTTACTTTACTCTCGCAGTGTGAGATGGTACTTGTAACCGGAGTTGTCAGCGGTACCTCCCTTACTTTACTCTCGCAGTGTGAGATGGTACTTGTAACCGGAGTTGTCAGAGGTCCCTCCCTTACTTTACTCTCACAGTGTAAGATGGTACTTGTAACCGGAGTTGTCAGAGGTACCTCCCATACTTTACTCTCGCAGAGTGAGATGGTACTTGTAACCGGAGTTGTCAGAGGTCCCTCCCTTACTTTACTCTCGCAGTGTGAGATGGTACTTGTAACCGGAGTTGTCAGAGGTACCTCCCTTACTTTACTCTCACAGTGTAAGATGGTACTTGTAACCGGAGTTGTCAGAGGTCCCTCCCTTACTTTACTCTCGCAGTGTGAGATGGTACTTGTAACCGGAGTTGTCAGAGGTACCTCCCTTACTTTACTCTCACAGTGTAAGATGGTACTTGTAACCAGAGCTGTCAGAGGTACCTCCCTTACTTTACTCTCACAGTGTAAGACGGTACTTGTAACCAGAGTTGTCAGAGGTACCTCCCTTACTTTACTCTCGCAGTGTGAGATGGTACTTGCAACCGGAGTTGTCAGAGGTACCTCCCTTACTTTACTCTCGCAGTGTGAGATGGTACTTGTAACCAGAGTTGTCAGAGGTACCTCCCTTACTTTACTCTCACAGTGTGAGATGGTACTTGTAACCAGAGTTGTCAGAGGTACCTCCCTTACTTTACTCTCGCAGTGTGAGATGGTACTTGCAATGCAGTTGTCAGAGGTACCTCCCTTACTTTACTCTCGCAGTGTGAGATGGTACTTGCAACCGGAGTTGTCAGAGGTACCTCCCTTACTTTACTCTCGCAGTGTGAGATGGTACTTGCAATGCAGTTGTCAGAGGTACCTCCCTTACTTTACTCTCACAGTGTGAGATGGTACTTGTAACCAGAGTTGTCAGAGGTACCTCCCTTACTTTACTCTCGCAGTGTGAGATGGTACTTGCAATGCAGTTGTCAGAGGTACCTCCCTTACTTTACTCTCGCAGTGTGAGATGGTACTTGCAATGCAGTTGTCAGAGGTACCTCCCTTCCTTTACTCTCACAGTGTGAGATGGTACTTGTAACCAGAGTTGTCAGAGGTACCTCCCTTACTTTACTCTCGCAGAGTGAGATGGTACTTGCAATGCAGTTGTCAGAGGTACCTCCCTTACTTTACTCTCGCAGTGTGAGATGGTACTTGCAATGCAGTTGTCAGAGGTACCTCCCTTACTTTACTCTCGCAGTGTGAGATGGTACTTGCAACCGGAGTTGTCAGAGGTACCTCCCTTACTTTACTCTCGCAGTGTGAGATGGTACTTGCAATGCAGTTGTCAGAGGTACCTCCCTTACTTTACTCTCACAGTGTGAGATGGTACTTGTAACCAGAGTTGTCAGAGGTACCTCCCTTACTTTACTCTCGCAGTGTGAGATGGTACTTGCAATGCAGTTGTCAGAGGTACCTCCCTTACTTTACTCTCGCAGTGTGAGATGGTACTTGCAACGCAGTTGTCAGAGGTACCTCCCTTACTTTACTCTCGCAGTGTGAGATGGTACTTGTAACCGGAGTTGTCAGAGGTACCTCCCTTACTTTACTCTCGCAGAGTGAGATGGTACTTGTAACCAGAGTTGTCAGAGGTACCTCCCTTACTTTACTCTCGCAGTGTGAGATGGTACTTTTAACCAGAGTTGTCAGAGGTACCTCCCTTACTTTACTCTCACAGTGTGAGATGGTACTTGTAACCAGAGTTGTCAGAGGTACCTCCCTTACTTTACTCTCGCAGTGTGAGATGGTACTTGCAATGCAGTTGTCAGAGGTACCTCCCTTACTTTACTCTCGCAGTGTGAGATGGTACTTGTAACCGGAGTTGTCAGAGGTACCTCCCTTACTTTACTCTCACAGTGTGAGATGGTACTTGTAACCGGAGTTGTTAGAGGTACCTCCCTTACTTTACTCTCGCAGTGTGAGATGGTACTTGCAACCGGAGTTGTCAGAGGTACCTCCCTTACTTTACTCTCGCAGTGTGAGATGGTACTTGCAATGCAGTTGTCAGAGGTACCTCCCTTACTTTACTCTCACAGTGTGAGATGGTACTTGTAACCAGAGTTGTCAGAGGTACCTCCCTTACTTTACTCTCGCAGTGTGAGATGGTACTTGCAATGCAGTTGTCAGAGGTACCTCCCTTACTTTACTCTCGCAGTGAGATGGTACTTGCAATGCAGTTGTCAGAGGGACCTCCCTTACTTTACTCTCACAGTGTGAGATGGTACTTGTAACCAGAGTTGTCAGAGGTACCTCCCTTACTTTACTCTCGCAGAGTGAGATGGTACTTGCAATGCAGTTGTCAGAGGTACCTCCCTTACTTTACTCTCGCAGTGTGAGATGGTACTTGCAACCGGAGTTGTCAGAGGTACCTCCCTTACTTTACTCTCGCAGTGTGAGATGGTACTTGCAATGCAGTTGTCAGAGGTACCTCCCTTACTTTACTCTCACAGTGTGAGATGGTACTTGTAACCAGAGTTGTCAGAGGTACCTCCCTTACTTTACTCTCGCAGTGTGAGATGGTACTTGCAATGCAGTTGTCAGAGGTACCTCCCTTACTTTACTCTCGCAGTGTGAGATGGTACTTGCAATGCAGTTGTCAGAGGTACCTCCCTTACTTTACTCTCACAGTGTGAGATGGTACTTGTAACCAGAGTTGTCAGAGGTACCTCCCTTACTTTACTCTCGCATTGTGAGATGGTACTTGCAATGCAGTTGTCAGAGGTACCTCCCTTACTTTACTCTCGCAGTGTGAGATGGTACTTGCAACCGGAGTTGTCAGAGGTACCTCCCTTAATTTACTCTCGCAGTGTGAGATGGTACTTGCAACGCAGTTGTCAGAGGTACCTCCCTTACTTTACTCTCACAGTGTGAGATGGTACTTGTAACCAGAGTTGTCAGAGGTACCTCCCTTACTTTACTCTCGCAGAGTGAGATGGTACTTGCAATGCAGTTGTCAGAGGTACCTCCCTTACTTTACTCTCGCAGTGTGAGATGGTACTTGCAATGCAGTTGTCAGAGGTACCTCCCTTACTTTACTCTCGCAGTGTGAGATGGTACTTGCAACCGGAGTTGTCAGAGGTACCTCCCTTACTTTACTCTCGCAGTGTGAGATGGTACTTGCAATGCAGTTGTCAGAGGTACCTCCCTTACTTTACTCTCGCAGTGTGAGATGGTACTTGTAACCAGAGTTGTCAGAGGTACCTCCCTTACTTTACTCTCGCAGTGTGAGATGGTACTTGCAATGCAGTTGTCAGAGGTACCTCCCTTACTTTACTCTCGCAGTGTGAGATGGTACTTGTAACCAGAGTTGTCAGAGGTACCTCCCTTACTTTACTCTCGCAGTGTGAGATGGTACTTGCAATGCAGTTGTCAGAGGTACCTCCCTTACTTTACTCTCACAGTGTGAGATGGTACTTGTAACCAGAGTTGTCAGAGGTACCTCCCTTACTTTACTCTCACAGTGTGAGATGGTACTTGTAACCAGAGTTGTCAGAGGTACCTCCCTTACTTTACTCTCGCAGTGTGAGATGGTACTTGCAACGCAGTTGTCAGAGGTACCTCCCTTACTTTACTCTCGCAGTGTGAGATGGTACTTGCAATGCAGTTGTCAGAGGTACCTCCCTTACTTTACTCTCACAGTGTGAGATGGTACTTGTAACCAGAGTTGTCAGAGGTACCTCCCTTACTTTACTCTCGCAGAGTGAGATGGTACTTGCAATGCAGTTGTCAGAGGTACCTCCCTTACTTTACTCTCGCAGTGTGAGATGGTACTTGCAACCGGAGTTGTCAGAGGTACCTCCCTTACTTTACTCTCGCAGTGTGAGATGGTACTTGCAATGCAGTTGTCAGAGGTACCTCCCTTACTTTACTCTCACAGTGTGAGATGGTACTTGTAACCAGAGTTGTCAGAGGTACCTCCCTTACTTTACTCTCGCAGTGTGAGATGGTACTTGCAATGCAGTTGTCAGAGGTACCTCCCTTACTTTACTCTCGCAGTGTGAGATGGTACTTGCAATGCAGTTGTCAGAGGTACCTCCCTTACTTTACTCTCGCAGTGTGAGATGGTACTTGTAACCAGAGTTGTCAGAGGTACCTCCCTTACTTTACTCTCGCAGTGTGAGATGGTACTTGCAATGCAGTTGTCAGAGGTACCTCCCTTACTTTACTCTCACAGTGTGAGATGGTACTTGTAACCAGAGTTGTCAGAGGTACCTCCCTTACTTTAATCTCGCAGTGTGAGATGGTACTTGCAATGCAGTTGTCAGAGGTACCTCCCTTACTTTACTCTCGCAGTGTGAGATGGTACTTGCAATGCAGTTGTCAGAGGTACCTCCCTTACTTTACTCTCGCAGTGTGAGATGGTACTTGTAACCAGAGTTGTCAGAGGTACCTCCCTTACTTTACTCTCGCAGTGTGAGATGGTACTTGCAATGCAGTTGTCAGAGGTACCTCCCTTACTTTACTCTCACAGTGTGAGATGGTACTTGTAACCAGAGTTGTCAGAGGTACCTCCCTTACTTTACTCTCACAGTGTGAGATGGTACTTGTAACCAGAGTTGTCAGAGGTACCTCCCTTACTTTACTCTCGCAGTGTGAGATGGTACTTGCAACGCAGTTGTCAGAGGTACCTCCCTTACTTTACTCTCGCAGTGTGAGATGGTACTTGTAACCAGAGTTGTCAGAGGTACCTCCCTTACTTTACTCTCGCAGAGTGAGATGGTACTTGCAATGCAGTTGTCAGAGGTACCTCCCTTACTTTACTCTCGCAGTGTGAGATGGTACTTGCAATGCAGTTGTCAGAGGTACCTCCCTTACTTTACTCTCGCAGTGTGAGATGGTACTTGCAACGCAGTTGTCAGAGGTACCTCCCTTACTTTACTCTCGCAGTGTGAGATGGTACTTGTAACCAGAGTTGTCAGAGGTACCTCCCTTACTTTACTCTCGCAGTGTGAGATGGTACTTGCAACGCAGTTGTCAGAGGTACCTCCCTTACTTTACTCTCACAGTGTGAGATGGTACTTGTAACCGGAGTTGTCAGAGGTACCTCCCTTACTTTACTCTCGCAGAGTGAGATGGTACTTGTAACCGGAGTTGTCAGAGGTCCCTCCCTTACTTTACTCTCGCAGTGTGAGATGGTACTTGTAACCGGAGTTGTCAGAGGTACCTCCCTTACTTTACTCTCACAGTGTAAGATGGTACTTGTAACCGGAGTTGTCAGAGGTCCCTCCCTTACTTTACTCTCACAGTGTGAGATGGTACTTGTAACCGGAGTTGTCAGAGGTACCTCCCTTACTTTACTCTCACAGTGTAAGATGGTACTTGTAACCAGAGTTGTCAGAGGTACCTCCCTTACTTTACTCTCACAGTGTAAGACGGTACTTGTAACCAGAGTTGTCAGAGGTACCTCCCTTACTTTACTCTCGCAGTGTGAGATGGTACTTGCAACCGGAGTTGTCAGAGGTACCTCCCTTACTTTACTCTCGCAGTGTGAGATGGTACTTGTAACCAGAGTTGTCAGAGGTACCTCCCTTACTTTACTCTCACAGTGTGAGATGGTACTTGTAACCAGAGTTGTCAGAGGTACCTCCCTTACTTTACTCTCGCAGTGTGAGATGGTACTTGCAATGCAGTTGTCAGAGGTACCTCCCTTACTTTACTCTCGCAGTGTGAGATGGTACTTGCAACCGGAGTTGTCAGAGGTACCTCCCTTACTTTACTCTCGCAGTGTGAGATGGTACTTGCAATGCAGTTGTCAGAGGTACCTCCCTTACTTTACTCTCACAGTGTGAGATGGTACTTGTAACCAGAGTTGTCAGAGGTACATCCCTTACTTTACTCTCGCAGTGTGAGATGGTACTTGCAATGCAGTTGTCAGAGGTACCTCCCTTACTTTACTCTCGCAGTGTGAGATGGTACTTGCAATGCAGTTGTCAGAGGTACCTCCCTTACTTTACTCTCACAGTGTGAGATGGTACTTGTAACCAGAGTTGTCAGAGGTACCTCCCTTACTTTACTCTCGCAGAGTGAGATGGTACTTGCAATGCAGTTGTCAGAGGTACCTCCCTTACTTTACTCTCGCAGTGTGAGATGGTACTTGCAATGCAGTTGTCAGAGGTACCTCCCTTACTTTACTCTCGCAGTGTGAGATGGTACTTGCAACCGGAGTTGTCAGAGGTACCTCCCTTACTTTACTCTCGCAGTGTGAGATGGTACTTGCAATGCAGTTGTCAGAGGTACCTCCCTTACTTTACTCTCACAGTGTGAGATGGTACTTGTAACCAGAGTTGTCAGAGGTACCTCCCTTACTTTACTCTCACAGTGTAAGATGGTACTTGCAATGCAGTTGTCAGAGGTACCTCCCTTACTTTACTCTCGCAGTGTGAGATGGTACTTGTAACCGGAGTTGTCAGAGGTACCTCCCTTACTTTACTCTCGCAGTGTGAGATGGTACTTGTAACCGGAGTTGTCAGAGGTACCTCCCTTACTTTGCTCTCGCAGTGTGAGATGGTACTTGTAACCAGAGTTGTCAGAGGTACCTCCCTTACTTTACTCTCACAGTGTGAGATGGTACTTGTAACCAGAGTTGTCAGAGGTACCTCCCTTACTTTACTCTCGCAGTGTGAGATGGTACTTGCAATGCAGTTGTCAGAGGTACCTCCCTTACTTTACTCTCGCAGTGTGAGATGGTACTTGCAACCAGAGTTGTCAGAGGTACCTCCCTTACTTTACTCTCGCAGTGTGAGATGGTACTTGCAATGCAGTTGTCAGAGGTACCTCCCTTACTTTACTCTCACAGTGTGAGATGGTACTTGTAACCAGAGTTGTCAGAGGTACCTCCCTTACTTTACTCTCGCAGTGTGAGATGGTACTTGCAATGCAGTTGTCAGAGGTACCTCCCTTACTTTACTCTCGCAGTGTGAGATGGTACTTGTAACCAGAGTTGTCAGAGGTCCCTCCCTTACTTTACTCTCGCAGTGTGAGATGGTACTTGCAATGCAGTTGTCAGGGGTACCTCCCTTACTTTACTCTCGCAGTGTGAGATGGTACTTGCAACCGGAGTTGTCAGAGGTACCTCCCTTACTTTACTCTCGCAGTGTGAGATGGTACTTGCAATGCAGTTGTCACAGGTACCTCCCTTACTTTACTCTCACAGAGTGAGATGGTACTTGTAACCAGAGTTGTCAGAGGTACCTCCCTTACTTTACTCTCGCAGAGTGAGATGGTACTTGCAATGCAGTTGTCAGAGGTACCTCCCTTACTTTACTCTCGCAGTGTGAGATGGTACTTGCAACCGGAGTTGTCAGAGGTACCTCCCTTACTTTACTCTCGCAGTGTGAGATGGTACTTGCAATGCAGTTGTCAGAGGTACCTCCCTTACTTTACTCTCGCAGTGTGAGATGGTACTTGTAACCAGAGTTGTCAGAGGTACCTCCCTTACTTTACTCTCGCAGTGTGAGATGGTACTTGCAATGCAGTTGTCAGAGGTACCTCCCTTACTTTACTCTCACAGTGTGAGATGGTACTTGTAACCAGAGTTGTCAGAGGTACCTCCCTTACTTTACTCTCACAGTGTGAGATGGTACTTGTAACCAGAGTTGTCAGAGGTACCTCCCTTACTTTACTCTCGCAGTGTGAGATGGTACTTGCAACGCAGTTGTCAGAGGTACCTCCCTTACTTTACTCTCACAGTGTGAGATGGTACTTGTAACCGGAGTTGTCAGAGGTACCTCCCTTACTTTACTCTCGCAGAGTGAGATGGTACTTGTAACCGGAGTTGTCAGAGGTCCCTCCCTTACTTTACTCTCGCAGTGTGAGATGGTACTTGTAACCGGAGTTGTCAGAGGTACCTCCCTTACTTTACTCTCACAGTGTAAGATGGTACTTGTAACCGGAGTTGTCAGAGGTCCCTCCCTTACTTTACTCTCACAGTGTGAGATGGTACTTGTAACCGGAGTTGTCAGAGGTACCTCCCTTACTTTACTCTCACAGTGTAAGATGGTACTTGTAACCAGAGTTGTCAGAGGTACCTCCCTTACTTTACTCTCACAGTGTAAGACGGTACTTGCAACCGGAGTTGTCAGAGGTACCTCCCTTACTTTACTCTCGCAGTGTGAGATGGTACTTGCAACCGGAGTTGTCAGAGGTACCTCCCTTACTTTACTCTCGCAGTGTGAGATGGTACTTGTAACCAGAGTTGTCAGAGGTACCTCCCTTACTTTACTCTCACAGTGTGAGATGGTACTTGTAACCAGAGTTGTCAGAGGTACCTCCCTTACTTTACTCTCGCAGTGTGAGATGGTACTTGCAATGCAGTTGTCAGAGGTACCTCCCTTACTTTACTCTCGCAGTGTGAGATGGTACTTGCAACCGGAGTTGTCAGAGGTACCTCCCTTACTTTACTCTCGCAGTGTGAGATGGTACTTGCAATGCAGTTGTCAGAGGTACCTCCCTTACTTTACTCTCACAGTGTGAGATGGTACTTGTAACCAGAGTTGTCAGAGGTACCTCCCTTACTTTACTCTCGCAGTGTGAGATGGTACTTGCAATGCAGTTGTCAGAGGTACCTCCCTTACTTTACTCTCGCAGTGTGAGATGGTACTTGCAATGCAGTTGTCAGAGGTACCTCCCTTACTTTACTCTCACAGTGTGAGATGGTACTTGTAACCAGAGTTGTCAGAGGTACCTCCCTTACTTTACTCTCGCAGAGTGAGATGGTACTTGCAATGCAGTTGTCAGAGGTACCTCCCTTACTTTACTCTCGCAGTGTGAGATGGTACTTGCAATGCAGTTGTCAGAGGTACCTCCCTTACTTTACTCTCGCAGTGTGAGATGGTACTTGCAACCGGAGTTGTCAGAGGTACCTCCCTTACTTTACTCTCGCAGTGTGAGATGGTACTTGCAATGCAGTTGTCAGAGGTACCTCCCTTACTTTACTCTCACAGTGTGAGATGGTACTTGTAACCAGAGTTGTCAGAGGTACCTCCCTTACTTTACTCTCACAGTGTAAGATGGTACTTGCAATGCAGTTGTCAGAGGTACCTCCCTTACTTTACTCTCGCAGTGTGAGATGGTACTTGTAACCGGAGTTGTCAGAGGTACCTCCCTTACTTTACTCTCGCAGTGTGAGATGGTACTTGTAACCGGAGTTGTCAGAGGTACCTCCCTTACTTTGCTCTCGCAGTGTGAGATGGTACTTGTAACCAGAGTTGTCAGAGGTACCTCCCTTACTTTACTCTCACAGTGTGAGATGGTACTTGTAACCAGAGTTGTCAGAGGTACCTCCCTTACTTTACTCTCGCAGTGTGAGATGGTACTTGCAATGCAGTTGTCAGAGGTACCTCCCTTACTTTACTCTCGCAGTGTGAGATGGTACTTGCAACCAGAGTTGTCAGAGGTACCTCCCTTACTTTACTCTCGCAGTGTGAGATGGTACTTGCAATGCAGTTGTCAGAGGTACCTCCCTTACTTTACTCTCGCAGTGTGAGATGGTACTTGTAACCAGAGTTGTCAGAGGTCCCTCCCTTACTTTACTCTCGCAGTGTGAGATGGTACTTGCAATGCAGTTGTCAGGGGTACCTCCCTTACTTTACTCTCGCAGTGTGAGATGGTACTTGCAACCGGAGTTGTCAGAGGTACCTCCCTTACTTTACTCTCGCAGTGTGAGATGGTACTTGCAATGCAGTTGTCACAGGTACCTCCCTTACTTTACTCTCACAGTGTGAGATGGTACTTGTAACCAGAGTTGTCAGAGGTACCTCCCTTACTTTACTCTCGCAGAGTGAGATGGTACTTGCAATGCAGTTGCCAGAGGTACCTCCCTTACTTTACTCTCGCAGTGTGAGATGGTACTTGCAACCGGAGTTGTCAGAGGTACCTCCCTTACTTTACTCTCGCAGTGTGAGATGGTACTTGCAATGCAGTTGTCAGAGGTACCTCCCTTACGTTACTCTCACAGTGTGAGATGGTACTTGTAACCAGAGTTGTCAGAGGTACCTCCCTTACTTTACTCTCGCAGTGTGAGATGGTACTTGCAATGCAGTTGTCAGAGGTACCTCCCTTACTTTACTCTCGCAGTCTGAGATGGTACTTGCAATGCAGTTGTCAGAGGTACCTCCCTTACTTTACTCTCGCAGTGTGAGATGGTACTTGTAACCAGAGTTGTCAGAGGTACCTCCCTTACTTTACTCTCGCAGTGTGAGATGGTACTTGCAATGCAGTTGTCAGAGGTACCTCCCTTACTTTACTCTCACAGTGTGAGATGGTACTTGTAACCAGAGTTGTCAGAGGTACCTCCCTTACTTTACTCTCGCAGTGTGAGATGGTACTTGCAATGCAGTTGTCAGAGGTACCTCCCTTACTTTACTCTCACAGTGTGAGATGGTACTTGTAACCAGAGTTGTCAGAGGTACCTCCCTTACTTTACTCTCGCAGAGTGAGATGGTACTTGCAATGCAGTTGTCAGAGGTACCTCCCTTACTTTACTCTCGCAGTGTGAGATGGTACTTGTAACCAGAGTTGTCAGAGGTACCTCCCTTACTTTACTCTCACAGTGTGAGATGGTACTTGTAACCAGAGTTGTCAGAGGTACCTCCCTTACTTTACTCTCGCAGTGTGAGATGGTACTTGTAACCAGAGTTGTCAGAGGTTCCTCCCTTACTTTACTCTCGCAGTGTGAGATGGTACTTGCAATGCAGTTGTCAGAGGTACCTCCCTTACTTTACTCTCGCAGTCTGAGATGGTACTTGCAATGCAGTTGTCAGAGGTACCTCCCTTACTTTACTCTCGCAGTGTGAGATGGTACTTGTAACCAGAGTTGTCAGAGGTACCTCCCTTACTTTACTCTCGCAGTGTGAGATGGTACTTGCAATGCAGTTGTCAGAGGTACCTCCCTTACTTTACTCTCACAGTGTGAGATGGTACTTGTAACCAGAGTTGTCAGAGGTACCTCCCTTACTTTACTCTCGCAGTGTGAGATGGTACTTGCAATGCAGTTGTCAGAGGTACCTCCCTTACTTTACTCTCACAGTGTGAGATGGTACTTGTAACCAGAGTTGTCAGAGGTACCTCCCTTACTTTACTCTCGCAGAGTGAGATGGTACTTGCAATGCAGTTGTCAGAGGTACCTCCCTTACTTTACTCTCGCAGTGTGAGATGGTACTTGTAACCAGAGTTGTCAGAGGTACCTCCCTTACTTTACTCTCACAGTGTGAGATGGTACTTGTAACCAGAGTTGTCAGAGGTACCTCCCTTACTTTACTCTCGCAGTGTGAGATGGTACTTGTAACCAGAGTTGTCAGCGGTACCTCCCTTACTTTACTCTCGCAGTGTGAGATGGTACTTGTAACCGGAGTTGTCAGAGGTCCCTCCCTTACTTTACTCTCGCAGTGTGAGATGGTACTTGTAACCAGAGTTGTCAGCGGTACCTCCCTTACTTTACTCTCGCAGTGTGAGATGGTACTTGTAACCAGAGTTGTCAGCGGTACCTCCCTTACTTTACTCTCGCAGTGTGAGATGGTACTTGTAACCAGAGTTGTCAGCGGTACCTCCCTTACTTTACTCTCGCAGAGTGAGATGGTACTTGTAACCAGAGTTGTCAGAGGTACCTCCCTTACTTTACTCTCGCAGTGTGAGATGGTACTTGCAATGCAGTTGTCAGAGGTACCTCCCTTACTTTACTCTCGCAGTGTGAGATGGTACTTGCAATGCAGTTGTCAGAGGTACCTCCCTTACTTTACTCTCACAGTGTGAGATGGTACTTGTAACCAGAGTTGTCAGAGGTACCTCCCTTACTTTACTCTCGCAGAGTGAGATGGTACTTGCAATGCAGTTGTCAGAGGTACCTCCCTTACTTTACTCTCGCAGTGTGAGATGGTACTTGCAATGCAGTTGTCAGAGGTACCTCCCTTACTTTACTCTCGCAGTGTGAGATGGTACTTGCAACCGGAGTTGTCAGAGGTACCTCCCTTACTTTACTCTCGCAGTGTGAGATGGTACTTGCAATGCAGTTGTCAGAGGTACCTCCCTTACTTTACTCTCACAGTGTGAGATGGTACTTGTAACCAGAGTTGTCAGAGGTACCTCCCTTACTTTACTCTCACAGTGTAAGATGGTACTTGCAATGCAGTTGTCAGAGGTACCTCCCTTACTTTACTCTCGCAGTGTGAGATGGTACTTGTATCCGGAGTTGTCAGAGGTACCTCCCTTACTTTACTCTCGCAGTGTGAGATGGTACTTGTAACCGGAGTTGTCAGAGGTACCTCCCTTACTTTACTCTCGCAGTGTGAGATGGTACTTGCAATGCAGTTGTCAGAGGTACCTCCCTTACTTTACTCTCGCAGTCTGAGATGGTACTTGCAATGCAGTTGTCAGAGGTACCTCCCTTACTTTACTCTCGCAGTGTGAGATGGTACTTGTAACCAGAGTTGTCAGAGGTACCTCCCTTACTTTACTCTCGCAGTGTGAGATGGTACTTGCAATGCAGTTGTCAGAGGTACCTCCCTTACTTTACTCTCACAGTGTGAGATGGTACTTGTAACCAGAGTTGTCAGAGGTACCTCCCTTACTTTACTCTCACAGTGTGAGATGGTACTTGTAACCAGAGTTGTCAGAGGTACCTCCCTTACTTTACTCTCGCAGTGTGAGATGGTACTTGCAACGCAGTTGTCAGAGGTACCTCCCTTACTTTACTCTCGCAGTGTGAGATGGTACTTGCAATGCAGTTGTCAGAGGTACCTCCCTTACTTTACTCTCACAGTGTGAGATGGTACTTGTAACCAGAGTTGTCAGAGGTACCTCCCTTACTTTACTCTCGCAGAGTGAGATGGTACTTGCAATGCAGTTGTCAGAGGTACCTCCCTTACTTTACTCTCGCAGTGTGAGATGGTACTTGCAACCGGAGTTGTCAGAGGTACCTCCCTTACTTTACTCTCGCAGTGTGAGATGGTACTTGCAATGCAGTTGTCAGAGGTACCTCCCTTACTTTACTCTCACAGTGTGAGATGGTACTTGTAACCAGAGTTGTCAGAGGTACCTCCCTTACTTTACTCTCGCAGTGTGAGATGGTACTTGCAATGCAGTTGTCAGAGGTACCTCCCTTACTTTACTCTCGCAGTGTGAGATGGTACTTGCAATGCAGTTGTCAGAGGTACCTCCCTTACTTTACTCTCGCAGTGTGAGATGGTACTTGTAACCAGAGTTGTCAGAGGTACCTCCCTTACTTTACTCTCGCAGTGTGAGATGGTACTTGCAATGCAGTTGTCAGAGGTACCTCCCTTACTTTACTCTCACAGTGTGAGATGGTACTTGTAACCAGAGTTGTCAGAGGTACCTCCCTTACTTTAATCTCGCAGTGTGAGATGGTACTTGCAATGCAGTTGTCAGAGGTACCTCCCTTACTTTACTCTCGCAGTGTGAGATGGTACTTGCAATGCAGTTGTCAGAGGTACCTCCCTTACTTTACTCTCGCAGTGTGAGATGGTACTTGTAACCAGAGTTGTCAGAGGTACCTCCCTTACTTTACTCTCGCAGTGTGAGATGGTACTTGCAACGCAGTTGTCAGAGGTACCTCCCTTACTTTACTCTCACAGTGTGAGATGGTACTTGTAACCGGAGTTGTCAGAGGTACCTCCCTTACTTTACTCTCGCAGAGTGAGATGGTACTTGTAACCGGAGTTGTCAGAGGTCCCTCCCTTACTTTACTCTCGCAGTGTGAGATGGTACTTGTAACCGGAGTTGTCAGAGGTACCTCCCTTACTTTACTCTCACAGTGTAAGATGGTACTTGTAACCGGAGTTGTCAGAGGTCCCTCCCTTACTTTACTCTCACAGTGTGAGATGGTACTTGTAACCGGAGTTGTCAGAGGTACCTCCCTTACTTTACTCTCACAGTGTAAGATGGTACTTGTAACCAGAGTTGTCAGAGGTACCTCCCTTACTTTACTCTCACAGTGTAAGACGGTACTTGTAACCAGAGTTGTCAGAGGTACCTCCCTTACTTTACTCTCGCAGTGTGAGATGGTACTTGCAACCGGAGTTGTCAGAGGTACCTCCCTTACTTTACTCTCGCAGTGTGAGATGGTACTTGTAACCAGAGTTGTCAGAGGTACCTCCCTTACTTTACTCTCACAGTGTGAGATGGTACTTGTAACCAGAGTTGTCAGAGGTACCTCCCTTACTTTACTCTCGCAGTGTGAGATGGTACTTGCAATGCAGTTGTCAGAGGTACCTCCCTTACTTTACTCTCGCAGTGTGAGATGGTACTTGCAACCGGAGTTGTCAGAGGTACCTCCCTTACTTTACTCTCGCAGTGTGAGATGGTACTTGCAATGCAGTTGTCAGAGGTACCTCCCTTACTTTACTCTCACAGTGTGAGATGGTACTTGTAACCAGAGTTGTCAGAGGTACCTCCCTTACTTTACTCTCACAGTGTAAGATGGTACTTGCAATGCAGTTGTCAGAGGTACCTCCCTTACTTTACTCTCGCAGTGTGAGATGGTACTTGTAACCGGAGTTGTCAGAGGTACCTCCCTTACTTTACTCTCGCAGTGTGAGATGGTACTTGTAACCGGAGTTGTCAGAGGTACCTCCCTTACTTTGCTCTCGCAGTGTGAGATGGTACTTGTAACCAGAGTTGTCAGAGGTACCTCCCTTACTTTACTCTCACAGTGTGAGATGGTACTTGTAACCAGAGTTGTCAGAGGTACCTCCCTTACTTTACTCTCGCAGTGTGAGATGGTACTTGCAATGCAGTTGTCAGAGGTACCTCCCTTACTTTACTCTCGCAGTGTGAGATGGTACTTGCAACCAGAGTTGTCAGAGGTACCTCCCTTACTTTACTCTCGCAGTGTGAGATGGTACTTGCAATGCAGTTGTCAGAGGTACCTCCCTTACTTTACTCTCACAGTGTGAGATGGTACTTGTAACCAGAGTTGTCAGAGGTACCTCCCTTACTTTACTCTCGCAGTGTGAGATGGTACTTGCAATGCAGTTGTCAGAGGTACCTCCCTTACTTTACTCTCGCAGTGTGAGATGGTACTTGTAACCAGAGTTGTCAGAGGTCCCTCCCTTACTTTACTCTCGCAGTGTGAGATGGTACTTGCAATGCAGTTGTCAGGGGTACCTCCCTTACTTTACTCTCGCAGTGTGAGATGGTACTTGCAACCGGAGTTGTCAGAGGTACCTCCCTTACTTTACTCTCGCAGTGTGAGATGGTACTTGCAATGCAGTTGTCACAGGTACCTCCCTTACTTTACTCTCACAGAGTGAGATGGTACTTGTAACCAGAGTTGTCAGAGGTACCTCCCTTACTTTACTCTCGCAGAGTGAGATGGTACTTGCAATGCAGTTGTCAGAGGTACCTCCCTTACTTTACTCTCGCAGTGTGAGATGGTACTTGCAACCGGAGTTGTCAGAGGTACCTCCCTTACTTTACTCTCGCAGTGTGAGATGGTACTTGCAATGCAGTTGTCAGAGGTACCTCCCTTACTTTACTCTCGCAGTGTGAGATGGTACTTGTAACCAGAGTTGTCAGAGGTACCTCCCTTACTTTACTCTCGCAGTGTGAGATGGTACTTGCAATGCAGTTGTCAGAGGTACCTCCCTTACTTTACTCTCACAGTGTGAGATGGTACTTGTAACCAGAGTTGTCAGAGGTACCTCCCTTACTTTACTCTCACAGTGTGAGATGGTACTTGTAACCAGAGTTGTCAGAGGTACCTCCCTTACTTTACTCTCGCAGTGTGAGATGGTACTTGCAACGCAGTTGTCAGAGGTACCTCCCTTACTTTACTCTCACAGTGTGAGATGGTACTTGTAACCGGAGTTGTCAGAGGTACCTCCCTTACTTTACTCTCGCAGAGTGAGATGGTACTTGTAACCGGAGTTGTCAGAGGTCCCTCCCTTACTTTACTCTCGCAGTGTGAGATGGTACTTGTAACCGGAGTTGTCAGAGGTACCTCCCTTACTTTACTCTCACAGTGTAAGATGGTACTTGTAACCGGAGTTGTCAGAGGTCCCTCCCTTACTTTACTCTCACAGTGTGAGATGGTACTTGTAACCGGAGTTGTCAGAGGTACCTCCCTTACTTTACTCTCACAGTGTAAGATGGTACTTGTAACCAGAGTTGTCAGAGGTACCTCCCTTACTTTACTCTCACAGTGTAAGACGGTACTTGCAACCGGAGTTGTCAGAGGTACCTCCCTTACGTTACTCTCGCAGTGTGAGATGGTACTTGCAACCGGAGTTGTCAGAGGTACCTCCCTTACTTTACTCTCGCAGTGTGAGATGGTACTTGTAACCAGAGTTGTCAGAGGTACCTCCCTTACTTTACTCTCACAGTGTGAGATGGTACTTGTAACCAGAGTTGTCAGAGGTACCTCCCTTACTTTACTCTCGCAGTGTGAGATGGTACTTGCAATGCAGTTGTCAGAGGTACCTCCCTTACTTTACTCTCGCAGTGTGAGATGGTACTTGCAACCGGAGTTGTCAGAGGTACCTCCCTTACTTTACTCTCGCAGTGTGAGATGGTACTTGCAATGCAGTTGTCAGAGGTACCTCCCTTACTTTACTCTCACAGTGTGAGATGGTACTTGTAACCAGAGTTGTCAGAGGTACCTCCCTTACTTTACTCTCGCAGTGTGAGATGGTACTTGCAATGCAGTTGTCAGAGGTACCTCCCTTACTTTACTCTCGCAGTGTGAGATGGTACTTGCAATGCAGTTGTCAGAGGTACCTCCCTTACTTTACTCTCACAGTGTGAGATGGTACTTGTAACCAGAGTTGTCAGAGGTACCTCCCTTACTTTACTCTCGCAGAGTGAGATGGTACTTGCAATGCAGTTGTCAGAGGTACCTCCCTTACTTTACTCTCGCAGTGTGAGATGGTACTTGCAATGCAGTTGTCAGAGGTACCTCCCTTACTTTACTCTCGCAGTGTGAGATGGTACTTGCAACCGGAGTTGTCAGAGGTACCTCCCTTACTTTACTCTCGCAGTGTGAGATGGTACTTGCAATGCAGTTGTCAGAGGTACCTCCCTTACTTTACTCTCACAGTGTGAGATGGTACTTGTAACCAGAGTTGTCAGAGGTACCTCCCTTACTTTACTCTCACAGTGTAAGATGGTACTTGCAATGCAGTTGTCAGAGGTACCTCCCTTACTTTACTCTCGCAGTGTGAGATGGTACTTGTAACCGGAGTTGTCAGAGGTACCTCCCTTACTTTACTCTCGCAGTGTGAGATGGTACTTGTAACCGGAGTTGTCAGAGGTACCTCCCTTACTTTGCTCTCGCAGTGTGAGATGGTACTTGTAACCAGAGTTGTCAGAGGTACCTCCCTTACTTTACTCTCACAGTGTGAGATGGTACTTGTAACCAGAGTTGTCAGAGGTACCTCCCTTACTTTACTCTCGCAGTGTGAGATGGTACTTGCAATGCAGTTGTCAGAGGTACCTCCCTTACTTTACTCTCGCAGTGTGAGATGGTACTTGCAACCAGAGTTGTCAGAGGTACCTCCCTTACTTTACTCTCGCAGTGTGAGATGGTACTTGCAATGCAGTTGTCAGAGGTACCTCCCTTACTTTACTCTCGCAGTGTGAGATGGTACTTGTAACCAGAGTTGTCAGAGGTCCCTCCCTTACTTTACTCTCGCAGTGTGAGATGGTACTTGCAATGCAGTTGTCAGGGGTACCTCCCTTACTTTACTCTCGCAGTGTGAGATGGTACTTGCAACCGGAGTTGTCAGAGGTACCTCCCTTACTTTACTCTCGCAGTGTGAGATGGTACTTGCAATGCAGTTGTCACAGGTACCTCCCTTACTTTACTCTCACAGTGTGAGATGGTACTTGTAACCAGAGTTGTCAGAGGTACCTCCCTTACTTTACTCTCGCAGAGTGAGATGGTACTTGCAATGCAGTTGCCAGAGGTACCTCCCTTACTTTACTCTCGCAGTGTGAGATGGTACTTGCAACCGGAGTTGTCAGAGGTACCTCCCTTACTTTACTCTCGCAGTGTGAGATGGTACTTGCAATGCAGTTGTCAGAGGTACCTCCCTTACTTTACTCTCACAGTGTGAGATGGTACTTGTAACCAGAGTTGTCAGAGGTACCTCCCTTACTTTACTCTCGCAGTGTGAGATGGTACTTGCAATGCAGTTGTCAGAGGTACCTCCCTTACTTTACTCTCGCAGTCTGAGATGGTACTTGCAATGCAGTTGTCAGAGGTACCTCCCTTACTTTACTCTCGCAGTGTGAGATGGTACTTGTAACCAGAGTTGTCAGAGGTACCTCCCTTACTTTACTCTCGCAGTGTGAGATGGTACTTGCAATGCAGTTGTCAGAGGTACCTCCCTTACTTTACTCTCACAGTGTGAGATGGTACTTGTAACCAGAGTTGTCAGAGGTACCTCCCTTACTTTACTCTCGCAGTGTGAGATGGTACTTGCAATGCAGTTGTCAGAGGTACCTCCCTTACTTTACTCTCACAGTGTGAGATGGTACTTGTAACCAGAGTTGTCAGAGGTACCTCCCTTACTTTACTCTCGCAGAGTGAGATGGTACTTGCAATGCAGTTGTCAGAGGTACCTCCCTTACTTTACTCTCGCAGTGTGAGATGGTACTTGTAACCAGAGTTGTCAGAGGTACCTCCCTTACTTTACTCTCACAGTGTGAGATGGTACTTGTAACCAGAGTTGTCAGAGGTACCTCCCTTACTTTACTCTCGCAGTGTGAGATGGTACTTGTAACCAGAGTTGTCAGAGGTACCTCCCTTACTTTACTCTCGCAGTGTGAGATGGTACTTGCAATGCAGTTGTCAGAGGTACCTCCCTTACTTTACTCTCGCAGTCTGAGATGGTACTTGCAATGCAGTTGTCAGAGGTACCTCCCTTACTTTACTCTCGCAGTGTGAGATGGTACTTGTAACCAGAGTTGTCAGAGGTACCTCCCTTACTTTACTCTCGCAGTGTGAGATGGTACTTGCAATGCAGTTGTCAGAGGTACCTCCCTTACTTTACTCTCACAGTGTGAGATGGTACTTGTAACCAGAGTTGTCAGAGGTACCTCCCTTACTTTACTCTCGCAGAGTGAGATGGTACTTGCAATGCAGTTGTCAGAGGTACCTCCCTTACTTTACTCTCGCAGTGTGAGATGGTACTTGTAACCAGAGTTGTCAGAGGTACCTCCCTTACTTTACTCTCACAGTGTGAGATGGTACTTGTAACCAGAGTTGTCAGAGGTACCTCCCTTACTTTACTCTCGCAGTGTGAGATGGTACTTGTAACCAGAGTTGTCAGCGGTACCTCCCTTACTTTACTCTCGCAGTGTGAGATGGTACTTGTAACCGGAGTTGTCAGAGGTCCCTCCCTTACTTTACTCTCGCAGTGTGAGATGGTACTTGTAACCAGAGTTGTCAGCGGTACCTCCCTTACTTTACTCTCGCAGTGTGAGATGGTACTTGTAACCAGAGTTGTCAGCGGTACCTCCCTTACTTTACTCTCGCAGTGTGAGATGGTACTTGTAACCAGAGTTGTCAGCGGTACCTCCCTTACTTTACTCTCGCAGAGTGAGATGGTACTTGTAACCAGAGTTGTCAGAGGTACCTCCCTTACTTTACTCTCGCAGTGTGAGATGGTACTTGCAATGCAGTTGTCAGAGGTACCTCCCTTACTTTACTCTCGCAGTGTGAGATGGTACTTGCAATGCAGTTGTCAGAGGTACCTCCCTTACTTTACTCTCACAGTGTGAGATGGTACTTGTAACCAGAGTTGTCAGAGGTACCTCCCTTACTTTACTCTCGCAGAGTGAGATGGTACTTGCAATGCAGTTGTCAGAGGTACCTCCCTTACTTTACTCTCGCAGTGTGAGATGGTACTTGCAATGCAGTTGTCAGAGGTACCTCCCTTACTTTACTCTCGCAGTGTGAGATGGTACTTGCAACCGGAGTTGTCAGAGGTACCTCCCTTACTTTACTCTCGCAGTGTGAGATGGTACTTGCAATGCAGTTGTCAGAGGTACCTCCCTTACTTTACTCTCACAGTGTGAGATGGTACTTGTAACCAGAGTTGTCAGAGGTACCTCCCTTACTTTACTCTCACAGTGTAAGATGGTACTTGCAATGCAGTTGTCAGAGGTACCTCCCTTACTTTACTCTCGCAGTGTGAGATGGTACTTGTAACCGGAGTTGTCAGAGGTACCTCCCTTACTTTACTCTCGCAGTGTGAGATGGTACTTGTAACCGGAGTTGTCAGAGGTACCTCCCTTACTTTGCTCTCGCAGTGTGAGATGGTACTTGTAACCAGAGTTGTCAGAGGTACCTCCCTTACTTTACTCTCACAGTGTGAGATGGTACTTGTAACCAGAGTTGTCAGAGGTACCTCCCTTACTTTACTCTCACAGTGTGAGATGGTACTTGTAACCAGAGTTGTCAGAGGTACCTCCCTTACTTTACTCTCGCAGTGTGAGATGGTACTTGCAACGCAGTTGTCAGAGGTACCTCCCTTACTTTACTCTCACAGTGTGAGATGGTACTTGTAACCGGAGTTGTCAGAGGTACCTCCCTTACTTTACTCTCGCAGAGTGAGATGGTACTTGTAACCGGAGTTGTCAGAGGTCCCTCCCTTACTTTACTCTCGCAGTGTGAGATGGTACTTGTAACCGGAGTTGTCAGAGGTACCTCCCTTACTTTACTCTCACAGTGTAAGATGGTACTTGTAACCGGAGTTGTCAGAGGTCCCTCCCTTACTTTACTCTCACAGTGTGAGATGGTACTTGTAACCGGAGTTGTCAGAGGTACCTCCCTTACTTTACTCTCACAGTGTAAGATGGTACTTGTAACCAGAGTTGTCAGAGGTACCTCCCTTACTTTACTCTCACAGTGTAAGACGGTACTTGCAACCGGAGTTGTCAGAGGTACCTCCCTTACTTTACTCTCGCAGTGTGAGATGGTACTTGCAACCGGAGTTGTCAGAGGTACCTCCCTTACTTTACTCTCGCAGTGTGAGATGGTACTTGTAACCAGAGTTGTCAGAGGTACCTCCCTTACTTTACTCTCACAGTGTGAGATGGTACTTGTAACCAGAGTTGTCAGAGGTACCTCCCTTACTTTACTCTCGCAGTGTGAGATGGTACTTGCAATGCAGTTGTCAGAGGTACCTCCCTTACTTTACTCTCGCAGTGTGAGATGGTACTTGCAACCGGAGTTGTCAGAGGTACCCTTCCCTTACTTTACTCTCGCAGTGTGAGATGGTACTTGCAATGCAGTTGTCAGAGGTACCTCCCTTACTTTACTCTCACAGTGTGAGATGTGTACTTGTAACCAGAGTTGTCAGAGGTACCATCCCTTACTTTACTCTCGCAGTGTGAGATGGTACTTGCAATGCAGTTGTCAGAGGTACCTCCCTTACTTTACTCTCGCAGTGTGAGATGGTACTTGCAATGCAGTTGTCAGAGGTACCTCCCTTACTTTACTCTCACAGTGTGAGATGGTACTTGTAACCAGAGTTGTCAGAGGTACCTCCCTTACTTTACTCTCGCAGAGTGAGATGGTACTTTGCAATGCAGTTGTCAGAGGTACCTCCCTTACTTTACTCTCGCAGTGTGAGATGGTACTTGCAATGCAGTTGTCAGAGGTACCTCCCTTACTTTACTCTCGCAGTGTGAGATGGTACTTGCAACCGGCAGTTGTCAGAGGTACCTCCCTTACTTTACTCTCGCAGTGTGAGATGGTACTTGCAATGCAGTTGTCAGAGGTACCTCCCTTACTTTACTCTCACAGTGTGAGATGGTACTTGTAACCAGAGTTGTCAGAGGTACCTCCCTTACTTTACTCTCACAGTGTAAGATGGTACTTGCAATGCAGTTGTCAGAGGTACCTCCCTTACTTTACTCTCGCAGTGTGAGATGGTACTTGTAACCGGAGTTGTCAGAGGTACCTCCCTTACTTTACTCTCGCAGTGTGAGATGGTACTTTGTAACCGGAGTTGTCAGAGGTACCTCCCTTACTTTGCTCTCGCAGTGTGAGATGGTACTTGTAACCAGAGTTCGTCAGAGGTACCTCCCTTACTTTACTCTCACAGTGTGAGATGGTACTTGTAACCAGAGTTGTCAGAGGTACCTCTCCTTACTTTACTCTCGCAGTGTGAGATGGTACTTGCAATGCAGTTGTCAGAGGTACCTCCCTTACTTTACTCTCGCAGTGTGAGATGGTACTTGCAACCAGAGTTGTCAGAGGTACCATCCCTTACTTTACTCTCGCAGTGTGAGATGGTACTTGCAATGCAGTTGTCAGAGGTACCTCCCTTACTCTTACTCTCAGCAGTGTGAGATGGTACTTGTAACCAGAGTTGTCAGAGGTACCTCCCCTTACTTTACTCTCGCAGTGTGAGATGGTACTTGCAATGCAGTTGTCAGGGGTACCTCCCTTACTTTACTCTCGCAGTGTGAGATGGTACTTGCAACCGGAGTTGTCAGAGGTACCTCCCTTACTTTACTCTCGCAGTGTGAGATGGTACTTGCAATGCAGTTGTCACAGGTACCTCCCTTACTTTACTCTCACAGTGTGAGATGGTACTTGTAACCAGAGTTGTCAGAGGTACCTCCCTTACTTTACTCTCGCAGAGTGAGATGGTACTTGCAATGCAGTTGCTCAGAGTACCCTCCCTTACTTTACTCTCGCAGTGTGAGATGGTACTTGCAACCGGGAGTTGTCAGAGGTACCTCCCTTACTTTACTCTCGCAGTGTGAGATGGTACTTGCAATGCAGTTGTCAGAGGTTACCTCCCTTACTTTACTCTCACAGTGTGAGATGGGTACTTGTAACCAGAGTTGTCAGAGGTACCTCCCTTACTTTACTCTCGCAGTGTGAGATTGGTACTTGCAATGCAGTTGTCAGAGGTACCTCCCTTACTTTACTCTCACAGTCTGAGATGGTACTTGCAACTGCAGTTGTCAGGAGGTACCTCCCTTACTTTACTCTCGCAGTGTGAGATGGTACTTGTAACGCAGAGTTGTCAGAGGTACCTCCCTTACTTTACTCTCGCAGTGTGAGATGGTACTTGCAATGCAGTTGTCAGAGGTACCTTCCCTTACTTTACTCTCACAGTGTGAGATGGTACGTTGTAACCAGAGTTGTCAGAGGTACCGTCCCTTACTTTACTCTCGCAGTGTGAGATGGTACTTGCAATGCAGTTGTCAGAGGTACCTCCCTTACTTTACTCTCAGCAGTGTGAGATGGTACTTGCTAACCAGAGTTGTCAGAGGTACCTCCCTTACTTTACTCTCACAGAGTGAGGATGGTACTTGCTAATGCAGTTGTCAGAGTACCTCCCTTACTTTACTCTCGCAGTGTGAGATGTACTTGTAACCCAGAGTTGTCAGAGGTACCTTCACTTACTTTACTCTCACAGTGTGAGATGGTAC
>NC_141019.1:3769028-3810495 GCF_052327205.1 Somniosus microcephalus
GCCGAGGCTTTTTCGAGGGCATGTTGTTGTTGAAGAAGAGAGAGTGAGCGACTGCGGGGGGGGGTGGGGGAAGAGAGAGAGAGAGAGAGAGCAACTGGGGGGGGGAAGAGAGAGAGCGACTGGGGGGGGAGAGAGAGAGCGACTGGGGGGAAGAGAGCGAGCACGACTGGGGGGGAAGAGAGAGAGCGACTGGGGGGGAGAGAGAGAGCGACTGGGGGGGAAGTGAGAGAGCGACTGGGGGGGAAGAGAGAGAGCGACTGGGGGGAAGAGAGAGAGCGACTGGGGGGGAAGAGAGAGAGAGCGACTGGGGGGAAAGAGAGAGAGTGACTGGGGGTAAGAGAGAGAGCGACTGGGGGGAAAGAGAGAGAGCGACTGGGGGGAAAGAGAGAGAGCGACTGGGGGAAAGAGAGAGAGCGACTGGGGGGTAAGAGAGAGCTAGCTGGGCGGAAGAGAGAGAGCGACGGGGGGGAAGGTGGCCCGATGGACCCCTGCGAAGGAAGAAGGTAAGCTCTCCCTCCCTGTCCCACCCCCTCACTCTTTCCCCTCCCTGTCCCACCCCCTCACTCTTTCCCGTCCCCCAACCCTCTCTCTCTCCTCGCTTCCCCCCACTCATCTCTCTCCCCCCTCCCCCCACCCGCTCTCCCTTCCCTCCTCCCTCCCTCTCTCTTCCCTCCCCCACCCTCTCTCTCTCTCCCTCCCCCCACCCTCTCTCTCTCCCCCTCCCCCCATCCTCTCTCTCTCCCCTCCCCACCATCCTCTCTCTCTCCCCTCCCCCCACCCTCTCTCTTCCCTCCCCCCACCCTCTCTCTCTTCCCTCCCCCCACCCTCTCTCTCTTCCCTCCCCCCACCCTCTCTCTCTTCCCTCCCCCCACCCTCTCTCTCTTTCCTCCCCCCACCCTCTCTCTCTTCCCTCTCCCTCCTTGCCCCTCTCCTCTCTCCCTCCCTGCCCCTCTCCCTCCCTCCCTGCCCCTCTCCCTCCCCTCCCTCCCTATTTCTCTGTCTCTCTGACGTCTGTTCCCCTCTACCGCTCTCAGTTTTTCTTCTGCCGTTTTTTGTCTGCGAGCTCGCCGGCCGCTCAGGCTCTGCATAGAAATCATCTTGGCGCCGGTGCCCGATTTGCTACTCCAGGCCCCGCCATCCGCCCGCTCTCCGGGGCAAGGTAAGAGCCGGGCTCCGGCCCCACACCGGCAGGAATCAGCACCCGGGGAAGCCGCCCGCCGCCCAACGTGAACAAAGACCCTCCTCACCTGTCACGGAGTTGAAGTCTCCGAAAGCGGTCACGGTGCCCCGGGCCTCTTCCCCCGCGCATTCAGGAGGCGCGGGGAAGAGAGAGAGAGAGACAGACTGGGGGTGGGGGGGGGGGGGAAAGAGTTAGACGCCGCCGCGCTCCTGCTCCACAGAGCCCCGTGCCGCCACCGCCGCACCAGCCTTTACTAAGATGGCGGCGGTAGCGGCGCTCGGCTGAGGCCCGCCCCTCCAGCCTTCACAAAGATGGCGGCGATCGGGGGCCGCTTGTTGACTGGGGCCGGGAGGTGACTAGCTCGGGCGTGGGTGCGGAGGAGAGGCCGAGGCTTCAAGGCCTACCTGGAAAAACGGGGAAAGGTAGGAAAATTAATGAGATTAGATAAAAGATTTAGAAAGTAATTAACTTTTTTAAAAAACAATATGTGTTTTAAAAGCAACGTTTTTTTGAAAGACGCAGAAAGCGGGAAAAAGAAAGGAAAAGTTTGGAATCAAGATGGCGGCGACTCACCTTGGTTCAGAACGATAAGGCCCGCCCACACACGCACCGATTGGTCGACCGTCAGGTCACCAAAGCGTAGGATTGGTCAATCGTCCCGTCACTCGACCGTAGGAGGGCACGGCTGCACGCGCCAGGAACCCGGCGTACGATTGGTCGACCTCGAGGTCACTCTGTCGCTAATGAGCGGATAATGAGATGCTAATGAGCGGAATTTTGAACGTTTTTCGGATACCGCGGGCGCGATTTTCGTCCGGCCGAAACGTAAATACGCTTACGACCGTTTCGTAAAGGTAAGCTTTCTTTCGACGTAACGCACGCGTAGGTACGCTCTATAACTTTCGAGCGCATAGCCGGACAGACGCACACGTGAGGACAGACAGAAGGACAGACAGACAGAAGGACAGACAGACAGATAGACAGACAGAACGATCCGTTTATATATATATAGATGTCAGAACTCAAATATAGAATATCTCAGAACTCAAATATAGAATCTCAGAAATCAAATATAGAATATCTCATAACTCAAATATAGAATTACTCAGAACTCAAATATAGAATTACTCATAACTGAAATATAGAATATCTCATAACTCAAATAAAGAATATCTCATAACTCAAATATAGAATATCTCAGAACTCAAATCTAGAATCTCAGAACACAAATATAGAATCTCAGAACTCAAATATTGTAGTGTATGTACCTTTAAGAGCCCCTGTGTACTGTAATACCGGTAGTGACCACTCGGGTATATAAGCCTGTATAGCGTCTTGTATCTTTTAGTTCACCTCCAGACTTTGTTCAGTAAACACCTGTTAAACCAACTCCTGCATTCCGTGTCTCCATTAACACACGGATACAACAGTGGCGACGAATTGGAAATGGACTTACCTGCAATTCGGCAGCACCTCAAGGAGATCGATTCCTCAGACGAAGGTCGAAGAAAAAAAAACTGTGGTTTCACCAGCTAGCCAGGCTGGTGGCAGGTACTGCACTAATCCTTCCTGGGCGGCGGGCTGGGGCTCGATCGGGTGGCTCTGCAGCGGGACCGAGCAGCGAGTCGGAAGGCGGAGGCAAACAGAGACGGAGGGTGGAGCACTCGGGAGACGGCCGGCGCTGCAAAGCAGGTCAGCGTTCGGACCAAGCAGAGGGAGGGAAAAGTCCCAGAGAGTCCGGCGGGAACGAGTCTCCAACTATTAAAAATATCTGTGTCAATAAAAACCGCGGAGAATAGCGTTGTCAGCAGCGGCAGCGGCGGGAGGCGCCATTTTTTTCTTGGCAGGGAAGAAAGGAAAGCGCGGGAGGCGCCATTTTTGACTTTCAGGATGCCTAAGACTGGCAATATTACTGCTTTCGATAGTGATATAGAGGATTGGACCACATATGTGGAAAGAGTGGAGGTATATTGCACAGCGAATGAAGTAGAGGATGATAAAAAGGCATCGGTACTTCTAAATCTGATGGGTGCAAGGACATACGGGCTGTTACGAAACTTAATCACTCCAGCCAAACCGATGGCCAAGAATTTTAAGGAGATTGTTGATACCCTACAGGAGCACTTAAACCCAACACCGCTGCTGATAGCAAAACGATTCAAATTCTTCAGGAGGAATCAGCACAAGAATGAAAGTAACGCTGATTACCTCACCGAATTAAGAAAGCTGTCAAAGCACTGCCGATTCGGGGCAGGACTGGCAGATTCTCTACGAGACAAATTCGTCTGCGGTCTCCTAAGTGAAGGAACACAGAAAAGGCTACTTTCTGAGAAAGATTTGACTCTGGACAAGGCTTTCAGTGTGGCTGTATCATACGAAGCAGCAGCAAGAGGAGCTGCAGAGATACAGCAAAAGCCACAGGACTTCGGCACCCATGAAATGACATGGGGTTTCGAGAGATGTGATCGCTGCAGCAGATCCACCCATGACCAGAGGGACTGCTGGTTCAAGGACAAAGCATGCAGGCAATGCAGAAAGATGGGACACATTGCACGTGTATGCCGATCTGGAAACAAAAAATCCACGGACAGAAACAAAATCAATAAGGAAAAGTACAGAAAGGTACAAATGATGACGGACAGTAGCTCCGAAGACCAGAAGAGCGATAGCGACTCCGGAAACAAGAGACTAAGCTGTCTCAAATTACATAATATAATTGCCAAAGAAGATTACCAGACCATTTGGGTTACCCTCACGATAGCGGGGTCCCCAGTTAAAATGGAGCTAGATACAGGATCAGCTCTGACCGTCATAAGTCGACGGGATTATGAGCGGCTATTTCCGCATATACCTTTGAAAGACACATCCATTATCTTGAAGACATATACGGGGCAGAAAGTATACCCCAGAGGGAAAATAAGGGTGCCTGGTGTATACAACGGCAAGGAAATGCAGAAGTTGTATTTATACGTTCTGCAAGATGGTGGTCCACCGCTGTTGGGACGTGAATGGATCAGGAAGATACGTTTAGACTGGCACTCCATTCAGGCACTGACGGTGACCAGTAAGAAAAAAAATGATGACGTCATACCTGAACGGTTAAAAGACATCTTGGCCAACGCCAAATAAGTGTTTCAACAGGAACTAGGAACCTTGAAAGGCGTCACCGCCTCAATAAAAGTGGAAGATGCGGCAATTCCCAAGTTTTTTAAGGCAAGGCCGGTGCCGTACGCAATTCGGCCAGCAGTCGAGGCAGAGCTGGAGAATTTGGAAAAGGCAGGCGTGTTATCCAAGGTAGATTGGAGCGAGTGGGCAACACCCATCGTCCCGGTCATGAAGAAAACGTTGAATAATGATAAATCTGGAGAACAGAGAAAAATTCACATCTGTGGGGACTTCAAGGTGACTGTAAACCCGGTCCTTCACACTGTAGAGTATCCTCTTCCGAGGATAGAAGATATTTTCGCCTCACTATCCGGAGGGAAACGTTTCACCAAAATTAACTTGGCACAGGCATATCTACAGATGGAGGTTGAGGAGGCCTCTAAAAAGTATCTCACGATAAACACACACAAAGGCCTGTACCAGTACAATCGACTGGTTTTCGGAGTAGCATCAGCTCCAGCTATCTGGCAAAGAGCTATGGAGCAAGTCCTGCAAGGGATTCCGGGGACTAAATGCTACCTAGACGACATCCTTGTAACAGGAGAAAACGACAACGAGCACCTTGCCAATTTGGAGCAGGTGCTCACTAGGCTGAGAGAACGGGGCCTACGAGCAAATCGCCCCAAGTGTGAATTTTTCCAGAAACAAATATCATATTGTGGCCATATAATTAACGAAGAAGGGTTGCATAAGTCACCTGAAAAAATTGAAGCAGTCATAAAAGCCCCAGCACCTGAAAATGTCTCACAATTAAGGTCATTCCTGGGATTGATAAATTACTATCATAAATTTTTACCGAACTTGTCAACTGTTCTGCACCCTCTTAACGCACTGCTACAAACGGGAGTAATTTGGAAATAGAGCGAAGACTGTAAACGTGCCTTCCATAAATGCAAAGGCTTGATCACGTCCAAGGAAGTGTTGGCCCATTACAACCTATCACTGCCAATCAGACTGGCGTGCGATGCATCCCCTTGCGGCGTAGGAGCGGTATTATCGCATAGATTCGCTGATGGCTCGGAGCGGCCGATAGCTTTTGCGTCACGCTCATTGAACTCAGCTGAGCGTAACTATGCCCAGATCGACAGGGAAGCACTCAGCCACCTGGTATGGGGAGTGAAGAAATTCAACCATTACCTACACGGACAAAAATTTACCTTGTTGACTGACCATCAACCCCTCGTCTCCATATTCAACCCTAAAAAGGGCGTTCCCATTATGACAGCGCAAAGGCTGCAGAGGTGGTCCCTTTTCCTAGGGGCACACCAATATGACATAGAATACAAAGGATCAAAACAGCATGGGAATGCTGACGGTTTATCGCACCTACAGTTGCCAATGGTAGAAGAGGCACCTACAGTGGACCCAGTGGAAATGTTCCACTCAACCATGGTGGAATGTCTACCAGTAACAAATTCTACCATTGAAAAGGAAACGAGAAATGACCCGACTCTCTCACGAGTCTACGATTTAACGGTGAAGGGATGGCCAGCACATGGCGAACCACTGTTGCCAGCATTCTCGCAAAGAAGAGAACAGCTGTCAGTGTGCCGAGGAACCTTGATGTGTGGATCCAGAGTGGTGATTCCACCCAAACTCCAGGATAAAGTGCTAAAGGAGCTTCACGAGGGGCATCTGGGTGGAGTGAAAATGAAGAACCTAGCCAGAGCGTTTGTGTGGTGGCCAGGTATCGATGGAGACATCGAAGAAATGACCAAGAGCTGTCTAGGATGCCAGAAGGTCCAAAACACCCCACCACAAGCCCCTCTACATCCATGGGAGTGGCCCTCATCTCCATGGCAAAGGGTACACATCGACTTTGCTGGTCCATTTATGGACTCAATGATCTTAATCGCGGTTGATGCACACTCCAAATGGCCGGAGGTTATAAAGATGTCCTCCACCACCACGGAAAAAACCATCACAGTATTAAGGACCATATTTGCCAGGAATGGGCTGCCTGAACAGATCTGTTCTGATAATGGACCGCAATTTGTGTCCAAAGAATTCAGGAAGTTCTTAAAAAACAATGGGGTTAAGCACTACACGTCCGCCCCATACGTCCGCCCCATACCATCCCACCACCAATGGATTAGCTGAAAGTTTTGTCCAGACCTTCAAGAAGGCCATAAAGGCCATGGGTAATGAAGACATAAATCTACAACATAAGGTAGATAACTTCTTGTTTGCGTACAGGAATGCAACACATGTGGTTACAAACCAAACTCCCGACATGATGTTTTTCAATAGAAGACTAAGATGCCGGCTGGATTTGATCAAGCCAAACATCAGAAGGGACGTAGAGAACCGGCAATTTCAAGGCATGAATGAAAGGTCAACTAGAACCTTCCAGATAGGTCAACAAGTTTTGGCCCGGGACTACCGTACCGAGAAATGGCAGCCTGGAACTATTTGCACACGACTAGGACCGCTGATGTATACCGTGGACATTGGTGAAAGCATAATAAGGCGCCATGCTGACCAGATCATAGAGTTATCCGAAAAGGGACAACCTACACCACAACTCTATACGCCTAATGATGAAGCAGAGATACCCATAGTATCTACCGCCGATCCGGTGATACTGGAACCAGATGAACCCGACACTGGCATTCAAGCCGAATCGACCTTGCCAAAAGAACCAACTACACCACCGAAAACTACAACACCACCGAGGCGTTATCCGGACCGAGTCAGGAAGCCTCCAGAGAGACTGACTTATAATTGATTAACTGCAGCAAATGTGTAGATTATTGTTCTTGTAAACATGTTAATTAATGATTACTTAAAATGTTATGTACTAATTATCTAAAAGGGGAGGAATTGTAGTGTATGTACCTTTAAGAGCCCCTGTGTACTGTAATACCGGTAGTGACCACTCAGGTATATAAGCCTGTATAGCATCTTGTATCTTTTTGTTCACCTCCAGACTTTGTTCAGTAACACCTGTTAAACCAACTCCTGCATTCCGTGTCTCCATTAACACACGGATACAACAAATATAGAATATCTCAGAACTCAAATATAGAATCTCAGAACTCAAATATAGAATAGCTCAGAACTCAAATAAAGAATCTCTCATAACTCAAATATAGAATCTCTCATAACTCAAATATAGAATATATCATAACTCAAATATAGAAACTCATAACTCAAATATAGAATATCTCATAACTCAAATATGGAATCTCAGAACTCAAATATAGAATCTCAGAACTCAAATATAGAATATCAGAACTCAAATATAGAATCTCATAATGCAAATATAGAATATCTCAGAACTCAAATATAGAATATCTCAGAAATCAAATATAGAATTACTCAGAACTCAAATATAGAATATCTCATAACTCAAATAAAGAATATCTCATAAATCAAATATAGAATCTCAGAACTCAAATATAGAATCGCAGAACTCAAATATAGAATATCTCAAAACTCAAATATAGAATATCTCATAACTCAAATACAGAATCTCATAACTCAAATATAGAATATCTCATAACTCAAATGTAGAATATATCAAAACTGAAATATAGAATCTCATAACTCAAATATAGCATCTCATAACTCAAATATAGAATATCTCATAACTCAAATATAGAATCTCATAACTCATATATAGAATATCTCAGAACTCAAATACAGAATATCTCAGAACTCATATATAGAATATCTCAGAACTCAAATACAGAATATCTCAGAACTCAAATATAGAATCTCAGAACTCAAACATAGAATCTCAGAACTCAAATATAGAATCTCATAACTCAAATGTAGAATATATGATAACTCAAATATAGAATCTCATAACTCAAATATAGAATATCTCATAACTCAAATATAGAATCTCATAACACAAATATAGAATATCTCATAACTCAAATATAGAATAACTCAGAACTCAAATATAGAATCTCATAACTCAAATATAGAATCTCAGAACTCAAATATAGAATATCGTAGAACTCAAATATAGAATCTCATAACTCAAATATAGAATCTCAAAACTCAAATATAGAATAAAGCATAACTCAAATATAGAATATCTCAGAACTCAAATATAGATTCTCATAACTCAAATGTAGAATCTCAAAACTCAAATATAGAATATATCATAACTCAAATATAGAATCTCAGAACTCAAATATAGAATATCTCAGAACTCAAATACAGAATCTCATAACTCGAATATAGAATCTCATAACTCAAATATAGAATATCTCAGAACTCAAATATAGAATTACTCATAACTCAATATAGAATAACTCATAACTCAAATATAGAATATCTCATAACTCAAATATAGAATAGCTCATAACTCAAATATAGAATATCTCAGAACTCAAAAATAGAATCTCAGAACTCAAATGTAGAATCTCAAAACTCAAATATAGAATCTCAGAACTCAAATATAGAATATCTCATAACTCAAATATAGAATATCTCATAACTCAAAAATAGAATCTCATAACTCAAATATAGAATATCTCAGAACTCAAATATAGAATATCTCAGAACTCAAATATAGAATCTCAAAA
Source organism: Somniosus microcephalus (assembly GCF_052327205.1). Taxonomy (NCBI): domain Eukaryota; kingdom Metazoa; phylum Chordata; class Chondrichthyes; order Squaliformes; family Somniosidae; genus Somniosus; species Somniosus microcephalus. The sequence goes on from NC_141019.1 coordinate 3,777,915, forward strand.
CTCAAATATAGAATCTCATAACTCAAATATAGAATATCTCATAACTCAAATATAGAATCTCAAAACTCAAATATAGAATCTCATAACTCAAATATAGAATATCTCATAACTCAAATATAGAATCTCATAACTCAAATATAGAATCTCAAAACTCAATATAGAATATCTCATAACTCAAATATAGAATATATCACAACTCAAATATACAATCTCATAACTCAAATATAGAATATCTCATAACTCAAATATAGGCCTTTCTGGGCACACACATGGCCATTTCACTCAAGGCCACATGTAAGGGCCCTTGCACCATGGGGGGCATGAGATGATCTCTCAAGGCATCATGTAAGGGCTCTTGCACCATGGGGGGCATGCAATGATCTCTCAAGGCCTCATGTAAGGGCTCTTGCACCATGGGGGGCATGCGATGATCTCTCAAGGCCTCATGTAAGGGCTCTTGCACCATGGGGGGCATGCGATGATCTCTCAAGGCCTCATGTAAGGGCACTTGCACCATGGGGGGCATGAGATGATCTCTCAAGGCATCATGTAAGGGCTCTTGCACCATGGGGGGCATGAGATGATCTCTCAAGGCATCATGTTACAGAACTTCCCCTTCTTTTCCCTGCAGTCCAAGCTGGCGACGATCCGAAAGGAACCGGTGGCGGACCTCCACAAGTGGTCACTCTCACGGATCTCGAGGAGAGAGTGCACCAGATTCTTGGAGGACGGCTGAGTGGTCCTGTTACCGCTGCAGCTGCCGACCCCATTCTCGACAGCGAGGGTAAGGCTCTCACCTTTTTCAGCTGTCTCCTTCCACTTGGTCCCCCCGCCAGCATGCTTCCTCAGTGTGCAGCCATGTCAGAGCCTTGCCGCAATCTGGCATGCCTTTCCGCCAACCTGTGCTTTTGCTAAAGCCACTCTTCCACCTCCCTGCTTTCAGATGATGCATCACCAACTCGGGCTCAACGCCCTGAAGCTGCCAGTGCCAGTGCCTCCGGAGGCGAGGATCGGGAGGAAGCCGGACCATCCGTTCCAATCTCAGGGGAGCATACACATCTACAGACTGGGGATAGTAGTTCCCTGGAGGGGAGAGGGGAGGGCTCTGAGGATCAGCCAGTTGCCGGAACAAGCGGCATGCAGCAACGCAAGGGGGGTAGGCAAGTTCGGCCACCGTCTCCCCGGAGGGCAAAGCAGGTAGTGATGACTGCTGCACAGAGTGCAGAGGAGGTGCGTCGCCTGGCTGAAATGAGCACCCAGGCCCGGCTCAGGCACACTGAGCTGATGGTTGCAGTGGGGAGGATGCCTCAGTCAATAGCTGCACTGGCAAAGAGTGTGTTGGACTTTGGGGCAAAAATGAAGAGGACTCTCCAGGGCTTCGGGGCAACAATGGACAGGACTCTCCAGGGCTTTGGGGCAACAATGGACAGGACTCTCCAGGGCTTCGGGGCAACAATGGAGAGGACTGTCGAGGGCTTTGGGCCAACAATGGAGAGGACTGTCCAGAGCTTCGAGGCCGCTATGGAAAGGACTGTTCAGGGCTTCGGACAATCCCTGGAAAGGTCTGTCCAGGGCTTGTCCGAGGCAGTGGAGCGGTCGGCACCGGCCTTGTCCGAAGCAATAGAAAGAGCTGTCCAGGGCTTCTCCGAAGCACTGGCACCTGGCTCACAGGTCCTTACTGCTGCCACGCAGTCACTTGCCGGCCTCGTCCACACCCAGATTGAGGCAACGCGAACTCTCACTGCAGCCACCCTATCTGCATCAGCTAGGATCACCCCGGGCCCTTCCAGTCCCATACAAGGCCAGGAATCAGTGGAGCATGCGATTGTGGCGGATGAGCCGAGCCGGTCCCCTCAGAGAGCCAGTGTGTCGTCCGACCATGGTGCAGGTGTCCTCTCTCGGCAGGTGACCATTGCACATGCCAGCGCTGGTACGTCTGCAGTGCAGCTGCCACCACCTGCAGGGCACACTGCTTCCAGCCATGCTCAGATCAAGCATCCTGCGTCCGCACCCTCCAAGCCCAGAAGTCGGCCAGGCCGTCCCTCAGGGGCTTCTGCGCTTCCACACAGTCAGCAGGCGTCCCCCAGCCTTCACCCCGCCACTGGGGTTCAATTACGTAGGAGCAGCAGGGAGGGAAGGGGCCGACCGCGAAAGAGAAGTCGTTCTCCATCAAGGGGCCAGCAGTAGAGGGAGGTGCTGAGATGTTTCTTTGGCCAAATTCAAGGACACCCTCACCTGTTGTAATTGTTGGAAATGGTTTGTTTAGTTTTGCGGCTTTGCCCAAGAGTTAACTGTTATTTTGTTAGTTATGGTTTCTGTTGACATGACGTTGTTTTGCTGTAATGAAAGACTTTTGTGACAATAAAGAGAAGTTTTAATGTGCTATGGTGCACGTGACTAATCACAGTGATGCTGGCCTTCAGAGGCTTTCAAACATCCAAAGTGCCCAGGAGTAAAGACACTCATCATTCCGCCAGAGGGGCCTCGATACGAGTCCTCATGAGCCTCTGACGGATGGCCCTTCCACTTTCAGGAGCCCTTCCATCTTCCTCCTCCTCCTCCTCCTCCTCGTCCGCATGCTCCTCCTCCTCTGCCTGCTTCTCCAGGGTCAGAGGGAAGGTGATGAATTGACGCCTTCGCCTATAAAGGGCAGCTGTAACTTGCCGGATGCAACAGTGCACTGCAACCTGAGAGATATTCGCAATGTCCCCAATGGCTGACTGAAAGGATCCGTTGCCATAAAAATTGAGGGCAACTGTCAGTTTAACGGCCACCGACAGAGAGGTCCTGCACCGTAGACACGGCTGCAGATCCTCAGCAAGCAGGTGGCACAGCTCAGTAACAACGTCCCTCCCGATTCGGAGCCTTCGCACACACTGCTCCTCCGACATGTCAAGGTATGACACCTGCTGCCTAAAGACCCTCGCAGCATACCCTCGGATTGGCCGACCTCCATTGCCCCTCCTCCTTCTGGCCAATCCCGGCCCTCTCTCCCGCCGTCTCTCTGCCCCTTCATAGTGTTCGGCCATGAGGCCGTCGCCCTCCAAAGCATCTCCCATTCCGATGCCAGTTGGTCAAAAGGCTGTTAGGTCTAGTGCTCCAACTGCTCCGGACAGGTTTGAGGGTCCCAAGTACTCTAATGCTAAATTCCAAAAACTCTGCTCCACAGTTGCTCACCAACTCTCTCCACCAACGATCGCAATGAACAGGCCAAGTGGCTGAAGCTTCCATACTAGAGCTGTCCCCTTTAAATAGCGCCCCCCGACTCCGAGAAGGGCCTGCTAATGCTCCTTCGAACTGTCACTAATAGCGCTAGGCGTAAAGGCTCCGGGCGCCACCCAATATCCGCTCAGGTGCCCCTAAAAGGCGTTGCACAATGAAATGACGTCATGATCTGCTTGCGCACGCGGGCGCGCGCAAACACTTAGCGCAGGCGTTAAATGTATAGTCAATATGGGAGTTGTCGCTATCTTCATTGCGCCCGCCCCAACATTGGGTAACGCCCCAATTCTCGGTCTCTTTAGGCGCTAACCGCTGGCGCAAACAACCGAATTTCTAGGCCATAGAATCTCAGAACTCAAATATAGAATCTCATAACTCAAATATAGAATCTCAGAACTCAAATATAGAATATCTCAGAACTCAAATATAGAATCTCATAACTCAAATATAGAATATCTCAGAACTCAAATATAGAATATCTCAGAACTCAAATATAGAATCTCAGAACTCAAATATAGAATATCTCAGAACTCAAATATAGAATCTCAGAACTCAAATATAGAATATCTCATAACTCAAATATAGAGTCTCAGAACTCAAATATAGAATATCTCAGTGTTATGTATTGTGTGTTCTATTGTGTGTTCTCCTCCCACCTGTGGTGGCGCTGTCACAGGAGATAAATGGTTGGGTATTCTCTCGGTTAAGTTTAGCTCTCTTTGTTCAGAACTTCCTTTCCTTCCAATAAAGCACTTCATGTTTGAATCTCTGAGTTCTGAGTCCTAAATTGTGTCTAGGTAGAAAGGTACCGACGCAACAAGTGGCAACGAGGAGCGGATGAATCTGCGTACGTTACAGGTGCAGTGAGTAAACAGAAAATTTAATTTGAAACGTGAAATGGCTACTATATTAGGAAACATTGGTGATTTTGATGAAAATGTGAAGCAATGGAGCGCATATACGGAACGTTTTGACTATTTTGTATTGGCGAATGCGGTGGCAAATGAAAAGGTCGTGCCTACCTTTTTGAGTGTAATGGGGCCGAAGACTTTCAATTTACTTCGCAGCCTCGTGCAGCCAGATAAGCCAGGAACTAAAACATATAAGCAACTAGTGGAAATTCTTGGAGCACATTTTTCACCAAAACCTCTGGTTATTGCTGAGAGATTTAGATTTCACAAACGGAATCAAGAGGAGGGGGAATCAGTGACGATGTTTATTGCTGCTTTAAAAAGGTTGTCGGAACACTGCCAGTTCAAGGAGGTGTTGAATGACACCATTAGAGACAGACTTGTGTGTGGTCTGCAAAATGCAGCCACACTGAAGCGCCTTCTTACTGAGGACAACCTTACTCTTGAAAAGGCCATTGAAGTTAGTGTCTCCATGGAGATGGCGGAAAAGGAGGCTCACCAGTTGAGTTCAACAGGGAGAGTTCACAAGGTGTCATCTGAGCCTAAAGGTGCGCGGAACGGCACATGTTACCGTTGTGGGAAAACGGGCCATCACGCTAATGACTGCTGGTGTACGGAGCTGGAATGCCGAAATTGTGGCAAAAAGGGTCACATTGAACGCACCTGTAGAGGTAAAAAAAGAACAGACAGAGCTGGGAAGCATGGAAGCAAAATGACTGTATTTGGACAAGAGAGGAAAAAGAGTGTTCATTCAGTGCAGTATGATGGAACAAGCAAAACAGAGGGGAGCGACACCTCTGAGGAGGAAGAGGTGCACATACTGACGGTTGCAGGTGGTTCAAATGGCTACTGGGTGTCACCACTGGTGGAGGGACAATCAGTGCGGATGAAGGTGGACACAGGCGCGGCTGTGTCCCTTGTTTCAGACACTATCTACAACAAAATGCTAAAGCATCTTACCCTTCAGCCAACAAACATTGTGCTAAAGACGTATACCGGCGAACCTGTGGCCATGAGAGGCGTCATTGAGGTGACAGTTAAATTGAATGGACAGACTGCAAAACTGCCACTATATGTGGTAAAGGGAAATTACCCATCGCTACTGGGACGTGCGTGGCTAGAGAAAATCATGCTGGACTGGCCTGCAGTCTGCATGATGTCAAAAGGGGAGTCAGCAGTGTTAAACAAACATGCAGAACTCTTCAATGGGGAACTTGGGAGCATGAAAAAGATCAGCGTGAGACTGGACATTAAACCTGACAGCAAGCCGAAGTTTCACAAAGCCCGACCTGTACCCTATGCAATTAGGCCAAAAGTTGAGGCGAACTTGGAGGCCTTAGTCGAGAATGGAGTCCTGGAGCCTGTGAGCGTGAGCAAATGGGCCACACCCATTCTTCCTGTCCTGAAAAAGGATGGATCTGTTCGAATCTGCGGGGATTTTAAAGTGACTATTAACCCGGTGCTGTCTGTAGAACAGTCCCTCTTCCCCTCATTGATGATCTTTTTACGGGCCTGGCCGGAGGGCAAAAGTTCAGCAAAATAGACTTATGCCAGGCTTATCTACAAATGCATGTCGATGACAAATCAAAGGAGCTGCTGACAATTGTGACACACAAGGGGCTATACAGGTACTGCCGCCTTCCGTTTGGAATTACGTCGGCCCCTGCTCTATTCCAAAGGGCAATGGATCAGATTTTGAGTGGACTGCCAGGAGTCCAGTGCTACCTGGACGACATCCTTGTCACTGGGACAAATGAGGAGGATCATCTTCTGAACTTGGATGCGACACTACAACGACTGAAAGAGTACGGACTCAGAGTTCGTAAAGACAAATGTGAATTCTTTCAGTCTTCAGTTGAGTACCTGGGGCATGTGATTGACGCTACTGGCCTGCATAAGGCGCCGCCAAAGGTCAAGGCGATCGTGGAGGCCCCAGCACCCCAGAATGTGAGCCAGTTACGTTCATTTCTGGGGCTACTTAACTACTATGGGAAGTTTATTCCAGACTTAGCAACATTGCTGAAGCCGTTACATCAGTTGCTATGTCAAGGCAAAACATGGAAGTGGACTGAACTGTGCAACGAAGCTTTCGCCCAAGCAAAGAAAGCATTGCTGAATTTGGAGGTCCTGACACACTTCGACCCAAAGCTACCCGTGCAGCTAGCATGTGATGCATCACCATATGGTGTGGGAGCAGTCATATCCCACATCATGCCTTCGGGTGAAGAGAAACCTATCGCCTTCGCATCACGCACCTTGAACAAGGCCGAGAGTAACTATGCGCAGATCGAGTGCGAGGCCTTGGGAATCGTTTTTGGAATTCGAAAATTTCATCAGTACCTGTTTGGGAGAAGGTTCACACTCCTGACAGACCACCGTCCATTGACTTCAATCTTCAGGCCCCACACCGGAATTCCGTCTCTCGCTGCAAGCAGGATGCAAAGGTGGGCTTTACTGTTGTCAGGACACACATACGACATCAAATATCGCAAATCAGACTTGCACGGCAACGCAGACGGTCTCTCGAGGCTACCCTTGCCTGTTACTCCCCCAGAGCCTCGTCAGATGGACATCTTCTACTTTAGACAAGTGGAGGGAGCACCTGTCACTGCAGTTCAGGTGCGAAGGTACACCCGCAACGATCCAGTCCTGTCTGAGGTAATGGACGATGTCATTCGAGGGAGAGCGACAGGAGATTCTCCTAGTTTGAAACCTTACGTTTCAAAAAGAAATGACCTCTCCGTCCAGGCAGGTTGTCTTCTTTGGGGACGCCGTGTCATCATTCCGCCACCTCTGAGGGAACCTATACTGCAACAACTTCATACAGGCCACAGTGGGATGGTTCGGATGAAGGAAATGGCAAGAAGCTACTTCTGGTGGCCAGGTCTCGATGGGAATATTGAGGAGAAAGCCAAAACATGTTCCCCATGACAAAGGGTCCAGAATGTTCCACAGCTGGCAACCCTACACCCCTGGGATTGGCCTGCAGAAGTGTGGCAGCGAGTACATGTGGACTTGGCCGGTCCTTTCGAAGGGAAGATGTTTATGGTGGTTGTGGACGCTCGTAGCAAGTGGCCGGAGGTCGCTGTGATGAGGTCTACCACGGCAGAGAAAACAATTGAGAAACTTGGTGAGATGTTCAGCCGTTATGGCTCACCGGAACAACTCATAAGTGACAATGGTCCACAATTTGTATCACAGGAGTTTGCAACCTTCCTGCATGTGAATGGTGTCCAACACATCAGGTCTGCGCCCTATCATCCCTCTACTAACGGCCAGGCAGAAAGGTTCGTGAAAACTTTGAAGCACGCCTTGAAGGCATCGCAAGGTCAGGGCTCAATCCACCAATGTCTGAACAGCTTCCTGTTGTCCTACAGGAACGAGCCGCATGCCACAACCAAAACTTCCCCCGCTTCGCTCATGATGAAGAGGCAGTTGCGGACAAGTTTTGACTTACTCAAACCTCCAAGGGCAGAGCAGGTTGTCCATCGTCATCAACAAGCTCAAGTTGAAAAGAGAGAGAAAAGAGCCAAGGAGAGACGGTTTCATCCGGGTGAGCACGTCTTAGCTCGAAACTACAACACTGGACCGAAATGGGTTCCTGCTACAGTGATCGCGCAGACGGGCCCTGTGTCTTACACAGTTGAGACTGCTGAGGACGTCGTCTGGAGAAGACACACAGATCAACTGTTGCTAGGAGCAGAGACAGCCACAGAGGCTCCAACGGCTGGTTGGCCTGAACTGTTTCCGAATGATACCGCAAACCAGCATCCTTTGCCACAGTGCTCTTCTCCAACACAGGAAGTCAAAGAGATTGTTCCACCTGTGCAAACTCCTGACTTTCAACTGACACAGGCACCTTCTCCATCCAGGCCTGTGTCAATGCCGACTGCTGTGGAAGCCAGCGATGACCGCCGGTATCTTGTCAGAGAGCGGCGGCCTCCAAGACGCTTGGATCTGTAGGCTTAGTGACTTACCCACAAAACTGGGGCAGAATAAACCCCAGGGTAAAGTCAGGGTTTGAGGCAGTCTACCTCGACCCTAGGTTAGTTGAGTGTATTGAAAGTAACTTACCTACTGAGGAATAATGTGGACCTTCCATTTAAGAGGGGAGGAAATGTTATGTATTGTGTGTTCTATTGTGTGTTCTCCTCCCACCTGTGGTGGCGCTGTCAAAGGAGATAAATGGTTGGGTATTCTCTCAGTTAAGTTTAGCTCTCTTTGTTCGGAACTTCCCAGAACTTCCTTTCCTTCCAATAAAGCACTTCATGTTTGAATCTCTGAGTTCTGAGTCCTAAATTGTGTCTAGGTAGAAAGGTACCGACACAACACTCAGAACTCAAATATAGAATCTCAGAACTCAAATATAGAATCTCATAACTCAAATGTAGAATATCTTAGAACTAAATGATAGAATATCTCAGAACTCAAATATAGAATCTCATAACTCAAATATAGAATCTCAGAACTCAAATATAGAATATCTCAGAACTCAAACATAGAATCTCAAAACTCAAATATAGAATATATCATAACTCAAATATAGAATATCTCAGAACTCAAATATAGAATCTCATAACTCAAATATAGAATATCTCAGAACTCAAATATACAATCGCATAACTCAAATATAGAATCTCATAACTGAAATATAGAATATCTCATAACTCAAATATAGAATTACTCAGAACTCAAATATAGAATATCTGATAACTCAAATATAGAATATCTCAGAACTCAAATATAGAATATCTCAGAACTCAAATATAGAATATCTCATAACTCAAATATAGAATCTCAGAACACAAATATAGAATATCTCAAAACTCAAACATAGAATATCTCAGAACTCAAATATAGAATTACTCAGAACTCAAATATAGAATATCTCAGAACTCAAATATAGAATATCTCAGAACTCAACTATAGAATATCTCAGAACTCAACTATAGAATATCTCAGAACTCAAATGTAGAATCTCAAAACTCAAATAAAGAATATCTCAACTCAAATATAGAATATATCATAACTTAAATATAGAATATCTCAGAACTCAAATATAGAATCTCAGAACTCAAATATAGAATCTCAGAACTCAAATATAGAATATCTCATCACTCAAATATAGAATCTCAGAACTCAAATATGGAATATCTCAGAACTCAAATATGGAATATCTCAGAACTCAAATATAGAATACTCAGAACTCAAATATAGAATATCTCATAACTCAAATATAGAATCTCAGAACTCAAATATAGAATATCTCAGAACTCAAATATAGAATACTCAGAACTCAAATATAGAATACTCAGAACTCAAACATAGAATCTCAAAACTCAAATATAGAATATATCATAACTCAAATATAGAATATCTCAGAACTCAAATATACAATCTCATAACTCAAATATAGAATCTCATAACTCAAATATAGAATATCTCAGAACTCAAATATACAATCGCATAACTCAAATATAGAATCTCATAACTGAAATATAGAATATCTCATAACTCAAATATAGAATTACTCAGAACTCAAATATAGAATATCTCATAACTCAAATATAGAATATCTCAAAACTCAAATATAGAATATCTGATAACTCAAATATAGAATATCTCAGAACTCAAATATGGAATCTCAGAACTCAAATATAGAATATCTCAGAACTCAAATATAGAATATCTCAGAACTCAAATATAGAATATCTCACAACTCAAATATAGAATCTCAGAACTCAAATATAGAATATCTCAAAACTCAAACATAGAATATCTCAGAACTCAAATATAGAATTACTCAGAACTCAAATATAGAATATCTCAGAACTCAAATATAGAATATCTCAGAACTCAACTATAGAATATCTCAGAACTCAACTATAGAATATCTCAGAACTCAAATGTAGAATCTCAAAACTCAAATAAAGAATATCTCAACTCAAATATAGAATATATCATAACTTAAATATAGAATATCTCAGAACTCAAATATAGAATCTCAGAACTCAAATATAGAATCTCAGAACTCAAATATAGAATATCTCATCACTCAAATATAGAATCTCAGAACTCAAATATGGAATATCTCAGAACTCAAATATGGAATATCTCAGAACTCAAATATAGAATACTCAGAACTCAAATATAGAATATCTCATAACTCAAATATATAATATCTCAGAACTCAAATATTGAATCTCATAACACAAATATAGAATCTCAAAACTCAAATATAGAATATTTCATAACTCAAATATAGAATCTCATAACTGAAATATAGAATATATCATAACTCAAATATAAAATCTCATAACTCAAATATAGAATATTTCATAACTCAAATATAGAATCTCATAACTGAAATATAGAATATCTCAGAACTCAAATATAGAATATCTCAGAACTCAACTATAGAATATCTCAGAACTCAAATGTAGAATCTCAAAACTCAAATAAAGAATATCTCAACTCAAATATAGAATATATCATAACTTAAATATAGAATATCTCAGAACTCAAATATAGAATCTCAGAACTCAAATATAGAATCTCAGAACTCAAATATAGAATATCTCATCACTCAAATATAGAATCTCAGAACTCAAATATGGAATATCTCAGAACTCAAATATAGAATACTCAGAACTCAAATATGGAATATCTCAGAACTCAAATATAGAATATCTCATCACTCAAATATAGAATCTCAGAACTCAAATATGGAATATCTCAGAACTCAAATATAGAATACTCAGAACTCAAATATGGAATATCTCAGAACTCAAATATAGAATATCTCATCACTCAAATATAGAATATCTCAGAACTCAAATATGGAATATCTCAGAACTCAAATATAGAATACTCAGAACTCAAATATAGAATATCTCATAACTCAAATATATAATATCTCAGAACTCAAATATAGAATATATCATAACTCAAATATAGAATCTCATAACTCAAATATAGAATATTTCATAACTCAAACATAGAATATCTCAGAACTCAAATATAGAATATCTCAGAACTCAAATATAGAATCTCAAAACTCAAATATAGAACCTCACAACTCAAATATAGAATATCTCATAACTGAAATATAGAATATCTCAGAACTCAAATATAGAATATCTCATAACTCAAATATAGAATACTCAGAACTCAAACATAGAATATCTCAGAACTCAAATATAGAATCTCAGAACTCAAATATACAATCGCATAACTCAAATATAGAATCTCATAACTGAAATATAGAATATCTCATAACTCAAATATAGAATTACTCAGAACTCAAATATAGAATATCTCATAACTCAAATATAGAATATCTCAGAACTCAAATATAGAATATCTCATAACTCAAACATAGAATATCTCAGAACTCAAATATAGAATCTCAGAACTCAAATATAGAATATCTCAGAACTCAAATATAGAATATCTCAGAACTCAAATATAGAATATCTCAGAACTCAAATATAGAATATCTCATAACTCAAATATAGAATATCAACTCAAATATAGAATATCTCATAACTCAAATATAGAATCTCAGAACTCAAATATAGAATATCTCAGAACTCAAATATATAATCTCATAACTCAAATATAGAATATCTCATAACTCAAATATAGAATCTCAGAACTCAAATATAGAATATCTCTAAACTCAAACATAGAATATATCATAACTTAAATATAGAATATCTCAGAACTCAAATATAGAATATCTCATAACTCAAATATATAATATCTCAGAACTCAAATATTGAATCTCATAACACAAATATAGAATCTCATAACTGAAATATAGAATATCTCAGAACTCAAATATAGAATCTCTCAAAACTCAAATATAGAATATCTCATAACTCAAATATAGAATATATCATAACTCAAATATAGAATCTCAGAACTCAAATATAGAACATCATAACTCAAATATAGAATCTCAGAACTCAAATATAGAATATCTCAAAACTCAAACATAGAATATCTCAGAACTCAAATATAGAATTACTCAGAACTCAAATATAGAATATCTCAGAACTCAAATATAGAATATCTCAGAACTCAAACATAGAATATCAACTCAAATATAGAATATCTCATAACTCAAATATAGAATCTCAGAACTCAAATATAGAATATCTCAGAACTCAAATGTATAATCTCATAACTCAAATATAGAATATCTCATAACTCAAATATAGAATCTCAGAACTCAAATATAGAATATCTCAAAACTCAAATATAGAATATCTCATAACTCAAATATAGAATATATCATAACTTAAATATAGAATATTTCATAACTCAAATATAGAATCTCATAACTGAAATATAGAATATCTCAGAACTCAAATATAGAATCTCTCAAAACTCAAATATAGAATATCTCATAACTCAAATATAGAATCTCAGAACTCAAATATAGAATCTCATTACTCAAATATAGAATATCACAACTCAAGTATAGAATCTCAGAACTCAAATATAGAATATCTCAGAGCTCAAATGTATAATCTCATAACTCAAATATAGAATCTCATAACACAAATATAGCATATCTCATAACTGTAATATAGAATATCTCATAACTCAAATATAGAATATATCATAACTCAAATATAGAATCGCATAACTGAAATATAGAATATCTCAGAACTCAAATATAGAATCTCAGAACTCAAATATAGAATATCTCATAACTCAAATAAAGAATCTCAGAACTCAAATATAGAATATCTCAGAACTCAAATATATAATCTCATAACTCAAATATAGAATATCTCATAACTCAAATATAGAATCTCAGAACTCAAATATAGAATATCTCTAAACACAAACATAGAATATATCATAACTTAAATATAGAATATCTCAGAACTCAAATATAGAATATCTCATAACTCAAATATATAATATCTCAGAACTCAAATATTGAATCTCATAACACAAATATAGAATCTCATAACTGAAATATAGAATATCTCAGAACTCAAATATAGAATCTCTCAAAACTCAAATATAGAATATCTCATAACTCAAATATAGAATATATCATAACTCAAATATAGAATCTCAGAACTCAAATATAGAATCTCATAACTCAAATATAGAATATCACAACTCAAGTATAGAATCTCAGAACTCAAATATAGAATATCTCAGAGCTCAAATATATAATCTCATAACTCAAATATAGAATATCTCAGAACTCAAATATAGAACATCTCAGAACTCAAATATAGAATCTCAGAACTCAAATATAGAATCTCATAACACAAATATAGCATATCTCATAACTGTAATATAGAATATCTCATAACTCAAATATAGAATATATCATAACTCAAATATAGAATCTCATAACTGAAATATAGAATATCTCAGAACTCAAATATAGAATATCTCATAACTCAAATATAGAATATATCATAACTTAAATATAGAATATCTCAGAACTCAAATATAGAATCTCAGAACTCAAATATAGAATACTCAGAACTCAAATATAGAATACTCAGAACTCAAATATAGAATATCTCATAACTGAAATATAGAATATCTCAGAACTCAAATATAGAATATCTCAGAACTCAAATATAGAATCTCAGAACTCAAATATAGAATCTCAGAACTCAAATATAGAATCTCACAACTCAAATATAGAATCTCATAACACAAATATAGAATATCTCATAACTGTAATATAGAATATCTCATAACTCAAATATAGAATATATCATAACTCAAATATAGAATCTCATAACTCAAATATAGAATCTCAGAACTCAAATATAGAATATCTCAAAACTCAAACATAGAATATCTCAGAACTCAAATATAGAATTACTCAGAACTCAAATATAGAATATCTCAGAACTCAAATATAGAATATCTCAGAACTCAAACATAGAATATCAACTCAAATATAGAATATCTCATAACTCAAATATAGAATCTCAGAACTCAAATATAGAATATCTCAGAACTCAAATATATAATCTCATAACTCAAATATAGAATATCTCATAACTCAAATATAGAATCTCAGAACTCAAATATAGAATATCTCAAAACTCAAATATAGAATATCTCATAACTGAAATATAGAATATATCATAACTTAAATATAGAATATTTCATAACTCAAATATAGAATCTCATAACTGAAATATAGAATATCTCAGAACTCAAATATAGAATCTCTCAAAACTCAAATATAGAATATCTCATAACTCAAATATAGAATCTCAGAACTCAAATATAGAATCTCATTACTCAAATATAGAATATCACAACTCAAGTATAGAATCTCAGAACTCAAATATAGAATATCTCAGAGCTCAAATGTATAATCTCATAACTCAAATATAGAATCTCATAACACAAATATAGCATATCTCATAACTGTAATATAGAATATCTCATAACTCAAATATAGAATATATCATAACTCAAATATAGAATCGCATAACTGAAATATAGAATATCTCAGAACTCAAATATAGAATCTCAGAACTCAAATATAGAATATCTCAGAACTCAAATATAGAATACTCAGAACTCAAATATAGAATATCTCATAACTCAAATATAGAATATCTCATAACTCAAATATAGAATATCTCATAACTCAAATATAGAATCTCAGAACTCAAATATAGAATCTCACAACTCAAATATAGAATCTCATAACACAAATATAGAATATCTCATAACTGTAATATAGAATATCTCACAACTCAAATATAGAATATATCATAACTCAAATATAGAATCTCATAACTCAAATATAAAATCTCAAAATTCAAATATAGAATATATCATAACTCAAATATAGAATCTCATAACTCAAATATAGAATATTTCATAACTCAAATATAGAATCTCATAACTGAAATATAGAATATCTCAAAACTCAAACATAGAATATCTCAGAACTCAAATATAGAATTACTCAGAACTCAAATATAGAATTACTCATGACTCAAATATAGAATATCTCATAACTCAAATATAGAATATCTCAAAACTCAAATATAGAATATCTCATAACTCAAATATAGAATACTAGCTGAAGTGCCCGGCGGGGCCGAGGCTTTTTCGAGGGCATGTTGTTGTTGGAAGAGAGAGAGAGCGCGACTGGGGGGGAAGAGAGAGAGCGACTGGGGGGTAGAGAGAGCGCGACTGGGGGGTAGAGAGAGAGAGGGCGGGGGGGAAGGGAGGGCGGCGGGGGCTGGAAGGGAGGGCGGCGGGGGGGCGGGCGGGGGGAGGAAGGGAGGGGGGGAAGAGAGGGGGGGAAGGAAGGCCAAGGGGGGTGAAGGAAGGGCGGGGGGGAAGGGGGAAGGGAGGGGGAAGGGAGGGGGGAAGGGGAAGGGGGGGAAGGGAGGGAAGTGGAAGGGGGAGAAGGGAGGAGAGGAGGGTGGGAGAGGAGGGAGGGGGGGAGGGGAGGGGAAGGGGGAGAGTCCCCGAGCCCCCTGATCCCCGTCCCCCCAAACTCCCGAGCCCCCTGGTTGGCCCCCCCGAGACTCGCCCCCCACCCCCGGTTGGCCCCCCCGAGACTCGCCCCCCCCCGCAGAGGTTCGCCCCCCCCACCCCAGAGGCTCGCCCCCCCCACCCCAGAGGCTCGCCCCCCCCACCAACCAAGCACCGAACTCCGGAGGCGCGATCTTCCGAGCACCGGCCTCCCGAGCTGGCTTCAAGATTGCGGCTGTGCGAGACGGCCGGCGGGCCCGGTTGCCAGGGTAACGCTTGATGCTCACCAAGCCCCGCCCCCCGGCCGTGCCAGAGAGAGAGACGCCGCGTCTCAGCTGCTCCTGCTGCGCGCGCACCCTTTAGTGAGGTAGCGGTGCTGGGCTGAGGCCCGCCTCTCCAGCCTTCGAGTGGGGCCGGGAGGTGCCTAGCTCGGGCGTGGGTGCGGAGGAGAGGCCGAGGCTTCGAGGCCTACCTGGAAAAACGGGGAAAGGTAGGAAAATTAATGAGATTAGATAAGTTAATTGCTTTCTAAATCATTTTTTTTTAAAACAATATCTGTTTTAAAAGCAACGTTTTTTTTAAAGACGCAGAAAGCGGGAAAAAGAAAGGAAAAGTTTGGAATCAAGATGGCGGCGACTCACCTCGGTTCAGAACGATAAGGCCCGCCCACACACACCCCGATTGGCCCGGCGGCACACGCCAGCAACCCGGCGTACGATTGGTCGAGCTCGAGGTCACTCTGTCGCTAATGAGCGGATAATGAGATGCTAATGAGCGGAATGTTGAAGGTTTTTGGGATACCGCGGGCGCGATTTTAGCCCGGCCGAAACGTAAATACGCTTAAAACCGTCTCGGAAACGTAAGCTTTCTTTGGAGGTAACGCGCGCGTAGGTACGCCCTGTAACTTTCGAGCGCATAGCCCGCCAGACGCACACACGATGACAGACAGAATGACAGACAGAATGACAGAAGTACCGATTTATATATATAGACTAGCTGAAGTGCCCGGCGGTGCCGAGGCTTTTTCGAGGGCATGTTGTTGTTGGAAGAGAGAGAGAGAGAGAGCGACTGGGGGGTGGGGGAGAGAAGAGAGAGAGCGCGACTTGGGGGGGAAGAGAGAGAGCGACTGGGGGGTAGAGAGAGAGCGACTGGGGGGAAGAGAGAGAGCGACTGGGGGGAAGAGAGAGAGCGACTGGGGGGAAGAGAGAGCGCGGGTGGGGGTGAAGAGAGCGGGGGGGAAGGGAGGGCAGGGGGGGAAGGGAGGCGGGGGGGAAGGGGAGGAAGGGAAGGGGGGAAAGGGAGGGGGGGAAGTGGGGGGGAAGGGGCGGGGGGAAGGCGCGGGGGGCAAGGGGGGCGGCGGAAGGGGAGGGCGGAAGGGGGGAAGAGGCGGGGGGGGGGCCCAGGCCAAGAGCCCCGCTCTCCGAGCCCCGCCCCCCCTGACCGAGAGCCCCGCTCTCCGAGCCCCGCCCTCCCCCCCCGGAAGAGCCCGATTGCGGCTCTGAGAGACGGCCGGCGGCCGAGCCCCGCCCCCCCCCCGGCCGAGCCCGATTGCGGCTCTGAGAGACGGCCGGCGGCCGAGCCCCGCCCCCCCCCCGGCCGAGCCCGATTGCGGCTCTGAGAGACGGCCGGCGGCCGAGCCACGCCCCCCCCCCCCCACCGGCCGAGGCCGATTGCGGCTCTGAGAGACGGCCGGCGGCCGAGCCCCGCCCGCCCCCGCCCCCGCCGAGCCCGATTGCGGCTCTGAGAGACGGCCGGCGGCCGAGCCCCGCCCCCCTCCCCGCCGAGCGCGGAACAGAGTCTCACCTGCTCCTGCTGCGCGCGCACCCTGACCCTTGTGGCTGACGCCGTTGCCCCGGGTAACGTGGCAGCCGGGGGGGGTGGTGGGGGTGGCGGAGGTGAGGAGCTTAGCAGCAGCCCAGTTACCTAGCTCGGGCCTGGCTGGGCAAGAAAGGCCCAGGCTTTCAGGCCTAAGAAAAAAATGGGCAAAGGTAGGAAAAAGAATGTTCAGGTTAGATAAAATATTTACAAATGAGTGATTTATTTTAAAAGAATTTAATAAATTGAATTTTATTTTGCTGGAAATGTATATTTGAAAAGAAAGACGCAGAAAGCAGGAAAAAGAATGGAAGCAAGATGGCGGCTACTCACCTCGGTTCAGAACGATAAGGCCCGCCCACACACGCACCGATTGGTCGACCGTCAGGTCACCAAAGCATAGGATTGGTCAATCGTCCCGTCACTCGACCGTAGGAGGACCCGGCCGCACGCGGCAGCAAGCCGCCGTACGATTGGTCGACCTCGAGGTCACTCTGTCGCTAATGAGCGGATAATGAGATGCTAATGAGCGGAATGTTGAAGGTTTTTGGGATACCGCGGGCGCGATTTTAGCCCGGCCGAAACGTAAATACGCTTAAAACCGTCTCGGAAGCGTAAGCTTTCTTTGGAGGTAACGCGCGCGTAGGTACGCCCTGTAACTTTCGAGCACATAGCCCGCCAGACGCACACGCGATGACAGACAGAATGACAGACAGACAGAATGACAGACAGACAGAATGACAGAATGACAGAATGACAGACAGATCGACCGATTTATATATATAGATACCATAACTCAAATATACAATCTCAGAACTCAAATATAGAATCTCATAACACAAATATAGAATCTCAGAACTCAAATATAGAATACTCAAAACTCAAACATAGAATATCTCAGAACTCAAATATAGAATACTCATAACTCAAATATAGAATCTCAGAACTCAAATATGGAATACTCAGAACTCAAATCTAGAATACTCAGAACTCAAATATAGAATATCTCATAACTCAAATATAGAATATCTCATAACTCAAATATAGAATATCTCAGAACTCAAATATAGAATCTCAGAACTCAAATATAGAATATCTCATAACTCAAATATAGAATCTCTCAAAACTCAAATATAGAATATCTCATAACTCAAATATAGAATCTCAGAACTCAAATATAGAATCTCATAACTCAAATATAGAATATCACAACTCAAATATAGAATATCTCAAAACTCAAACATAGAATATCTCAGAACTCAAATATAGAATTACTCAGAACTCAAATATAGAATATCTCATAACTCAAATATAGAATATATCATAACTCAAATATAGAATATCTCACAACTCAAATATAGAATCTCATAACTCAAATATAGAATATATCATAACTGAAATATAGAATCTCATAACTCAAATATAGAATCTCATAACTCAAATATAGAATATCTCATAACTGAAATATAGAATCTCATAACTCAAATATAGAATCTCATAACTCAAATATTGAATATCTCATAACTCAAGAACATAAGAAATAGGAGCAGGAGTAGGCCAATCGGACCCTCGAGTCTGCTCCGCCCTTCAATAAGATCATGGCTGATCTGATCCTAACCTCAAATCTACTATCACTCTCCATCCCACCCAAACCCATGTGATCTCCCGGGGGAGGCGAAAAACCAGATAAAAAACCCAATGGCCAATTTGGGAGAAAAAAATCTGGGAATTTCCTCTCCGACCCATCTAGGCAATCGAAACTCGTCCAGGAGATCACTCTGTCCCTGTATTTTCTACAGTACTTACCTTCTGTAAAGGCGATCTCCACCCCAGCCAGGAACAGGAATAAAACCATCTCCTGAAATCTAACACAGGATTAGAACACAAGAAGTAGGAGCAGAACCAGGCTACACGGCCCCTGGGCCCGCTCCACTACCCACAGGACCATTCCGAACCTAGACTCATGTCCAATTTCCTGCCCGCTCCCCATAACCCTTAATTCCCTTTACTTCTAGGAAACTATCTATTTCTGCTTTAAATTTATTTAATGATGTAGCTTCCACAGCTTTCTGGGGCAGCAAATTCCACAAACCTACCACCCTCTGAGTGAAGAAGTTTCTCCTCATCTCAGTTTTGAAAGAGCAGCCCCTTATTCTAAGATTATGCCCCCTAGTTCTAGTTTCACCCATCATTGGGAACATCCTCACCGCATCCACCCGATCAAGCCCCTTCACAATCTTATATGTTTCAATAAGATCGCCTCTCATTCTTCTGAACTCCAATGAGTAGAGTCCCAATCTACTCAACCTCTCCTCATATGACCACCCCCTCATCCCCGGGATTAACCGAGTGTACCTTCTTTGTACTGACTCGAGAGCAAGTATGTCTTTTCTTAAGTATGGACACTAAAACTGTATGCAGTATTCCAGGTGCGGTCTCACCAATACCTTGTACAACTGCAGAAATACCTCCCTGTTTTTATATTCTATCCCCCTAGCAATAAAAGCCAACATTCCATTGGCCTTCTTGATCACTTGCTGCACCTGCATACTAACTTTTTGAGTTTCATGCACCAGGACCCCCAGATCCCTTTGTACTACAGTACTTTCCAGTTTCTTGCCATTAAGATAATAACTTGCTCTATGATTTTTACTGCCAAAGTGCATAACCTCACACTTTCCGGTATTGTATTCCATCTGCCAAATCTCTGCCCACTTACTTAGCCTGTCTATGTCCCTTTGCAGGTTTTTTATGTCCTCCTCACTCACTACTTTCCCTCCCATCTTTGTATCATCTGCAAACTTTGATATGTTACACTCGGTCCCCTCCTCCAAATCGTTAATATAGATTGTAAAGAGTTGGGGACCCAGCACTGACCCCTGCGGAACACCACTAGTTACTGATTGCCAGTCTGAGAACGAACCATTTTCCCAACTCTCTGCTTTCTGTTAGAGAGCCAATCCTCCACCCACGCCAGAATATTACCCCCAATCCCGTTATTTTTTATCTTGAGCAATAATCTTTTGTGTGGCACCTTGTCAAATGCCTTTTGGAAGTCTAAATACACTACGTCCACTGGTTCCCCTTTATCCACCCTGTATGTTACTTCCTCAAAGAACTCAAGCAAATTTGTCAAACATGACTTCCCCTTCATGAAACCATGCTGAGTTTGTCCTATTAAATTATGTTTATCCAAATGTCCCGTTACTGTCTCCTTAATAATGGACTCTAACATTTTACCAACCACAGATGTTAGGCTAACAGGTCTATAGTTTCCAGCCTTCTGCCTACTACCCTTTTTAAATAAGGGTGTTACATTAGCAGTTTTCCAATCTGCCGGGACCTTTGCTGAGTCCAAGAAGTTTTGGAAAATTATTACCAATGCATCCACAATCCCTAATGCCACTTCCCTCAAGACCCTAGGATGTAAGCCATCAGGTCCAGGGGATTTATCCACCTTGAGTCCCATTATTTTACCAAGTACCACTTCCTTAGTGATTTTAATCATATTTAGCTCCTCCCCCCCTCGAGCCCCCTGTTTGTCCAGTGTTGGGATATTCTTAGTGTCCTCTACCGTAAAGACTGATACAAAATATTTGTTCAGCGTTTTTGCCATCTCCATGTTTCCCACCATTAATTTCCCGGTCTCATCCTCTAAGGGACCAACATTTACTTTAGCCACCCTTTTTCTTTTTATATAACTATAGAAACTTTTGCTATCTGTTTTTATATTTTTTGCTAATTTACTTTCATAATCTATCTTCCCTTTCTTAATCAATCTTTTAGTTATTTTTTGCTGTCTTTTAAAGACTTCCCAATCTTCTATCCTCCCACTAGATTTGGCTACCTTATATGCCCTTGTTTTTAGTTGGATACTATCCTTAATTACTTTACTTAGCCACGGATGGCTATATTTTCTTTTACACCCTTTTTTCCCTCAGTGGAATATTTTTTTTTGGAAGTTGTAAAATAACTCCTTAAATGTACACCACTGATCATGTACCGTCTTACCCTTTAACCTATTTTCCCAGTCGACTCTAATCAATTCCGCTCTCATACCTTCATAGTCTCCTTTATTCAATCTCAGCACGCTTGTTTGAGATCCAACCTTCTCACCCTCTAATTGAATATGGAATTCAACCATGTTATGGTCACTCATTCCAATGGGATCCTTTACTAGGACATTTTTAATTAATCCTGTCTCATTACACAGGGCCAAATCTAAGGTTGCTTGCCCCCTGGTCGGTTCAGTTACATACTGCTCAAGAAACCCATCCCTAATACACTCAATGAACTCATCCTCAAGGCTGCTCTGCCCAATTTGATTTGTCCAGTTAATATGATAGTTAAAATCCCCCATAATTATAGCTGTTCCCTTATTACAAGCCTCAATGAATTCCTGATTAATACTCCGTCCAACAGAGTTACAACTGTTCGGAGGCCTATAGACTACACCCACTAGTGCTTTTTTCCCCCCTTATTATTCCTTATCTCCACCCAAACTGTTTCACTATCCTGCTCCTTTGACCCAATATCATTTCTCTGTATTATAGTGATTCCATCCTTTATTAACATAGCCACCCCACCTCCCCCCCCCTTCCTGCCTGTCCTTCCTGATTGTTAAATAACCTGGTATGTTTAATTCCCAGTCATGGTCACCCTGCAGCCATGTTTCTATAGAATCTCATAACTCAAACATAGAATATCTCAGAACTCAAATATAGAATATCTCAGAACTCAAATATAGAATCTCAGAACTCAAATATAGAATATCTCATAACTCAAATATAGAATCTCATAACTCAAATATAGAATCTCAGAACTCAAATATAGAATATTTCATAACCCAAATATAGAATCTCATAACTCAAATATAGCATCTCAGAACTCAAATGTAGAATATCACAGAACTCAAATATAGAGGCCTAGAAATTCGGTTGGTAGCGTCAGCGTTGAGCGCCTAAAGAGACCTAGAATTGGGGCGATACCCTATGTTGGGGCGGTCGCTATGAAGATAGCGACAACTCGCATATTGACTATACATTTAACGCCTGCGCTAAGTGTTTGTGCGCGCCCGCGAGCGCAAGCAGATTATGACGTCATTTCAGTGTGCAACGCCTTTTAGGAGCGCCTGAGCGCATATTGGGTGGCGCCCGGAGCCTTAACGCCTAGCGCTATTAGTGACAGTTCGAGGGAGCGCTAGCAGGCCCTTCTCGGAGTAGGGGGGCGCTATTTAAAGGGGACAGCTCTAGTGCAGAAGCTTCAGCCACTTGGCCTGCTCATTGCGATCGTTGCTGGAGAGAGTTGGCGAGCTACTGTGGAGCAGAGTTTTGGTAATTTAGCATTACAGTTCTTGGGACCTTCAAACCTGTTCGGAGCAGTTGGAGCACTACACCTAACAGCCTTTTGACCAACTGGCATCGGAATGGGAGCTGCTTTGGAGGGCGACGGCCTCATGTCCGAACACTGTGAAGGGGCAGAGAGACGGCGGGAGAGAGGGCCGGGATTGGGCAGAAGGAGGAGGGGCAATGGAGGTCGGCCAATCCGACGGGATGCTGCGAGGGTCTTTAGGCAGCAGGTGTCAAGCCTTGACATGTCGGAGGAGCAGTGTTTGCGAAGGCTCCGATTCTGGAGGGACATTGTTACTGATCTGTGCCACCTGCTTGCTGAGGATCTGCAGCCGCGTGAACGCTGCAGAACCTCTCTGTCCGTGATCGCTAAACTGACTGATGGCCTCAATTTTTATGCCAACGGATCCTTTCAGTCAGCCATTGGGGACATTGCGACTATCGCTCAGGTTGCAGTCCACTGTTGCATCCGGCAAGTTACAGATGCCCTTTATAGGCGAAGGCCTTCATGACCTTCCCTCTGACCCTGCACAAGCAGGCGGAGCGCGTGCAGGGTATCGCTTCTATTGCGGACTTCCCCATGGTGCAGGGGGCGACTGACAGCACACATGTAGCTTTGAGGGCGCCATGCCAGCATCCTTAGGACTTCCGCAACCGCAAGGGGTTCCACTCCCTCAACGTGCAGCTGGTCTGTGACCACCGCCAAATCATCATGGCAGTCAACGCGCATTTCCCAGGGTGCAGCCACGATGCCTTTATCCTGCGGTTGACTTCAGTTTGTGACCTTTTTGAGGGGCTGGCTCGAACATGAGGCTGGCTTACTGGGGACAAGGGCTATCCTCTCTGCCCATGGCTGATGACAACACTCTGTGTGGCCGACACCCCAGCAGAAGAGCTGATCAACAGCGGCCATCAGGCGACCAGGCACAGTGAACAGCACACTATTGGTGCTCTCAAAAAGCGTTTCCGATGTCTGGAACATTCGGGGGGATCCCTGCAGTACTCGCCGGAGCAAGTGGGTCACATCGTCGTCGTCTGCTGCATGCTCCACAACTTGGCGATTCGACACACCCAGCCAATTCCACCTGTCCCTCAACGACCAGCAGAGCAAGCGGAGGAGGAGGAGGATGAGGAGGAGGAGGAGGAGGAAGAGCAGGCGGAGGAGGAGGAGGAGGAGGAGGAAGAGCAGGCGGAGGAGGAGGAGGAGGAAGAGCAGGCGGAGGAGGAGGAAGATGGAAGGGCTCCTGAAAGTGGAAGGGCCATACGTCAGAGGCTCATCGGGACTCGTTTCGAGACCCCTCTGGCGGAATGATCAGAGTCTTAACTCCTGCGCACTTTGGATGTTTGACGGCCTCTGAATGCCAGCATCACTGAAAGTAGTCACGTGCACCATGCCACATTGAAACTTCTGTTTATTGTCACAAAAGTCTTTCATTACAGCAAAACAACGTCATGTCAACAGAAACCATAACTAACAAAATAACTGAACTCTTCGGCAAAGCCGCAAAACTCAACAAACCTTCTGCAAATATAACAACAGGTGAGGGTGTCCTTGAATTTGGACAAAGAAACGTTTCAGCACCTCCCTCTACAACTGGCCCCTTGAGGGAGAACGACTTCTCTTTCGCGGCCGGCCTCTTCCCTCCCTGCTGCTCCTACGTAATTGGACCCCAGTGGCGGGCTCAAGGCTGGGGGACGCCTGCTGACTGTGTGGAAGCGCAGAAGCCCCTGAGGGACGGCCTGGCCGACCTCTGGGCTTGGAGGGTGCGGACGCAGGATGCTTGATGTGACCATGGCTGGAAGCAGTGTGCCCTGCAGGTGGTGGCTGCTGCACTGCAGACGTCCCAGCGCTGGCATGTGCAATGGTCTCCTGCCGAGAGAGGACACCTGCACCATGGTCGGACGACACACTGGCTATCTGAGGGGACCGGCTCGGCTCATCCGCCACAATCACATGCTCCACTGATTCCTGGCCTTGTATGGGACTGGAAGGGCCCGGGGTGATCCTCACTGATGCAGAGAGGGTGGCTGCAGTGAGAGATCGCGTTGCCTCAATCTGGGTGTGGACGAGCCCAGCAAGTGACTGCGTGGCAACAGTGAGGACCTGTGTGCCAGGTGCCAGTGCTTCGGAGAAGCCCTGGACAGTTCTTTCCATTGCTTCGGACAAGGCAGGTGCCGACCGCTCCACTGCCTCGGACAAGCCCTGGACAGACCTTTCCAGGGATTGTCCGAAGCCCTGAACAGTCCTTTCCATAGCGGCCTCAAAGCCCTGGACAGTCCTCTCCATTGTTGGGCCGAAGCCCTGGATAGACCTGTCCATTGTTGCCCCGAAGCCCTGGATAGACCTGTCCATTGTTGCCCCGAAGCCCTGGATAGACCTGTCCATTGTTGCGCCGAAGCCCTGGATAGACTTGTCCATTGTTGCCCCAAAGCCCTGGAGAGTCCTGTCCATTGTTGCCCCGAAGCCCTGGATAGACTTGTCCATTGTTGCGCCGAAGCCCTGGATAGACCTGTCCATTGTTGCCCCGAAGCCCTGGATAGACCTGTCCATTGTTGCCCCGAAGCCCTGGATAGACCTGTCCATTGTTGCCCCGAAGCCCTGGATAGACTTGTCCATTGTTGCGCCGAAGCCCTGGAGAGTCCTGTCCATTGTTGCCCCAAAGCCCTGGAGAGTCCTCTCCATTGTTGCCCCGAAGTCCATCATACTTTTAGCCAATGTATCTATTGACTGAGGCATCTTCTCCACTGCAGCCATCAGCTCCGTGTGTCTGAGCCGGGCCTGTTTGCTCATTTCACCCAGGCGACGCACCTCCTCTGCACTCTGAGCAGCAGTCATAACTACCTGCCTTGCCCTCCGGGGAGACGGTGGCCGAACTTGCCTATCCCCCTTGCGTTGCTGCATGCCGCTTGTTCCGGCAACTGGTTCATCCTCAGAGCCCCCCCCACTCCCCTCCAGGGGACTACTATCCCCAGTCTGTAGATGTGTCCGCTCCCCGGATTCTGCAATGGCTGGTCCGGATTCCTCCTGCTCCTCGCCTCCGGTGGCACTGGCACTGGCAGCTTCAGTGCGTTGAGCCCGAGTTGGTGCTGATTCATCTGAAAGCAGGGAGGTGGAAGAGTGGCTTTAGCAAAAGGACAGGTTTGCGGAAAGGCATGCCAGATTGCAGCAAGGCTCTGACATGGCTGCACACTGAGGAAGCATGCTGGCGGGGGGACCAAGTGGAAGGCAACAGGTGAAAAAAGTGAGAGTCTTACCCTCGCTGTCGGAAATGGGGTCGGCAGATGCAGTGGTCACAGGACCAGACAGACGTCCTCCAAGAATCTGGTGCACTCTCTCCTCCAGATCCGTGAGAGGGACCACTTGTGGAGGCCCGCCACCGGTTTGAAAGTGGTCCCTTCGCCTGGCCGCCAGCTTGGCCTGGAGAGGAAAGAAGGGGAAGTTGTGTTACATGAGGCCTTGAGACATCATCGCATGCCCCCCCATGGTGAAAGAGCCCTTACATGAGGCCTTGAGACATCATCGCATGCCCCCCACGGTGAAAGAGCCCTTACATGAGGCCTTGCGACATCATCGCATGCCCCCCATGGTGAAAGAGCCCTTACATGAGGCCTTGAGACATCATCGCATGCCCCCCATGGTGAAAGAGCCCTTACATGAGGCCTTGAGACATCATCGCATGCCCCCCATGGTGAAAGAGCCCTTACATGAGGCCTTGAGACATCTGTCCATGTGTGTGCCCAGAAAGGGCCATGGGTGCATGCTGACAGATGGCCATTGGGGCATCATGGCAACAGGGTGCCCGAAGTCAGCTGCAGATGGAGGGAATCAGAAGTTTGCTAAACCATCACTCACCCTAACGATCCGTGTGAGGTCGTTGAATTTCTTCCTGCACTGAACAGGGGTCCTGGTCGCCATGCTGCTGGAGTTGACCCTCACAGCAACCTCCCTCCAAGATCGTCGGTAAGCCTTCTGATTCGGCCTCTTGCCATTGTCCGGATACAGGACATCTCGACGGCGCTCAACTGCAGCCACCAACTGGTCCAGAGCCTCAGTGCTGAAGCGCTCTGCTCTCTGTCTAACCTTCTCCATGCTCAACAAGTTTCTAACGCCAAAGAAGGGCGAGCGCCGATTCTGAGGCCTACAGGGCGTTGGGTGTGGCAGCTCAGGCTGACTGACCCACCCCTTTAAGAGCCGGCCGGCGCCTGGAAGTCTCGTGGTTTCCCGTAATTGAGATCACCTGCGCTGCGCCCGTGTCGATATTGAGTAGCGCCTGAACTTTTGCGCCTTAGGAGCACCGTGCAACGGCTGAATTAGCGCCTCAATCCCCTTTAGGGGCGATGCAACCCAACATCTCGCCAGGCAGCGATAAGTTTTGTCCGGCTATAACCTTTGCGCACCGCCAGTTCTAGCGCCTCAAGCGGGGCTATACCCAATTTCTAGGCCTGAATCTCATAACTCAAATATAGAATCTCATCACTCAAATATAGAATATCTCATAACTCAAATATAGAATCTCAGAACTCAAATATAGAATATCTCAGAACTCAAATATAGAATATCTCATAACTCAAATATAGAATATCTCAGAACTCAAATATAGAATCTCAGAACTCAAATATAGAATATCTCATAACTCAAATAAAGAATCTCAGAACTCAAATATAGAATATCTCAGAACTCAAATATAGAATTACTCAGAACTCAAATATAGAATATCTCATAACTCAAATAAAGAATCTCAGAACTCAAATATAGAATATATCAGAACTCAAATACAGAATATCTCAGAACTCAAATATAGAATATCTCATAACTCAAATATAGAATCTCATAACTCAAATATAGAATCTCATAACTCAAATATAGAATATCTCCTAACTCAAATATAGAATATCTCAGAACTCAAATATAGAATCTCATAACTCAAATATAGAATCTCATAACTCAAGTATAGAATAGCTCATAACTGAAATATAGAATATCTCATAACTCAAATACAGAAACTCAGAACTCAAATATAGAATATCTCAGAACTCAAATATAGAATTACTCAGAACTCAAATATAGAATATCTCATAACTCAAATAAAGAATCTCAGAACTCAAATATAGAATATATCAGAACTCAAATACAGAATATCTCATAACTCAAATATAGAATCTCAGAACTCAAATATAGAATATCTCATAACTCAAATAAAGAATCTCAGAACTCAAATATAGAATATCTCAGAACTCAAATATAGAATTACTCAGAACTCAAATATAGAATATCACAGAACTGAAATACAGAATTACTCAGAACTCAAATACAGAATGACTCATAACTCAAAAATAGAACTCATAGCTCAAATATAGAATATCTCATAATTGAAATATAGAATATCTCAGAACTCAAATATAGAATATCACAGAACTCAAATATAGAATCTCATAATTCAAATATAGAATATCTCATAACTCAAATATAGAATATCCCACAACTCAAATATAGAATTTCTCAGCACTCAAATATAGAATTAGTTATAACTCAAATATAGAATATATACCTAAAATATAGAATCTCATAACTCAAATATAGAATTAGTTATAACTCAAATATAGAATACTCATAACTCAAATATAGAATATCTCATAACTCAAACATAGAATATCTCATAACTCAAATATAGAATCTCAGAACTCAAATACAGAATATCTCAGAACTCAAATATAGAATATCTCATAACTCAAATATAGAATCTCATAACTCAAACATAGAATATCTCATAACTCAAATATAGAATCTCAGAACTCAAATACAGAATATCTCAGAACTCAATATAGAATATCTCATAACTCAAATATAGAATCTCATAACTCAAATATAGAATCTCATAACTCAAATATAGAATATCTCAGAACTCAAATATAGAATATCTCATAACTCAAACATAGAATATCTCATAACTCAAATATAGAATCTCAGAACTCAAATACAGAATATCTCAGAACTCAAATATAGAATATCTCATAACTCAAATATAGAATCTCATAACTCAAATATAGAATCTCAGAACTCAAATACAGAATATCTCAGAACTCAAATATAGAATATCTCATAACTCAAATATAGAATCTCATAACTCAAATATAGAATCTCATAACTCAAATATAGAATATCTCCTAACTCAAATATAGAATATCTCAGAACTCAAATATAGAATCTCATAACTCAAATATAGAATCTCATAACTCAAGTATAGAATAGCTCATAACTGAAATATAGAATATCTCATAACTCAAATACAGAAACTCAGAACTCAAATATAGAATCTCATAACTCAAATATAGAATATCTCCTAACTGAAATATAGAATATCTCAGAACTCAAATATAGAATATCTCATAACTCAAATACAGAATCTCAGAACTCAAATATAGAATCTCAGAACTCAAATATAGAATATCTCAGAACTCAAATATAGAATCACTCAGAACTCAAATACAGAATATCTCATAACTCAAAAATAGAATATCTCAGAACTCAAATATAGAATCTCATAATTCAAATATAGAATATCTCATAACTCAAATATAGAATATCTCATAACTCAAATATAGAATATCATAACTCAAATATAGAATATCTCAGAACTCAAATATAGAATATCTCACAACTCAAATATAGAAGAACTCAGAACTCAAATATAGAATAACTCAGAACACAAATATAGAATCTCAGAACTGAAATATAGAATATCACAACTCAAATATAGAATATATCATAACTCAAATATAGAATATCTCAGAACACAAAAATAGAATCTCAGAACTCAAATATAGAATAACTCAGAACTCAAATATAGAATCTCATAACTCAAATATAGAATATCTCATAACTCAAATACAGAATATCTCAGAACTCAAATTTGAATCTCATAATTCAAATATAGAATATCTCAGAACTCAAATGTGGAATCTCATAACTCAAATATAGAATCTCTCAGAACTCAAATATAGAATATCTCAGAACTCAAATATAGAATCTCATAATTCAAATATAGAACATCTCATAACTCAAATATAGAATATCTCAGAACTCAAATATTGAATAACATAATTCAAATATAGAATATCTCAGAACTCAAATATAGAATATCTCACAACTCAAATATAGAATAACTCAGAACTCAAATATAGAATATCTCATAACTCAAATATAGAATCTCAGAACTCAAATATAGAATATCTCATAACTCAAATATAGAATATCTCATAACTCAAATATAGAATACTCGTAACTCAAATACAGAATTACTCAGAACTCAAATATAGAATATCTCAGAACTTAAAATATAGAATATCTCAGAACTCAAGTATAGAATCTCATACCTCAAATATAGAATCTCAGAACTCAAATATAGAATCTCATAATTGAAATATAGAATATCTCAGAACTCAATTATAGAATACTCATAATTCAAATATAGAATATCTCATAACTCAAATATAGATTATCTCACAACTCAAATATAGAATACTCATAACTCAAATATAGAACTCAAATATAGAATTTCTCAAAACTCAAATATAGACTTAGTTATAACTCAAATATAGAATATATCATAACTCAAATATAGAATATCTCAGAACTCAAATATAGAATATCTCACAACTCAAATATAGAAGAACTCAGAACTCAAATATAGAATAACTCAGAACACAAATATAGAATCTCAGAACTGAAATATAGAATATCACAACTCAAATATAGAATATATCATAACTCAAATATAGAATATCTCAGAACACAAAAATAGAATCTCAGAACTCAAATATAGAATAACTCAGAACTCAAATATAGAATCTCATAACTCAAATATAGAATATCTCATAACTCAAATACAGAATATCTCAGAACTCAAATTTGAATCTCATAATTCAAATATAGAATATCTCAGAACTCAAATGTGGAATCTCATAACTCAAATATAGAATCTCTCAGAACTCAAATATAGAATATCTCAGAACTCAAATATAGAATCTCATAATTCAAATATAGAACATCTCATAACTCAAATATAGAATATCTCAGAACTCAAATATTGAATAACATAATTCAAATATAGAATATCTCAGAACTCAAATATAGAATATCTCACAACTCAAATATAGAATAACTCAGAACTCAAATATAGAATATCTCATAACTCAAATATAGAATCTCAGAACTCAAATATAGAATATCTCATAACTCAAATATAGAATATCTCATAACTCAAATATAGAATACTCGTAACTCAAATACAGAATTACTCAGAACTCAAATATAGAATATCTCAGAACTTAAAATATAGAATATCTCAGAACTCAAGTATAGAATCTCATACCTCAAATATAGAATCTCAGAACTCAAATATAGAATCTCATAATTGAAATATAGAATATCTCAGAACTCAATTATAGAATACTCATAATTCAAATATAGAATATCTCATAACTCAAATATAGATTATCTCACAACTCAAATATAGAATACTCATAACTCAAATATAGAACTCAAATATAGAATTTCTCAAAACTCAAATATAGACTTAGTTATAACTCAAATATAGAATATATCATAACTCAAATATAGAATCTCATAACTCAAATATAGAATTAGTCATAACTGAAATATAGAATTACTCAGAACTCAAATATAGAATACTCGTAACTCAAATATAGAATATCTCAGAACTCAAATACAGAATCTCAGAACTCAAATATAGAATACTAGCTGGGGGAGCCCGGCTTTGCCAGGGCTGTTTTATGCCGGGCGGTTTAAATCGAGTCCCAGGCATTGGGGCCTCTCTGTGTCCCTCTGTGAATCTGGTGCCAGGCAACATTTTAAATCGAGTCCCAGGCTTTTGGGCCCTGTCTCTGTGTCCCTCTCTCAATCTGCTGCCGGGCAACATTTCTACCTTTTAATACCTTGAAAGATGGAAGTGAAAGTACTTATAAAATGTTTTTGGTAAATCTTATGTTATTTTTAAAAGAGATACTAACTTTTTCGAAGCTGGATCAGCAGATTTTGAGCTGGAAGTTAATGGGGTTTTTAGCTTGAGGCAATGGCTGCCAGATCCCGGAGATGAAAACGATTAGTCCCGCCCACAGACGCAGCAATTGGCCAACCATCAGGCGACTGAACTGTAGGATTGGTCAATCGTGACGGCACAGGTTTGTTCGAACCTTGACGTCAGTCAATCAATACTAATTAGCAGATAATGAGTTTAATTTTGAAGGTTTTTTGCACAAGGCGCGAACAATTTTCGTCCGACCGAAAAGTAAATACGTTTACGACCGTCCCGGAAGCGTAAGCTTTCTTTGGAGGTCACGCACGCGTAGGTACGCTCTATAACTTTCGAGTGCATAGCCGGACAGACGCACACCGGAGGACAGACAGACAGATCGATCCTTTTATATATATAGACTAGCTGGAGTGCCCGGCGGTGCCGAGGCTTTTTCGAGGGCATGTTGTTGTTGGAAGAGAGAGAGAGAGCGACTGGGGGGGAAGAGAGAGAGCGACTGGGGGGGAAGAGAGAGAGCGACTGGGGGGGAAGAGAGAGAGCGACTGGGGGGGAAGAGAGAGAGCGACTGGGGGGGAAGAGAGAGCGACTGGGGGGGAAGAGAGAGAGCGACTGGGGGGGAAGAGAGAGAGCGACTGGGGGGGAAGAGAGAGAGCGACTGGGGGGGAAGAGAGAGCGACTGGGGGGGAAGAGAGAGAGCGACTGGGGGGGGAAGAGAGAGAGCGACGGGGGGGGAAGA
>NC_141019.1:3810995-3898787 GCF_052327205.1 Somniosus microcephalus
TGAAGATACTTGTCAATTATGTGACCCCAAAAGTGTTCGAATATGTTGATGAATGGGATAATTACGAAGAGGTGATTCGGGCACTTAAGAAACTGTATGCGAAGACCCAAATGAGGTCTATGCTAGACATCTACTGGCCACAGCCCGACAAGGGCCAGGGGAATCAATTGACGAATTCCTGCAAGAACTTCGCAGGACTCAGCGTAGATTGTAACTTTCAGGCAGCCTCAGCTGAGCTGTACCGCCAAGAAATGATTCGTGATGCTTCATCTGCGGGATTGCCTCTCCATTTATACGCCAGCGTCTACTAGAAAGTAAAACACTTGAGCTACAAAAAGCTTTTGACCTAGCTTGTTCACTGGATTTGGCAAAGAGAAATGCAGACCTCTATCAGCTGCCCAGATCTCGATCTGCTGCTGCAGCTGCAACCAGACAATTCAAGCGGTCTCAGGTGAACCCTATCATGGGGGAATCTAATTCTGATAATTCTGATGAAGAAGAGGAGGACGACCCCACTTTAGCAGCCTCTTGGCAATCTAGGAAGGAATGCTTCTTTTGTGGAGATGCTTTTCACCCTAGGAAAACCTGCCCTGCTCGCAATGCAATCTGCAGTTATTGCGGGAAAAAAGGACACTTTGCTAAAGTTTGCCTATCAAGGGCCTCTACGAGGGCCAATCCAGCTAAGGCCTACCGAACTGCCCCAATTAGGGCCTATCAAGATGCTCCAGCTAGGACCTATCAAGCTTCCTCTCGAGCTCTCTCCCGAAGAAGCACACCGAGAGTTTTAGCCACTCTCTGTGCAACGACACCAATTACAGCTGCTTGCCCACAGAACCTGTCTCAGGCAGCCACAAAAATTTCAATTAAAGGGCATACCTTAGATGCCTTAATTGACTCAGGAAGTACTGATAGTTTCATTAAGGAACAGATTGTTGCGAAATTGAAACTACATGTCTTCCCATCGGACCAGGCAATTGCGATGGCCCAGTCATCACTTAATACCAGAATCTCCGGCTTTTGTGTTGTTGATATGACACTTCATGGTCGTATGTATCCCTCCACCCGACTTTCGGTGCTCAAAGACTTATGTAGTGATCTCCTCTTAGGGCTGGACTTCCAAAAACAGCATAAGAAACTCACCATTGAGTTTGGTGGATCCAAACCCGGACTTACTATTTCTAATATACCATCTAAATTACCATTTTGTGCATTATCAGCTAGCTTCACTTGATGAACCCTCATTATTTGCCAGTATTCCGCCTCAATGCCAACCGATAATAACGAAATCGCGGCGCTTTAATCAGGAAGACAATCTTTTATTGCG
This sequence comes from Somniosus microcephalus, assembly GCF_052327205.1. NCBI lineage: Eukaryota > Metazoa > Chordata > Chondrichthyes > Squaliformes > Somniosidae > Somniosus > Somniosus microcephalus. The sequence continues at coordinate 3,812,320 of NC_141019.1, forward strand.
GCTGAAATCTCTCGACTTCTAGCAGAGGATATCATTGAACCATGTTCGTCGCCCTGGCGGGCTCAAGTCGTCATTGTCAAGACCCTCTAAAACCTCACAAACAGCGACTATGCATCGATTATTCGCAAACCATCAATCAATATACCGACTTGGACGCCTACCCATTGCCACGCATTGATGATATGGTTAATAAACTGCCGAATACAAAGTGTTCTCAACTTACGATTTAAAAAGTGCCTATCATCAGTTACCCTTGAAGGTCTCAGATAAGCAGTACACAGCCTTTGAGGCTAATGGACGGCTGTACCAATTTCGTCGCCTCCATTCGGGGTTACTAATGGAGTGGCTGTCTTTCAACGGGCAATGGATGGCCTGGTTAAGCAGGAAAACCTAAGGGACACTTTTCCCTATCTTGATAACATTACCATTGCAGGTCACGATCGACAGGAACATGACTCAACCTCCAAAAATTTCGGGATGCCCTCCATCGCCGTAATTTGACCCTGAATGAATCCAAATCTGTGAGTCGCAACCGACCATCAACATCCTTGGCTACTGCGTAGGCAATGGTATCATTAAGCCAGACCCAGAAAGACTTCGCCCCGCTCCAAGAGCTCCCGTCACCTAAGAATCCGGCTTCTTTACGTCGGGCACTCGGTCTGTTTGCATACTACGCTAAATGGATTCCTCATTTTTCGGACAAAATCCAACCCTTGCTGCATGCTAGATCATTTCCACTGGGAACAGCGGCTGTTGCAGCTTTAACCTTCTCAAAAAACAGTTGGAGAAAGCGGCTCTTCACTCCATTGATGAGAATCTCCCTTTCGTGGTTGAATGTGATGCCTCGGAGGTGGCGATCTCGGCTACTCTGAATCAGGAAGGTCGTCCTGTAGCATTTATGTCCAGGACCTTACAAGGTGCCGAGCTACATTATCCTCCGGTGAGAAAGAAGCCACAGCCATCATAGATGCAGTACGGAAGTGGAACCATTTCTAGCTCGCCAGCACTTTACATTGATCACGGACCAACGATCAGTCGCCTTCATGCTCGATAATCGAAAACGAACCAAAATTAAGAATAATAAAATACAACTTTGGAGGATGGAACTGGCCCTCTTTTGGTTATACCATTCTCTATCGCCTGGCAAGGAGAATTTAGGCCCCGGACACCCTCACACGGGCATTCTGCTCCACTATGTCATCCTCCACCCTCATGGATGTCCACAATGGTTTGTGCCATCCTGGCGTTACGCGCATGCTACATTTCGTACGATCACGGAATCTCCCTTTTTCCACTGGAGATGTAAAGAAAATATGCTCAGAATGCCGGCTTTGTGCGGAATTAAAACCTCAGTTCTTCCGCCCCTCAGATGGTATACTCATACATGCAACCCAACCGATGCAACGACTTAGCATCGATTTTAAGGGCCCAGTGCCCTCTTCAACTCGGAACACATATTTGCTCGCCATGATCGACGAATATTCACGTTTTCCGTTTGCCTTCCCCTGCTCCAATATGCTGGCGGTCCACCGTAATCTGCTGCCTTGAGCAGGGTATTTTCTCTCTGTGGCATGCCGGCTTATATTCACTCAGATCGGGGTCCATCCTTTATGTCGAGGAACTCAAGGACTACCTCTCAGAACGGGGAATTGCTACAAGCAAAACAACACCATACCATCCCATCGGAAATGGGCAGGTAGAGCGGTATACACGGTATCATCTGGAATTCCGTACGTCTCGCTTTAAGATCTCGGGGCCTACCAGACCAGCAATGGGAAACAGTGCTTCCGGATGCATTGCACTCTATACGGTCCCTGCTTTCTACAGCCACAAATACTACACCTCATGAGCGGTTCCTTTGGATTCCAGCGTCGCTCATCTCATGGGACATCAACTCCCGTCATGGCTAACTACCCTGGACCTGTATTACTCCGAAGATACGTTCGGACATCTAAAAATGACCCTCTTGTAGACGAGGTCGAACTAACCGATGCCAACCCCACCTATGCAAACATACGATATTCCGACGGCCGAGAATCTACCGTATCATTACGGATCTGGCTCCCTGCCCACCAGGACCTAGTGGGACATCGGGTGATGGCATTTCACCAGGAAACTCTTGGGACCTATCGGGTACCACTCTCTCCAGGATCCCTGATCAGACACCAACTAGCTTGGTGCCGGTAGAACCCCGTGCTCAAGGTTGCGACCCTCCCAGTACCCACGCATGAAAGTACTGGCTTCTGCCACAGACCAGCTCTGCACCTCCCTCTGAACAGAGGCAGTCTGACTTTGAACCTATTGGGGCTCGTACTCGAAGCCATGATCTCCCGACCCTTCACAGGGCAATCCAGGCCACACGGACTCTGGCCAATGGCCAACCGCATGTAAGCGGACCAGCGACCCCTCAACGACGGGAATCCAAACGGGTGCGACTCCTTCCTTGTTCGGCGGCTGCGGACAAAAGGTAGACCACAGCCTCCTAAACCTGCAGGAGGGAAGAATGTGATAAAAATAATAACTTCCGGGAAGTTATGTCATCACTTCCTGTGAACTGTGAACTATGAACTATGAACTGTGTAACATACTCACTTCCTGTCATGTGTCACTTCCTGTTGGACTGGTATAAATACTGGTCTGTTCAGTATTGTAAGAGGCTTCTACCAGAGGCATGGTAAAGACCTCTCTTGTATATAGTGTGTTTATAAGTTACTTAAAGCTTACTTTAAAGTTACTTGATGGTAAGTCTCCTTTTTCTTACATCATGTCCAAGAGCTGCGATGATGTCAGAGCAGTTTTTGTACTGTCATAAAGAAATCAATGCTTTCACTGTGCCCAGCCTACTCAGCTGGGGTGACTCGGGCCGGGCCTCTTCCTCCCTTCTCTATTTCTTCTCTCTCCGTCTCTCTCTCTCCTCCAGCCTCTCCCTCCTCCAGTCTCTCTCTCTCTCTCCCCCAATCACTCTCTCGCTCCCCGTCTCTCTATCTCTCTCTGTCTCCCAGTCTCTCTATCTCTGTCTCTCCCCAGTCTCTCTCTCCCTTCCCCTGTCCTCTCTCTCTCCCCCAGTCTCTCTCTCTCGCTCTCTCCCCCGTCTCTCTCCCCCCAGTCTCTCTCTCTCCCCCAGTCTCTCTCTCTCTCTCTCTCCCCAGTCTCTCTCCTCTCTCTCCCCCAGTCTCTCTCTCTCTCTCCCCCCCCAGTCTCTCTCTCTCTCTCTCCCCCCCAGTCTCTCTCTCTCTCTCCCCCAGTCTCTCTCTCTCAATTCAATTCAATTCAATTCAAACTGCTTTATTGGCATGACAAGTTACATCTTATGTTGCCAAAGCATCGGAAAACATTCATGTTTGTTCACAAAAATACAGATCTATCCGTACAGTGTATAAACAGATATATCCCTGAGTGTATAAATATACTTCATATAATTTATATATACTCTTTTCTTATATTTAGTGGTTGTCCCTCTGTTTATGGCAAGCTGTAACATAGAGTGCCGCTAGTGTTACACAATTTCTCTCTTCCCCTAGTAGGTATGGGAGTTTTTGGTTGTCGTTCAAATTTCTGATAAGTTTCAGGAATAAACCGTCATGCCAGATGGAGTCGAAAGCCTTCTGGAAATCTATAAAGCATGCGTAGATTTTGCTTTTGTTTTGATGAACGTGTTTGTCAATTAGGGTCTGGAGGGTAAAGATATGATCTGATGTTCTATAGTTTGGCAGGAATCCAATTTGGCTTTTACTCAAGACATTGTGCTCCTCAAGGAAGTTTATAAGTCTTTTGTTCATGATGCTACAGAATACCTTCCCCAGGTTACTGTTTACACAGATGCCTCGATAGTTATTTGGGTCGACTTTGTCCCCACTTTTGTATATGGGCGTTATGAGTCCTTTGTTCCAGATATCAGGGAAGTAACCGACACTCAGAACCAAGTTGAAGAGTTTTAGGATAGCCAGTTTCATTTTGTCGTCTGTGTGTTTAATCATCTCGTTTAGTATGCCGTCTGCCCCGCAAGCTTTTCCTGTTCGCAGGTCCTTGAGTTTTTCCAAAAGTTCTTTTTCTGTTATTATGGAGTCTAGCGGGTTTTGGTTATCTTTTATGGCCATTTCGAGCTTTTCCAGTTTTTTGCATATTTGGTGTTGCTCTGGCCTTAGTGTGTGTTTCTGGTATAATTTTTCAAAGTGGTTTTCCCATGTGTCTCCATTTTGAATGGCCAATTCGTCGTGTTGTTTTTTGTGTAATGTATTCCAGTTGTCCCAGAAACAATTGGAATCAATGGATTCCTCAATGGAGCTGAGTGTATTCTTAATATATTGCTCTTTTTTGGTTCTGAGTGTGTTTCTGTATTGTGTTAGTGTCTGACAATAAGTAAGGCATAGTTCCTCGTTTTCTGGATGTCCTGTGTTTTTGGTTTGATATTTTTCTGAGCTTTTCCTCATGTTATGGCAATCTGGGTCAAACCATTTTTCATAGTTTTTTGTTTTGGGTTTGTTCTTGCGAGCTTTCAAGTTTGACCTTGTTGCCAATTGTCAAAAATATTGTTTAGGTTATTCACTGCCCGGTTTACGCCTTCTTTATTGTGAGTGTATATGTTATCCAGAAAGGTGTCCAAGAGAGCTTGGGTTGATTCATTGCTAATTGCTTTCTGGTATTTTTCCGTGTCGTTTTTGGCCCATCTGTACGATTTTTTGGTGTTGTACAGTTTACTGGGTTGTGTTTCTGTGTTGTTTGTTTCTGTCTTTTTAAGATACATAGTAATTTGACTGTGATCTGACAGTGTTGTTTGTGGTTTGACTGTGAATGCTCTGAAAGAGGATGGGTCCAAATCCGTAATCAAATAGTCTACGGTGCTGCAGCCAAGAGGTGAGCAATAGGTCGATCTTCCTAGGAGGTCTCCTATGAACCTACCATTGACAATGTACAGACCCAGGCTTCGACAGAGCTGCAGGAGCTGTTTTCCGTTGGTATTTGTCTGCTTGTCGCAGTTATGCCTGTATGGAAGGGAAGGGATATCGAAGTGGTTATTCCGAATATGTAATTGTTTCCCTGATTATTGGTGAAGTCTGGTTCTTCGCCAGTTCTTGAATTGAGGTCCCCACAGATCAACACGTTCCCATGGCCTGGTATTGGATAATTTCCCCCTCAATGTTGGAGAAGGTGTCCTCTTTAAAGTACGGGGATTCCATTGCGGGTATATAGAGTGCGCAAATGTAAACATCTGGGTGTTAGAGACAATCTCCCTCTCAATTTTGAGCCACATGTGGTTTTCGCCCTTTTTTATAAATTTGATGTAATTCTTAAGCTCTGTTTTAAACCAAATCAGTATGCCTCCGGAGTCTCTGCCTTGGTTTACTCCTGGTAATTTATTGGAGGGGACCACCAGCTCTGTGTACCCTTGGGGACAGCCAGTGTGTCCTTTTCCTTTATACCAAGTTTCCTGTAGAATGATAATATCTAGATCTTTAGTTTCATCTATGAACTCTGGGGTCCTACTCTTCACGTCGAGCACCGAAGAGCGTAGACCTTGGATATTCCAGGTCGAAATATATAAGGATTTCGTTTTAAGTTTGATCTTTTACTATGATACGTTAAAGAATGATATGTGTTTGTCGTGTCTAAATGTGGGGAAAAAAAGATCATCTCAGTTGTCTATAAATGTTTAATACTACTTGGTTACAGTTCTTTCTATTAATTAGTCCTTGTTATTTTTCCATTTTCTGATCCATAAGGCGGAAGCAGATGCTGCTGCACGTCTGCTTATTGTCTCTTAATGGATTGTCTCTGCCTGAGGTATTGCGTACGTCCTGTGCATCTCTCCCTCTGTCTGGCTGGGAGCGGTCCTGTTCCCCTGTGGGACAGGAGTGGTGCAGGTCTGATATTGTTGTTGTGCATGCGGATCCTCTCTGGTCCCGGTTGGTGTGGTGGTGGTCTTTGTAGTGGTCCTGGTATGTACCCCGCTGATCTCTGGTGGTCGGGGGAGGGGGGGGTCCTCTTGGAGTCTGGGTATGGACCCGGTTAAAAGCGACGTCCTTCAGGGCTTTAGCAAAGATCGATATTCGTTTTCTGTGAATGTGGACGTGGTCGTAAAGACATTCCTTATCGAGGGTGGGGTGTTGGGCCAGGTGCACGTTGTGTTTTGATTCACAGTCTCTTGCTATGCTGGCATTTATCTCATGAATTGTGTTGCTGTTAAAGTCTGTTCTCGGCAATATTGTGGAAACAGTGATTCTAGTGTTTGGAAATGTATTGCTTGCCTTCTTAATCACTGCTCTGAGTGATGTTGCTACCTCTTTCTGGGGTCTTTAGGTCATTTGTGCCCGTGTGTATTATTATGTGTTGGGGGGAGCCTAATCGGGTTATGGTCAGCCATTCCAGGGCTCTGTCTGTTGTTGGGCACCAGATCTTTTCTACTTTACTTCTAGGGAATAGCTTTTTCTCCCATAGAAATTTCCCATTTGAGTCTGAGTATTACGATGTCAGCCTTGTTTGTGTTTACTGTCTGGTGACTTTCGCCTGGACTCATAGCGTGTGTGTTGGGCTGGGGTGGTCGTGTCTGGTGTGTGCGCTCCTCTTGTGAGCGGTTCGCTTGTGGTTCCACGGTGGTGGGGGAAGACTGAGCTTCAGTATGCTGGTCGGTCTGTGTGGCACCCCTTGTATTGTGTGTCTGCTGCTGTTGTTCAGTGTGGGAGTGCAGCCTCTCTCCTCTCTCTCCCCCCAGTCTCTCTACTCTCTCTCTCTCTCTCTCTCCCGTCTCTCTCTCTCTCCCCCAGTCTCTCTCTCTCTCCCAGTCTCTCTCTCTCTCCCCCAGTCCCTCTCTCTCCCCCCTCAGTCTCTCTCTCTCTCTATCTCCCCATTCTCTCTCTCTCTCTCTCTCCCCCGTCTCTCTCTCTCCCCCCCTCAGTCGCACTCTCTCTCCCCCCAGCTTCTCTCTCTCTCTCCCCCCAGTCTCTCTCTCTCCCCCCAGTCTCTCTCTCTCCCCCCAGTCTCTCTCTCTCTCCCCCAGTCTCTCTCTCTCCCCCCAGTCTCTCTCTCTCCCCCCAGTCTCTCTCTCTCCCCCCCAGTCTCTCTCTCTCTCCCCCCCAGTCTCTCTCTCTCCCCCCAGTCTCTCTCTCTCCCCCCAGTCTCTCTCTCTCCCCCCCAGTCTCTCTCTCTCCCCCCCAGTCTCTCTCTCTCCCCCCCAGTCTCTCTCTCTCCCCCCCAGTCTCTCTCTCTCCCCCCCAGTCTCTCTCTCTCCCCCCCAGTCTCTCTCTCTCCCCCCCAGTCTCTCTCTCTTCCCCCCCAGTCTCTTTCTCTCCCCCCAGTCTCTCTCTCTCTCCTCCAGTCTTTCTCTCCCCGAGCCTCTCTCTCCCCCCAGTCTCTCTCTCTCTCTCCCCAACTCTCTCCCTCTCCCCCCAGTCTCTCTCTCTCTCTCTCCCCCACTCTCTCCCTCTCCCTCCACACTCTCCCTCTCCCCCCAAGTCTCTCTCTCTCCCCATCTCTCTCTCTCTCCCCTCAGTCTCTCTCTCTCCCCCCCCACCCCCCGGTGTCTCTCTCTCTCCCCCAGTCTCTCTCTCTCTCTCCCCGTCTCTCTCCCCCAGTCTCTCTCTCTCCCCCTCAGTCTCTGTCTCTCTCTCTCTCCCCATTCTCTCTCTCTCTTTCCCCAGTCTCTCTCCTCTCTCTCCCCTGTCTCTCTACTCTCTCTCTTTCTCTCCCCATATCTCTCTCTCTCCCCGTCTCCCTCTCTCCCCCTCAGTCGCTCTCTCTCTCCCCCCTCAGTCTCTCTCTCTCTATCTCCCCAGTCTCTCCCTCTCTCTCTCCCCAGTCTCTCCCTCTCTCTCTCTCCCCGTCTCTCTCTCTCTCTCTCACCCCTTAGTCGCTCTCTCTCTCCCCCTCAGTCTCTCTCTCTCTCGCTCTCTCTATCTCCCCATTCTCTCTCTCTCTCCCCAGTCTCTCTCCTCGCTCTCCCCCCAGTCTCTCTACTCTCTCTCTCTCTCTCTCTCTCTCCCCGTCTCTATCTCTCTCCCCCAGTCTCTCTCTCTCCCCCTCAGTCTCTCTCTATCTCCCCAGTCTCTCTCTCTCTCTCCCCCCCATTCTCTCCCTCTCTCTCCCCCAGTCTCTCTCTCTCCCTCTCTCCCCCCTGGTCTGTCTCTCTCTCTCTCTCCCCCAGTATCTCTCTCCCCAGTCCCTCTCCTCTCTCTCCCCCCAGTCCCTCTACTCTCTCTCTCTCCCCGTCTCTCTCTACCCCAGTCTCTCTCTCTCCCCCTCAGTCGCTCTCTCTCTCCCCCCTCAGTCTCTCTCTCTATCTCCCCAGTCTCTCTCTCTATCTCCCCGTCTCTCTCTCTCTCCCTCTCTCTCTCCCTCTCTCCCCCCAGTCTCTCTACTCTTTCTCTCCCGTCTCTCTCTCCCCCCAGTCTCTCTCTCTCCTTCCCTCTCTGTCTCTGTCTGTCTCTCTCTCCTTCCCTCTCTCTCTCTCTCCTTCCCTCCCTCTCTCTCTCTGTCTCTCTCTCCTTCCCTCTCTATGTCTCTCGCTCCTTCCCTCTCTCTCTCTCTCTCTCCTTCCCTCTCTCTCTCTCCTTCCCTCTCCAAATGGGGTGATACCGAATTTCTAGCCCTCTCCCTCTCTCTCCTCCCAATCTCTCTCTCTCCCTGTCTCTTTATCTCTCTCTCTGTCTCCCAGTCTCGCTCTCTCTGTCTCCCAGTCTCTCTATCTGTTCCCCCAGTCTCTCTCTCTCTCTTTCTCTCTCTCTCCCCCAGTTTCTCTCTCTCTCTCCCTGTCTCTCTCTCTCTCGCCCCTCAGTCTCGTGCTCTCTCTCTCTCTCCCAGTCTCTCTCTCTCCCCCAGTCTCCCAGTCTCTCTCTCTCCTCCAGACTCTCCCTCCTCCAGTCTCTCTCTCTCTCCCCCCAATCTCTCTCTCGCGCTCTCTCTCTCTCTCTCTCTCTCTCTCTCTCTCTATCTCCCCAGTCTCTCTCTCTCCCCAGTCTCTCTCTCCCTTCCCCTGTCTCTCTCTCTCTCCCTCCCCCAGTCTCTCTCTCTCTCTCTCCCCGTCTCTCTCCTCAGTCTCTCTCTCTCTCCCCCTCAGTCTCTCTCTCTCTCTCTCTCTCTATCTCCCCATTCTCTCTCTCTCTCCCCAGTCTCTCTCCTCTCTCTCTCCCCAGTCTCTCTCCTCTCTCTCCCCCCAGTCTCTCTACTCTCTCTCCCCCGTCTCTCTCTCTCTCTCTCCCCCCCAGTCTCTCTCTCTCCCCCTCAGAGTTGGGGTCACTCGGGCCGGGCCTCACAACCGCTTGGCCCGAGACACAGAGCGGGGGAGCAGCAGTGGCCGGCCGTAAACCGCGCGGCCCTGTAAACTGCTGTTTTACATAAAAGCCTTGGCAACGCCGGGCCCCCCCAGCTAGTATATATATATAAAGCGGTTGACTGTCTGTATTGTATAAACTCGAAAGTTATAGAGGGTACCTACACGTGTGTTACATCGAAAGAAAGCTTACCATTCCAGAACCGTCATAAGCGTATGTACGTTTCGGCCAGATAAAAATTGCGCCCGCGGTATCCAAAAAACGTTCAACATTCCGCTCATTATCCGCTCATTAGCATCGAGTGACGTCGAGGTCGACCAATCGCTGCTTGGCGGGGGCGGGTTCCTGGCGCGTGTGGCGGGCACTCCTAGAGTCGAGTGATGGGACGATTGACCAATCCTACGCTTCGGTGACCTGACGGTCCACCAATCGGTGCGTGTGTGGGCGGGACTTATCGTTCTGAACCGAGGTGAGTCGCCGCCATCTTGATTCCAAACTTTTCATTTCTTTTTCCCGCTTTCTGCGTGTTTCTTTTCAAATCTACATTTCCAGCAAAAAAAAAGTTGCTTTTAAAACATTGTTTTTAAAAAAAGTTAATTAATTTGTAAATCTTTTGTCTAACGTCTATAATTTTCCTACCTTTCACCGTTTTTCCAGGCCTCAAAGCCTGGGCGTCTGTTGACCAGCCACGCACGAGCTAGGCGTCTCCCGTCGCAATCGACAAAAGGCCAGCGATCGCCGCCATCTTTGTGAAGGCTGGAGGGGGCGGGCCTGAGCCGAGCGTCGCCACCGCCGCCATCTTAGTAAAGGCGGGCGGGGCGGGAGTCAGCGTCCGCGTCATCTTCCACCCGGAGCGCGACTTGAGTCCAGCCGGGCCTCACGCGGTAGGTTGCGCGGCGGCGTCTCTCTGGTCTTGAAGCCGGCTCGGGCGGGGGGCGGGGCTCGGGAAGGCGGAGCTCGGGAGGGCGCGCGCACGGGGCTCGGGGGTCGGGAGAGCGCGAGCGCGGGGCTGGGGGGGCGGGGCTCTGGAGAGCGGCAGCGTGGGCTCGGGAGGGCGGCAGCGTGGACTCGGGAGGGCGGGGCTCCGGAGAGCGGGAGGGCGGGGCTCGGGAGGCCGGTGCTCGGGAGGGTGGGGCTCGGGCTGAGCCATGTCAGTGCGTGGGGCGGCACGGAGCTCTGCGGAGCCATCGGGTCTGCTAGCTCCCCCCCTCCCTTTCTCCCCCCACACCCCCCTCTCCCCTTCCTCCCCCTCTTCCCCCCTCCCCTCCCCCCTCTCCCCCCTCCTCTCTCCCCCTCCCCCGTCCTCTCCAACCCCCTCCCCTCCCCCCATTCCCCCCTCCCCCCATTCCCCCCTCTCCCCTTCCCCCCTCCCCTCCCTCCCCCTCCCCTCCCCCTCCCCCACCCCCTCCCCCCCAGTCGCTCTCTCTCTTCCCCCCAGTTGCTCGCTCTCTTCCCCCCAGTCGCTCGCTCTCTCTTTCTTCCCCCCGTCGCTCATTCTCTCTCTCTCTTCCCCCCCAGTCGCTCGCTCTCTCTCTCTCCCCCCCAGTCGCTCGCTCTCTCTCTCTCCCCTGCAGTCGCTCGCTCGCTCTCTCTCCCCCACAGTCACTCGCTCTCTCTCTCTTCCCCCCAGTCGCTCTCTCTCTCTCTCTTCCCCCCAGTCGCTCTCTCTCTCTCTTCCAACAACAACATTCCCTCAAAAATCCCCTCGGCACCGCCGGGCACTTCAGCAAGTATTCTATATTTGAGTTATGAGATTCTATATTTCAGTTATGATATATTCCATATTTGAGTTGTGAGATGTTCTATATTTGAGTTCTGAGATTCTATATTTGAGTTCTGAGATTCTATGTTTGAGTTATGAGATATTCTGTATTTGAGTTATGAGATTCTATATTTGAGTTCTGAGTAATTCTATATTTGAGTTCTGTTGTATCCATGTGTTAATGGAGATACGGAATGCAGGAGTTGGTTTCACAGGTGTTTACTGAACAAAGTCTGGAGGTGAACTAACAGATACAAGACACTATACAGGCTTATATAGCCCGAGTGGCCATTACCGGCATTACAGTACACAGGGGGCTCTTAAAGGCACATACACCACAATTCCTCCCCTTTTAGACAACCAGTCCATAACATTTTAAGTAATCATTAATTAACATGTTACAAGAACAATAATCTACACATTTGCTGCAGTTAGTCAATTATAAGTCAGTCTCTCTGGAGGCTTCCTGACTCGGTCCGGATAACGCCTCGGTGGTGTACTAGTTTTTGGTGGTGTAGTAGGTTCTTTTGGCAAGGTCGATTCGGCTTGAATGCCAGTGTCGGGTTCATCTGGTTCCAGTATCACCGGATCGGAGGTATCTCTGCTTCATCATTAGGCGTATAGAGTTGTGGTGTAGGTTGTCCCTTTTCGCATGACTCTATGATCTGGTCAGCATGGCGCCTTATTATGCTTTCTCCAATGTCCACGGTATACATCAGCAGTCCTAGTCGTGTGCAAATAGTTCCAGGCTGCCATTTCTCGGTACGGTAGTCCCGGGCCAAAACTTGTTGACCTATCTGGAAGGTTCTAGTTGGCCTTTCATTCATGCCTTGAAATTGTCGGTTCTCCACGTCCCTTCTGATGTTTGGCTTGATCAAATCCAGCCGGCATCTTAGGCTTCTATTGAAGAACATCATGGCGGGAGTTTGGTTTGTAACCACATGTGTTGCATCCTGTATGCAAACAAGAAGTTATCTACCTTATGCTGGAGATTTATGTCTTCATTACCCATGGCCTTTATGGCCTTCTTGAAGGTCTGGACAAACCTTTCAGCCAATTCATTGGTGGCGGGATGGTATGGGGTGGACGTGTAGTGCTTAACCCCATTGTTTTTTAAGAACTTCCTGAATTCTTCGGACACAAATTGCGGTCCATTATCAGAACATATCTGTTCAGGCAGCCCATTCCTGGCAAATATGGTCCTTAATACTGTGATGGTTTTTTCCGTGGTGGTGGAGGACATCTTTATTACCTCCGGCCACTTGGAGTGTGCATCAACCGCGATTAAGAACATTGAGTCCATAAATGGACCGGCAAAGTCGATGTGTACCCTTTGCCATGGAGATGAGGGCCACTCCCATGGATGTAGAGGGGCTTGTGGTGGGGCGTTTTGGACCTTCTGGCATCCGAGGCAGCTCTTGGTCATTTCTTCGATGTCTCCATTGATACCTGGCCACCACACAAATGCTCTGGCTAGGTTCTTCATTTTCACTCCACCCAGATGCCCCTCGTGAAGCTCCTTTAGCACTTTATCCTGGAGTTTGGGTGGAATCACCACTCTGGATCCACACATCAAGGTTCCTCGGCACACTGACAGCTGTTCTCTTCTTTGCGAGAATGCTGGCAACAGTGGTTCGCCATGTGCTGGCCATCCCTTCACCGTTAAATCGTAGACTCGTGAGAGAATCGGGTCATTTCTCGTTTCCTTTTCAATGGCAGAATTTGTTACTGGTAGACATTCCACCATGGTTGAGTGGAACATCTCCACTGGGTCCACTGTAGGTGCCTCTTCTACCGTTGGCAATGGTAGGCGCGATAAACCGTCAGCATTCCCATGCTGTTTTGATCCTTTGTATTCTATGTCATATTGGTGTGCCCCTAGGAAAAGGGACCACCTCTGTAGCCTTTGCGCTGTCATAATGGGAACACCCTTTTTAGGGTTGAATATGGAGACGAGGGGTTGATGGTCAGTCAACAAGGTAAATTTTTGTCCGTGTAGGTAATGGTTGAATTTCTTCACTCCCCATACCAGGTGGCTGAGTGCTTCCCTGTCGATCTGGGCATAGTTACGCTCAGCTGAGTTCAATGAGCGTGACGCAAAAGCTATCGGCCGCTCCGAGCCATCAGGGAATCTATGCGATAATACCGCTCCCACGCCGTAAGGGGATGCATCGCACGCCAGTCTGATTGGCAGTGATGGGTTGTAATGAGCCAAAACGTCCTTGGACGTGATCAAGCCTTTTCATTTATGGAAGGCACGTTTACAATCTTCGCTCCATTTCCAAATTACTCCCGTTTGTAGCAGTGCGTTAAGAGGGTGCAGAAGAGTTGACAAGTTCGGTAAAAATTTATGATAGTAATTTATCAATCCCAGGAACGACCTTAATTGTGAGACATTTTCAGGTGCTGGGGCTTTTATGACCACTTCAATTTTTTCAGGTGACTTATGCAACCCTTCCTCGTTAATTATGTGGCCACAATATGATATTTGTTTCTGGAAAAATTCGCGCTTGGGGCGATTTGCTCGTAGGCCCCGTTCTCTCAGCCTAGTGAGCACCTGCTCCAAATTGGCAAGGTGCTCGTTGTTGTTTTCTCCTGTTACAAGGATGTCGTCTAGGTAGCATTGAGTCCCCGGAATCCCTTGGAGGACTTGCTCCATAGCTCTTTGCCAGATAGCTGGAGCTGATGCTACTCCGAAAACCAGTCGGTTGTACTGGTACAGGCCTTTGTGTGTGTTTATTGTGAGATACTTTTTAGAGGTCTCCTCAACCTCCATCTGTAGATATGCCTGTGCCAAGTCAATTTTGGTGAAACGTTTCCATCCGGATAGTGAGGCGAAAATATCTTCTATCCTCGGAAGAGGATACTGTACCATGTGAAGGACCGGGTTTACAGTCACCTTGAAGTCCCCACAGATGCAAATTTTTCTCTGTTCTTCAGATTTATCATTATTCAACGTTTTCTTCATGACCGGGACGATGGGTGATGCCCACTCGCTCCAATCTATCTTGGATAATGCGCCTGCCTTTTCCAAATTCTCCAGCTCTGCCTCGACTGCTGGACGAATTGCGTAAGGCACCGGCCTTGCCTTAAAAAACGTGGAAATTGCCGCATCTTCCACTTTTATTGAGGCGGTGACGCCTTTCAAGGTTCCTAGTTCCTGTTGAAACACTTATTTGGCGTTGGCCAAGATGTCTTTTAATCGTTCAGGTATGACGTCATCATTTTTTTCTTACTGGTCACCATCAGTGCCTGAATGGAGTGCCAGTCTAAACGTATCTTCCTGATCCATTCACGTCCCAACAGCGGTGGACCACCATCTTGCAGAACGTATAAATACAACTTCTGTATTTCCTTGCCATTGTATACAACAGGCACCCTTATTTTCCCTTTGGGGTATACTTTCTGCCCCGTATATGTTTTCAAGATAATGGATGTGTCTTTCAAAGGTATATGCGGAAATAGCCGCTCGTAATCCCGTCGACTTATGATGGTCAGAGCTGATCCTGTATCTAGCTCCATTTTAACTGGGGACCCCGCTATCGTGAGGGTAACCCAAATGGTCTGGTAATCCTCTTTGGCAATTACATTATGTAATTTGAGACAGCTTCGTCTCTTGTTTCCGGAGTCGCTATTGCTCTTCTGGTCTTCGGAGCTACTGTCCGTCATCATTTGTACCTTTCTGTACTTTTCCTTATTGATTTTGTTTCTGTCCGTGGATTTTTTGTTTCCAGATCGGCATACACGTGCAATGTATCCAATCTTTCCGCATTGCCTGCATGCTTTGTCCTTGAACCAGCAGTCCCTCTGGTCATGGGTGGATCTGCCGCAGCGATAACATCTCTCGAAACCCTGTGTCATTTCATGGGTGCCGAAGTCCTGTTGCTTTTGCTGTATCTCTGCAGCTCCTCTTGCGGCTGCTTCGTATGATACAGCCACACTGAAAGCCTTGTCCAGTGTCAAATCTTTCTCAGAAAGTAGCCTTTTCTGTGTTCCTTCACTTAGGAGACCGCAGACGAATTTGTCGCGAAGAGAATCTGCCAGTCCTGCCCCGAATTAGCAGTGCTTTGACAGCTTCCTTAATTCGGTGAGGTAATCAGCGTTACTTTCATTCTTGTGCTGATTCCTCTTGAAGAATTTGAATCGGTCCGCTATCAGCAGCGGTGTTGGGTTTAAGTGCTCCTGTAGGGTATCAACAATCTCCTTAAAATTCTTGTCCTTCGGTTTGGCTGGAGTGATTAAGTTTCGTAACAGCCCGTATGTCCTTGCGCCCATTAGATTTAGAAGTACTGATGCCTTTTTATCATCCTCTATTTCATTTGCTGTGCAATATACCTCCACTCTTTCCACATATGTGGTCCAATCCTCTATATCGCTATCAAAAGCATTAATATTGCCAGCCTTAGGCATCCTGAAAAAAAATGGCGCCTCCCGCGCTTTCCTTTCTTCCCCGCAGAAAAAAAATGGCGCTTCCCGCACTTTCCCGCTGCTGCCGCTGCTGACAACGCTGTTCTCCGCGGTTTTTATTTACACAGGTATTTTCAATAGGTGGAGACTCATTCCCGCCGGACTCTCTGGGACTTTTCCCTCCATCTGCTTGGTCCGAACGCCGACCTGCTTTGCAGCGCCGGCCATCTCCCGAGTGCTCCCCCCCTCTGTCTCTGTTTGCCTCCGCCTTCGCTGCTCGGCCCCGCTGCAGAGCCAGCCGATGGAGCCCCAGCCCGCCGCCCAGGAAGGATTATTGCAGTACCTGCCACCAGCTCGGCTAGCTGGTGAAACCACAGGTTTTTTTTCTTTCTTGTTTTTCTTCGACTTTCGTCTGCGGAATCGATCTTCTTGAGCTGCTGCCGAATTGCAGGTAAGTCCGTTTCCAATTCGTCGCCGCTGTTGTATCCGTGTGTTAATGGAGACACGGAATGCAGGAGTTGGTTTCACAGGTGTTTACTGAACAAGGTCTGGAGGTGAACTAACAGATACAAGACGCTATATAGGCTTATATACCCGGGTGGTCACTACCGGTATTACAGTACACAGGGGCTCTTAAAGGTACATACACTACAATATTTGAGTTCTGAGATTCTATACAGGGTTATATAGCCCGAGTGGCCATTACCGGCATTACAGTACACAGGGGGCTCTTAAAGGCACATACACCACAAGTTCTGAGATATTCTATATTTGAGTTATGAGATATTCTGTTTTTGAGTTCTGAGTAATTCTATATTTGAGTTCAGAGATATTCTATGTTTGAGTTTTGAGATAATCTATATTTGAGTTCTGAGATATTCTACATTTGAGTTATGAGATATTCTATATTAGAGTTCTGAGATTCTATATTTGAGTTATGAAATATGCTATATTTGAGTTCTGAGATTCTATATTTGAGTTATGAGATATTGTATATTTGAATTATGAAATATTCTATATTTGAGTTCTGCGATATTCTATATTTGAGTTATGAGATTCTATATTTGAGTTCTGAGATGTTCTATATTTGAGTTCTGAGATATTCTATATTTGAGTTCTGAGATTCTAGATTTGATTTCTGATATATTCTATATTTGAGTTATGAGATATTCTATATTTGAGTTCTGAATAATTCTATATTTGAGTTATGAGATATTCTATATTTGAGTTATGAGATATTCTACATTTGAGTTCTGAGATTCTATATTTGAGTTCTGAGATATTCTATATTTGAGTTCTGAGATTGTATATTTGAGTTGTGAGATAGTCTATATTTGAGTTATGTGATTCTCTGTTTGAGTTTTCACATTCTATATTTGAGTTATGAGATTCTAGATTTGAGTTATATATTCTATATTTGAGTTCTGAGATTCTATATTTGAGTTCTGACATATTCTGTATTTGAGTTCTGACATTCTATATTTGAGTTCTGAGATATTCTATATTTGAGTTCTGAGTATTCTATATTTGAGTTATGAGATATTCTATATTTGAGTTATGAGATATTCTATATTTGAGTTCTGAGATATTCTGTATTTGAGTTATGAGATTCTATATTTGAGTTCTGAGATATTCTATATTTGAGTTCTGAGTATTCTATATTTGAGTTATGAGATATTCTATATTTGAGTTCTGAGATATTCTGTATTTGAGTTATGAGATTCTATATTTGAGTTCTGAGATATTCTATATTTGAGTTGTGAGATTCTATATTTGAATTATGAGATATTCTATATTTGAGCTCTGAGATATTCTATATTTGAGTTATGAGATTCTATATTGGAGTTCTGAGATATTCTATATTTGAGTTATGATATATTCTATATTTGAGTTATGAGATTCTATATTTGAGTTATGAGATTCTATATTTGAGTTATGAGATATTCTATATTTGAGTTATGAGATTCTATATTTGAGTTATGAGATTCTATATTTGAGTAATGATATATTCTATATTTGAGTTCTGAGATTCTATATTTGAGTTATGAGATATTCTGTATTTGAGTTCTGAGATATTCTATAATTGAGTTCTGAGATATTCTATATTTGAGTTCTGAGATTCTATATTTGAGTTATGAGATATTCTATATTTGAGATCTGAGATATTCTATATTTGAGTTCTGAGATTCTATATTTGAGTTCTGACATATTCTATATTGGAGTTCTGAGATATTCTATATTTGAGTTCTGAGATATTCTATATTTGAGTTATGAGATATTCTATATTTGAGTTTTGAGATTCTATATTTGAGTTCTGAGATATTCTATATTTGAGTTATGAGATTCTATATTTGAATTATGAGATATTCTATATTTGAGCTCTGAGATATTCTATATTTGAGTTATGAGATTCTATATTTGAGTTCTCAGATTCTATATTTGAGTTATGATATATTCTATATTTGAGTTATGAGATTCTATATTTGAGTTATGAGATTCTATATTTGAGATCTGAGATATTCTATATTTGAGATCTGAGATATTCTATATTTGAGTTCTGAGATATTCTATATTTGAGTTATGAGATATTCTATATTTGAGTTTTGAGATTCTATATTTGAGTTATGAGATATTCTATATTTGAGTTCTGAGATATTCTATATTTGAGTTTTGAGATTCTATATTTGAGTTCTGAGATATTCTATATTTGAGTTATGAGATTCTATATTTGAATTATGAGATATTCTATATTTGAGTTCTGAGATATTCTATATTTGAGTTATGAGATTCTATATTGGAGTTCTGAGATATTCTATATTTGAGTTCTGAGATATTCTATATTTGAGTTATGAGATTCTACATTTGAGTTATGATATGTTCTATATTTGAGTTATGAGATTCTATATTTGAGTTATGAGATTCTATATTTGAGTTATGAGATATTCTGTATTTGAGTTCTGAGATATTCTATAATTGAGTTCTGAGATATTCTATATTTGAGTTCTGAGATTCTATATTTGAGTGATGAGATATTCTATATTTGAGATCTGAGATATTCTATATTTGAGTTCTGAGATTCTATATTTGAGTTCTGACATATTCTATATTGGAGTTCTGACATATTCTATATTTGAGTTCTGAGATATTCTATATTTGAGTTATGAGATATTCTATATTTGAGTTTTGAGATTCTATATTTGAGTTATGAGATATTCTATATTTGAGTTATGGGATTCTATATTTGAGTTATGAGATTCTTTATTTGAGTAATGATATATTCTATATTTGAGTTCTGAGATTCTATATTTGAGTTATGAGATATTCTGTATTTGAGTTCTGAGATATTCTATAATTGAGTTCTGAGATATTCTATATTTGAGTTCTGAGATTCTATATTTGAGTTATGAGATATTCTATATTTGAGATCTGAGATATTCTATATTTGAGTTCTGAGATTCTATATTTGAGTTCTGACATATTCTATATTGGAGTTCTGACATATTCTATATTGGAGTTCTGAGATATTCTATATTTGAGTTCTGAGATATTCTATATTTGAGTTATGAGATATTCTATATTTGAGTTTTGAGATTCTATATTTGAGTTCTGAGATATTCTATATTTGAGTTATGAGATTCTATATTTGAATTATGAGATATTCTATATTTGAGCTCTGAGATATTCTATATTTGAGTTATGAGATTCTATATTTGAGTTCTGAGATTCTATATTTGAGTTATGATATATTCTATATTTGAATTATGAGATTCTATATTTGAGTTATGAGATTCTATATTTGAGTTATGAGATATTCTATATTTGAGTTCTGAGATATTCTATATTTGAGTTATGAGATATTCTATATTTGAGTTTTGAGATTCTATATTTAAGTTATGAGATATTCTATATTTGAGTTCTGAGGTATTCTATATTTGAGTTTTGAGATTCTATATTTGAGTTCTGAGATTCTATATTTGAGTTATGAGATTCTATATTTGAGTTATGAGATATTCTATATTTGAGATCTGAGATATTCTATATTTGAGTTATGAGATATTCTATATTTGAGTTCTGAGATATTCTATATTTGAGTTATGAGATATTCTATATTTGAGTTCTGAGATATTCTATATTTGAGTTATGAGATTCTATATTTGAGTTCTGAGATATTCTATATTTGAGTTATGAGATTCTATATTTGAATTGTGAGATATTCTATATTTGAGTTCTGAGATATTCTATATTTGAGTTATGAGATTCTATATTGGAGTTCTGAGATATTCTATATTTGAGTTCTGAGATATTCTATATTTGAGTAATGAGATTCTACATTTGAGTTATGATATGTTCTATATTTGAGTTATGAGATTCTATATTTGAGTTATGAGATTCTATATTTGAGTTATGAGATATTCTGTATTTGAGTTCTGAGATATTCTATAATTGAGTTCTGAGATATTCTATATTTGAGTTCTGAGATTCTATATTTGAGTTATGAGATATTCTATATTTGAGATCTGAGATATTCTATATTTGAGTTCTGAGATTCTATATTTGAGTTCTGACATATTCTATTTTGGAGTTCTGACATATTCTATATTTGAGTTCTGAGATATTCTATATTTGAGTTCTGAGATATTCTATATTTGAGTTATGAGATATTCTATATTTGAGTTTTGAGATTCTATATTTGAGTTATGAGATATTCTATATTTGAGTTCTGAGATTCTATATTTGAGTTATGATATCTATATATATAAAGGAGTCGATCTGTCTGTCCTTCTGTCTGTCCTTCTGTCTGTCTGTCCTCGGGTGTGCGTCTGTCCGGCTATGCGCTCGAAAGTTACAGAGCGTACCTACGCGTGCGTTAAGTCGGAAGAAAGCTCACCGTTCCGAAACGCTGGTAAGCATATTTACGTTTCGGCCGGACGAAAATTGCGCCCGCGGTATCCGAAAAACCTTCAACATTCCGCTCATTATCCACTCATTACCATAGAGTGACATTGAGGTCGACCAATCGTACGGTCGACCAACCTGATGGTCGACCAATCAATGCGTGGCGGGGGCGGCTTCGTCGCATGTGCAGCCGGGCCCTCCTAGAGTCGAGTGACAGGACGATTGACCAATCCTATGCTTCGGTGACATGACGATCGACCAATCAGTGGGTGTGTGGGCGGGCCTTATTGTTCTGAACTGAGGTGAGTGGCCGCCATCTTTATTCTCACCTTCTGTGTGTTTATTTGTTAGGAGCGATTTTTTTTTTAATGTGTAAAACGTAAAAACACAATGTCTAAAACGTTAAAACACAATGAAGATGGTGTCCCATCTTCTTAACAGCCAGTTTAAAAAAAATAACTTTTGGTGTTTTCAGCAAGAATGCGCGTTCCTTCTCCGTGGCAGCTTTTTAAAAACATTAAAAAACTTTCAAGATGGCCTCCCATCTTCTTAACACCCGTTTATAAAAAAAAATTAAAAAAAAATTTCTGTTGGTTTCACAGACTGCGCGTTCCTTCTCCGTGGCAGCTTTTTAAAAAAAAATAAAAAAAAATTCTGTTGGTTTCCGACTGCGCGTTCCTTCCCCGTGGCAGCTTTAAAAAAAAAACATTTCTGTTGGTTTCCTTCTCCGTGGCAGCTTTAAAAAAAAAAAAAATTTCTGTTGGTTTCACAGACTGCGCGTTCCTTCTCCGTGGCAGCTTTTTAAAAACATTAAAAAACTTTCAAGATGGCCTCCCATCTTCTTAACACCCGTTTTTGAAAAAAAAATTTTTTGCTCTTTCGCTGACCCCCTCAAAACACTCCTCCCCTCCTCCCACTCTCCATCCTCCTCCTCCCCCCCCTTCTCACTCTCTCCCCCACCTTCTCACTCTCTCCCCCCCTTCTCTCTTTCTCTCTCTCTCTCTCTCTCCCCCCGGCGCCCCCCCCTCCCTCCCCGGCGCCCCCCCCTCCCTCCCTCGCCCCCCCTCCCTCGCCCCCCCTCTCCCTCTCCCTCGCCCCTCTCCCTCACCCTCGCCCCCCTCTCCCTCGCCCCCCCTCTCCCTCACCCCCCCTCTCCCTCGCCCCCCTCTCCCTCGCCCCCCCTCTCCCTCGCCCCCCTCTCCCTCGCCCCACCTCTCCCTCGCCCTCCCTCTCCCTCGCCCCCCTCTCCTTCGCCCCCCCTCTCCCTCGCCCCCCTCTCCCTCGCCCCCCCTCTCCCTCGCCCCCCCTCTCCCTCGCCCCCCCCTCCCTCACCCCCCCTCTCCCTCGCCCCCCCCTCCCTCGCCCCCTCTCCCTCGCCCCCCCTCTCCCGCCCCCCCTCTCTCCCTCGCCCCCCTCTCTCCCTCGCCCCCCTCTCTCCCTCGCCCCCCCTCTCTCCCTCGCCCCCCCTCTCTCCCTCGCCCCCCCCTCTCTCCCTCGCCCCCCCTCTCCCTCGCTCCCCCCTCTCTCCCTCGCTCTCTTGCCCCCCTCTCTCCCTCGCTCTCTTCCCCTCCACAGTCGCTCGCTCTCTTCCCCTCCACAGTCGCTCGCTCTCTTCCCCCCACAGTCGCTCGCTCTCTTCCCCCCCCCACAGTCGCTCGCTCTTGTCCCCCCCCACAGTCGCTCGCTCTCTTTCCCCCCCCACAGTCGCTCGCTCTCTTTACCCCCCCAGTCGCTCTCTCTCTCTCTTCCAACAACATGTCCTCGAAAAAGCCTCGGCACCGCCGGGCACTCCAGCTAGTATTCTATATTTGAGTTATGAGATATTCTATATTTGAGTTATGAGAGATTCTATATTTGAGTTATGAAATATTCTGTATTTGAGTTATGAGATATTCTATATTTCAGTTATGAGATATTCTATATTTGAGTTATGAGCTTTTTTTGAGTTCTGAGATGTTCTATATTTGAGTTCTGAGATATTCTAGATTTGAGCTCTGAGATTCTATATTTAAGCTCTGAGATTCTGTATTTGAGTTCTGAGATTCTAGATTTGATTTCTGAGATATTCTATATTTGAGTTATGAGATATTCTATATTTGAGTTCTGAATCTATATATATAAACGGATACTTCTGTCTATCTGTCTGTCTGTCTATCTGTCTGTCCTTCTGTCTGTCTGTCTGTCCTCGGGTGTGCGTCTGTCTGGCTATGCGCTCGAAAGTTACAGAGCGTACCTACGCGTGCGTTACGTCGAAAGAAAGCTTACCTTTCCGAAACCCTGGTAAGCGTATTTACGTTTCGGCCGGACGAAAATCGTGCCCGCGGTATCCGAAAAACCTTCAACATTCCGCTCATTAGCATCTCATTGTCCGCTCATTAGCGACAGAGTGACCTCGAGGTCGACCAATCGTACGGCGGCTTGCTGCCGCGTGCGGCCGGGCCCTCCTACGGTCGAGTGATGGGACGATTGACCAATCCTACGCTTTGGTGACCTGACGGTCGACCAATCGGTGCGTGTGTGGGCGGGCCTTATCGTTCTGAACCGAGGTGAGTCGCCACCATCTTGATTCCAAACTTTTCTTTTTCCCGCTTTCTGCGTCTTTCAAAAAAAGTTGCTTTTAAAACACAAATTCTTTTGAAAAAAAAGTTAATTACTTTCTAAATCTTTTATCTAATCTCATTAATTTTCCTACCTTTCCCCGTTTTTCCAGGTAGGCCTCGAAGCCTCGGCCTCTCCTCCGCACCCACGCCCGAGCTAGGCACCTCCTGGCCCCAGTCAACAAGCGGCCCCTGATCGCCGCCATCTTTGTGAAGGCTGGAGGGGCGGGCCTCAGCCGAGCGCCGCTACCTTACTAAAGGGTGCGCGCGCAGCAGGAGCAGCTGAGACGCGGCGGCTCTCTCTGTTCCCCGCTCGGCTGGGGCGGGGGGGCGGGGCTCTCGGGAGTGCAGATCTCGGGTGGGGCTTAGAGAGCGAGAAGGGTTACCCCGGCAACCGGGCCCGCCGGCCCTCTCTGAGCCACAATCGGCGGTCTTGAAGCCAGCTCGGGAGGACGGGGCTCCGGAAAGCGGGAGGGCGGGGCTCCGGAGAGCGGGAGGCCGGTGCTTGGGAGGGCGGTGCTCGGGGCTCGGGACATCGGGGGGGCGGGGCTCGCGGCATCGCGGGGCGGGAGATCGGGAGGCGGGACATCGGGAGATCGCGGGGCGGGACATCGGGAGATCGCGGGGCGGGACCTCGGGAGATGGGGGGCGGGGCTAGGGAGATCGGGGGGGCGGGGCTCGGGAGATCGGGGGCAGGGCTCGGGGGCGGGGCTCCGGAGATCGGGGGGCGGGGCTCGGGAGATCGGGGGGGCGGGGCTCCGGAGATCCGGGGGGCGGGGCTCGGGAGATCGGGTGGGGGGGGCGGGGCTCGGGAGATCGGGTGGGGGGGGCGGGGCTCGGGAGATCGGGGGGCGGAGCTCGGGTGATGGGGGGCGGGGCTCGGGAGATCAGGGGGCTCAGGGACTCTCCCCCATCCCTCCCCTCCCCCCTCCTCCCCCCTCCCCCCTCCTCCCCCCTCCCCTCCTCCCTCCTCCCCTCCCACCCCCTCCCCTTCCCTCCCCTCCCCCTCCCCTTCCCCTTCCCCCTCCCCTTCCCCCCCTCCCCCCCTTCCCTCCCCTCCCCTTCCGCCCCTCCCCTCCCCCCTCCCCTCCCCCCTCCCCTTTCCCCCCTCCACTTCCCCCCTCCACTTCCCCCCTCCCCTCCCCTTCTTCCCCCCTGCCCTTCCCCCCCCCTTCTTCCCCCCTCCCTTTCCCCCCTCCCCTTCCCCCCCTCTTTCCCCCCCTCCCCTTCCCCCCTCTTCCCCCCCCTCTTTCCTCCCCTCTTCCCCCCCTCTTTCCTCCCCTCTTCCCCCCCTTCCCCCCAGTCGCTCTCTCTCTTCCCCCCAGTCGCTCTCTCTCTTCCCCCCCGTCGCTCTCTCTCTTCCCCCAGTCGCTCTCTCTCTTCCCCCCAGTCGCTCTCTCTCTTCCCCCCAGTCGCTCTCTCTCTTCCCCCCCAGTCGCTCTCTCTCTTCCCCCCCAGTCGCTCTCTCTCTTCCCCCCCAGTCGCTCTCTCTCTTCCCCCCCCAGTCGCTCTCTCTCTCTCTCTCTCTCTCTTCCAACAACATGCCCTCGAAAAAGCCTCGGCACCGCCGGGCACTCCAGCTAGTCTATATATATATAAACAGATACTTCTGTCTATCTGTCTGTCTGTCCTTCTGTCTGTCTGTCTGTCCTCGGGTGTGCGTCTGTCCGGCTATGCGCTCGAAAGTTACAGAGCGGACCTACGCGTCCGTTACGTCGAAAGAAAGCTTACCTTTCCGAAACCCTGGTAAGCGTATTTATGTTTCGGCCGGACGAAAATCGCGCCCGCGGTATCCGAAAAACCTTCAACATTCCGCTCATTAGCATCTCATTATCCGCTCATTAGCGACAGAGTGACCTCGAGGTCGACCAATCGTACGCCGGGTTGCTGGCGCGTGCGGCCAGGCCCTCCTACGGTCGAGTGACGGGACGATTGACCAATCCTACGCTTTGGTGACCTGACGGTCGACAATCGGTGCGTGTGTGGGCGGGCCTTATCATTCTGAACCGAGGTGAGTAGCCGCCATCTTGCTTCCATTCTTTTTCCTGCTTTCTGCGTCTTTCTTTTCAAATATACATTTCCAGCAAAATAAAATTGCTTTAATTAAATTGTTTTAAAAAAAACTTCATTCATTTGTAAATATTTTCTCTAACCTGAAGATTCTTTTTCCTACCTTTCCCCGTTTTTGTTAGGCCTCAAACCTGGGCCTTTCTTGCCCAGCCAGGCCCCAGCTAGGTAATTGTCCCACAGCTTCTGCTAAGCTCCTCACCCCCCACCCCCCACCCCGGTGTCACGTTACCCGGGGCAACGGATTTCAGCCACGAGGGTCACGAGGGTCAGGGTGCGCGCGCAGCAGGAGCAGCTGAGACGCGGCGTCTCTCTCTGTTCCCCACTCGGCTCGGGCGGGGGCGGCGGGGCTCTCGGGAGTGCGGATCTCGGGCGGGGGCTTGGTGAGCAGGAAGGTGCGCGCGCAGCAGGAGCAGCTGAGACGCGGCGTCTCTTTCTGTTCCCCGCTCGGCTCGGGCGGGGGGGCGGGGCTCTCGGGAGTGCGGATCTCGGGCGGGGCTTGGTGAGCGGGAAGGTGCACGCGCAGCAGGAGCTCTCGGGCGGGGCTTGGTGAGCGGGAAGGTGCACGCGCAGCAGGAGCAGCTGAGACGTGGCGTCTCTCTCTGTTCCCCGCTCGGCTCTGGCGGGGGGTGGCGGGGCTCTCGGGAGTGCGGATCTCGGGCGGGGTTTGGTGAGCGGGAAGGTGCGCGCGCAGCAGGAGCTCTCGGGCGGGGCTTGGTGAGCGGGAAGGTTGGGGGGGCGAGCCTCGGGAGATCGGGGGGTGGGGGGGGCGAGCCTCGGGGGGGGGCAGGGCTCCGGAGATTAAGGGGGGGCGGGGCTCCGGAGATCGGGGGGGACGGGGCTCGGGAGATCAGGGGGGGGGCGGGGCTCGGGAGATCGGGGGGGGCGGGGCTCGGGAGATCGGGGGCGGGGCTCGGGGGGGCGGGGCTCCGGAGATCGGGGGGGCAGGGCTCGGGGGGCAGGGCTCGGGTGATGGGGTGGGGCGGAGATCAGGGGGCTCGGGCACTCCATATTTGAGTTATGATATATTCTATATTTGTGTTATGAGATATTCTATATTTGAGTTCTGAGATATTCTGTATTTGAGTTATGAGATTCTATATTTGAGTTATGAGATTTTATATTTGAGTTCTGAGATATTCTATATTTGAGTTATGAGATTCTATATTTGAGTTATGAGATATTCTATATTTGAGTTCTGAGATATTCTGTATTTGAGTTATGAGATTCTATATTTGAGTTATGAGATTTTATATTTGAGTTCTGAGATATTCTATATTTGAGTTATGAGATTCTATATTTGAGTTATGAGATATTCTATATTTCAGTTATGAGATATTCTATATTTGAGTTATGAGATTCTATATTTGAGTTATGAGATTCTATATTTGAGTTATGATATATTCTATATTTGTGTTATGAGATTCTATATTTGTGTTATGAGATTCTATATTTGAGTTATGAGATTCTATATTTGAGTTATGAGATTCTATATTTGAGTTATGAGATATTCTATATTTGAGTTCTGAGATATTCTATATTTGAGTTCTGAGATTCTATATTTGAGTTATGAGATTCTATATTTGAGTTCTGAGATTCTATATTTGAGTTCTGAGATTCTATATTTGAGTTCTGAGATAATACATTTGAGTTATGAGATATTCTCTATTTGAGTTATGAGACATTCTATATTTGAGTTCTGAGATATTCTATATTTGACTTTTGAGATTCTATGTTTGAGTTATGAAATTCTATATTTGAGTTCTGAGTATTCTATATTTGAGTTATGAGATTCTATATTTGAGTTATGAGATATTCTATATTTGAGTTATGAGATTCTATATTTGAGTTATGAGATATTCTATATTTGAGTTCTGAGATTCTATATTTGAGTTCTGAGATATTCTGTATTTGAGTTATGAGATTCTATATTTGAGTTCTGAGATTCTATATTTGAGTTCTGAGATATTCTATATTTGAGTTCTGAGATTCTATATTTGAGTTCTGAGATATTGTATATTTGAGTTCTGAGATTCTATATTTGAGTTCTGAGATATTGTATATTTGAGTTCTGAGATATTCTATATTTGAGTTCTGAGATTCTATATTTGAGTTCTGAGATATTGTATATTTGAGTTCTGAGATTCTATATTTGAGTTCTGAGATATTGTATATTTGAGTTCTGAGATTCTATATTTGAGTTATGAGATATTCTGTATTTGAGTTATGAGATTCTATATTTGAGTTCTGAGATTCTATATTGAGTTCTGAGATATTCTATATTTGAGTTCTGAGATTCTATATTTGAGTTCTGAGATATTGTATATTTGAGTTCTGAGATTCTATATTTGAGTTCTGAGATATTGTATATTTGAGTTCTGAGATATTCTATATTTGAGTTCTGAGATTCTATATTTGAGTTCTGAGATATTGTATATTTGAGTTCTGCGTTTCTATATTTGAGTTATGAGATATTCTGTATTTGAGTTATGAGATTCTATATTTGAGTTCTGAGATTCTATATTTGAGTTCTGAGATATTCTATATTTGAGTTCTGAGATTCTATATTTGAGTTCTGAGATAATACATTTGAGTTATGAGATATTCTATATTTCAGTTATGAGATATTCTATATTTGAGTTATGAGATTCTATATTTGAGTTATGAGATTCTATATTTGAGTCCTGAGATATTCTATATTTGAGTTATTAGATTCTATGTTTGAGTTATGATATATTGTGGCGACACGCCACCACTGGACATAATCCGCTCACGGCGGCACGGACAGTATAAGCAGACGCCCCCAGCCGGGGGCCCTTTCCTCCAGCAACTTGTTTCCCGCAGGGACAGGCTGCCGGGAGCACTTCCTGTCTGGGGAGTGTTTAAGTGGTTGCGCGGGCTTTTCCAGCTCCTCTTTGCCATGAGGTTGATTAAAGCAGTTGTGTTTCACTAACTCTGGTCTCGACTCCCACGTTTGCCGCGGTATCTCAACACTGGTGACCCCGACGCTCAGGACGAATCCTAAGCTAGCATGGCGGATACAAACGCAGTCACGGTTAAACTACCGGACTTTTGGGAGAACCTGGCCGAAGCCTGGTTTGTTCAAGCCGAGTCCAGATTCCGGCTGAAAAACATTACAGTCGACGCCACGAAGTACGACTACCTCGTCGCCTCTCTCACGTACGCCACAGTCCCCAAGGTTTGGGCAGCGCTGCAGGAGCCACCAGTGGAAGGCAAGTACGAACATCTGAAGGCTGCGCTCCTTAAAAAATTTCAAATGTCCTCTTACCAGCGCAACTGCCAACTCCTTGACCTCCCCGGCCTTGGTGACGCTTCACCGTCGGATCTGCTTTCCCACATGCTGTCCCTCTCAGACGACAAAAACACCGGCGCCCTCTTTCGCACGCTTTTCATTCGGCAGCTCCCCGCCAGCATCCGCCCGCTCATTGTGGAATCTGGCTCCACGGATCTGAATGAGATAGCCGCAAAGGCCGACCGGCTGCTCTCTGCGCAGTCCACCCGCGACATCGCGCCCGACCTCACGGCAACGACCACGCGGTCGTCCCGGCCCATTAGGCCCGACCGCCCGACCACTCCGGGTCACTGCTCCTACCACACCCGTTTTGGCACTAGGGCCCAACGCTGCACGCCACCGTGCACTTTCAAACCCCCCCCGCACCGGCCCCCATGATGGCCGCGGGGCAAAAGGGGCCTCTACTGTACGTCACCGACGACAGCAGCAACCGCCGATTTCTGTGCGACACAGGGGCCCAGCACAGCATCACCCCTGCCTCCGCCCTCGAAATCCAACGCGGCGCACGGGGTATCACGCTGGCCGCAGCCAATGGCTCTGACATCCGCACATATGGCACCCGCATGGTCACGCTCGACCTTGCAGGCCGCCGCTACCGCTGGGAGTTCCTCACAGCCAGGGTCCTCTGCCCACTCATCGGCGCCGACTTCCTACGCGCCCACGGCCTCCTTGTCGACATTCCGAGGCACCGCCTCGCCGACATCAACAGTATGGCCCCCATCCCTGGCGCATTCACCCCGGCCCGTTCGGCCGGCCTGACGACCTACTGCCTCGCCAGAGCCACGGACGACTACTCGGCACTTCTAGCCGAGTTCCCCGCCCTCACTAACCCGACCTTTTCGGCCAAAGCTGCCAAACACGGTGTGGAGCACTATATCCCCATCACCGGCCCCCCGGTTTCTGCCCACGCCCGCAGACTCAACCCGGCCAAGCTGGAAATCGCGCAGGCCGAGTTCACCACCATGGAACAACTCGGCATCATCCGATGCTCCAGCAGCCCTTGGGCCTCGCCCCTCCACATCGCCCCCAAGCCCGGCGGAGGCTGGCGCCCTTGCGGGGACTACCGCCGCCTCAACGACGCCACCACCCCCGACCGATACCCGGTGCCACACATCCAGGACTTCTCGGCCCGACTGGCCGGACGAACCGTCTTTTCCAAGGTCGAACTGGTGCGCGGTTACCACCAAGTCCCCGTACACCCCGCGGACATCCCCAAAACGGCCGTCATCACCCCATTCGGCCTATTCGAGTTCCTGAGGATGCCCTTCGGCCTCAAGAATGCAGCCCAGGCTTTCCAGCGCCTTATGGACTCAGTCCTCCGGGACCTGAACTTCCTATTCGTCTATCTAGACGACATTCTCGTGGCCAGCTCCTCCAAACAGGAACACCTCGAACACCTTCGCATCCTGTTCGGGCGCCGAGCCCAACACGGGCTCATCCTCAGCCCGGCGAAGTGCCAATTCGGCCTCACCGAGATCGATTTTCTCGGTCACCACATCAACCCTGCTGGGGCCGTCCCCCTGCCCAACAAGGTGCAGGCCGTCCAGCAATTCCCCCGCCCCAAAACCATCAAGGGCCTCCAGGAGTTCCTCGGGATGGTGAACTTCTACAACAGGTTCATCCTCAGAGCTGCAGCCCTCATGAAGCCCCTATACGACTCCCTCCGAGGTAAATCCGGCAAGATGGCCGTAGCCTGGACCACTGACACGTCAGCCGCCTTCGACGCCACCAAAAACGCGCTCGCCGACGCCACCCTGCTCGCGCACCCAAGGGCCGATGCCCGGGTTGCGCTCACCACCGACGCCTCCGACCACGCAGTCGGAGCTGTGTTCGAGCAGTGGGTCAATGGCGCGTGGCAGCCACTTGCCTTCTACAGCCGCCAACTGCGCCCCCCGGAGGTCAAATACTCTACTTTCGACCGCGAGCTTCTCGCGCTCCACCTGTCGGTCCGCCATTTCAGGTTCCTCCTGGAGGGCCGCCCCTTCACCGCGTACGTGGACCACAAGCCGCTCACATACGCGATGGCCAAGCACACCGAACCCTGGTCCGCTAGACAGCAACGCCAGCTCGCGGCCGTGTCCGAGTTTAATACGGACACCCAGCATGTCTCCGGTAGAGACAACGTTGTCGCCGACTGCCTGTCCCATCCCGCCATCTGCGCGAATCACCTCGCGGTCGACTACGCGCAACTAGCAGCGGCCCAGCTCACGGACCCAGACCGCCTCTCGGCGGCTACCAGCCTGCCAGGGCTACGCCTAGCCAAGGTCGCGCATGGGCCCGAAGCCACGGCAGTCACTTGCGACGTCTCACTCGGCCAACCCAGGCCGGTCGTCCCTGCAACCTGGCGCCGCCGCATCTTCGACGCGCTACACGCGCTCTCCCATCCGGGTGCCCGCGCATCCGTCAAACTCCTCTCCCAGCGTTTCGTCTGGCGCGGCCTCAGCAAAGATGTTCGGACTTGGGCCACCTCCTGCCTCGCCTGCCAACGGGCTAAGGTACAGCTACACACAAAAGCACCCCGGGAGACTTCGAGGTACCCAGCCGCCGCTTCGACCACGTACACGTCGACATCGTCGGTCCTCTGCCGCCATCGCAAGGCCAAACTTATCTCCTCACGATGGTCGACCGCTACACACGCTGGCCTGAGGCAGTGCCGCTGCCCTCCACCACCACAGCCGACATCGCCAGGGCGTTCGTTAACACCTGGGTCGCAAGGTTCGGCGTACCAGCCGACATAACCTCCGACAGAGACGCCCAGTTCACCTCCGAACTCTGGACGGCCACAGCACGCAACCTCGGGGTGACGCTCCACCGAACCACGGCGTACCACCCGCAGGCCAATGGGCTGTGTGAACGCTTCCACAGGTCACTCAAGGCCTCACTCCGCGCCGGCCTGCAGGACAGTAACTGGACTGACCACCTACCATGGGTGCTACTAGGCCTACGCACCGCGGTCAAGGAAGACCTCCAGCCCTCGGCAGCGGAGTTAGTCTACGGACAACCGCTGCGCGTCCCAGGCGAATTCCTTCCGGAGGCTACCACGCCTTGGTCGGCCGAACAGCAGCGGCTCAACTCTTTCTCTTCCGCTCAACAGTTCGCCCCACTTCCGGTCAACCGACACGGCGAACTCGCACCTCACGTCCCGCCAAACTTACAGCAGGCACGCTTCGTCTTCGTGCGACACGACGCGCACCGCGGACCCCTGCGACCCCCGTACGACGGACCGTATGAGGTACTACAAACCGGGGACAAGGTCTTCAAGCTGCGACTCGGCGACAGGGTCGACACAGTCTCCATCGACCGGCTCAAACTAGCACACACAGAACCAGGGGAACAGGACCCCGTGGCCCGACCTCCAACTAGAGGCTGTCCCGCCAGCAAGCCAGCACAGCCGGCGGCGAACCGCCCGGCCCCACCAACTAGACCGGCGACCACTCAGAGCCGCTCCGGCAGAACCATTAGACCACCGTCACGACTCGTCCACTCCTCCTAAGCGGATTCTCGGGGGAGCTCTGTGGCGACACGCCACCACTGGACATAATCCGCTCATGGCGGCACTGACAGTTTAAGCAGACGCCCCCAGCCGGGGGCCCTTTCCTCCAGCAACTTGTTTCCCGCAGGGACAGGCTGCCGGGAGCACTTCCTGTCTGGGGAGTATTTAAGTGGTTGCGTGGGCTTTTCCAGTTCCTCTTTGCCATGAGGTTGATTAAAGCAGTTGTGTTTCACTAACTCTGGTCTCGACCCCCATGTTTGCCGCGGTATCTCAACAATATTCTATATTTGTGTTCTGAGATATTCTATATTTGAGTTCTGAGATATTCTATATTTGAGTTCTGAGATATTCTATATTTGAGTTCTGAGATTCTATATTTGAGTTATGAGATATTCTATGTTTGAGTTGTGAGATTCTATATTTGAGTTATATATTCTTTATTTGAGTTATGAGATATTCTATATTTGAGTTATGAGTATTCTATATTTCAGTTATGAGTAATTCTATATTTGATTTCTGAGATATTCTATATTTGAGTTATGAGATATTCTATATTTGAGTTCTGAATAATTCTATATTTGAGTTATGAGATATTCTATATTTGAGTTATGAGATATTCTATATTTGAGTTCTGAGATTCTATATTTGAGTTGTGATATTCTATATTTGAATTATGAGCTTCTATATTTGAGTTCTGAGATATTCTATATTTGAGTTCTGAGATTCTATATTTGAGTTCTGAGATATTCTATATTTGAGTTTTCAGATTCTATATTTGAGTTCTGAGATATTCTATATTTGAGTTCTGAGATATTCTATATTTGAGTTCTGAGATTCTATATTTGAGTTCTGAGATATTCTATATTTGAGTTCTGAGATTCTATATTTGAGTTATGATATATTCTATATTTGAGTTATGAGATAGTCTATATTTCAGTTCTGAGATTCTATATTTGAGTTCTGAGATATTCTATATTTGAGTTCTGAGATTCTATATTTGAGTTCTGAGATATTCTATATTTGAGTTATGAGATATTCTATATTTGAGTTATGAGATATTCTATATTTGAGTTCTGAGATTCTATATTTGAGTTATGAGATTCTATATTTGAGTTATGATATATTCTATATTTGAGTTATGAGATATTCTATATTTGAGTTATGAGATTCTATATTTGAGTTATGAGATATTCTATATTTGAGTTCTGAGATATTCTATATTTGAGTTCTGAGATATTCTATCTTTGAGTTTTGAGATTCTATGTTTGAGTTACGATATATTCTATATTTGAGTTCTGAGATATTCTATATTTGAGTTATGATATATTCTATATTTGAGTTATGAGATATTCTATATTTGAGTTCTAAGATTCTATATTTGAGTTATGAGATATTCTATATTTGAGTTATGAGATTCTATATTTGAGTTCTGAGATTCTATATTTGAGTTCTGACATTCTATATTTGAGTTCTGAGATATTCTATATTTGAGTTATGAGATATTCTATATTTGAGTTATGAGATATTCTATATTTGAGTTCTGAGATATTCTATATTTGAGTTATGAGATTCTATATTTGAGTTATGATATATTCTATATTTGAGTTATGAGATACTATATTTGAGTTATGAGATTCTATATTTGAGTTCTGAGATATTCTATAATTGAGTTCTGAATAATTCTATGTTTGAGTTATGATATATTCTATGGTGTGGAGATGCCGGAGTTGGACTGGGCTGGACAAATGTAAGAAATCACACAACACCAGGTTATAGTCCAACAGCTTTATTTGAAATCACAAGCTTTCGGAGCGCTGCTCCTTCTTCAGGTGAAGTGGAGAAATGCATAAAGACACAGCTTATATAGTCAGAGAATCAGCCGCCTAACCTCAAACAGACCATCGTTCGCAGCAAATTACCCAGCTTCCAGGAGAACAGCGACCACGACACCACACAACCCTGCCACAGCAACCTCTGCAAGACATGCCAGATCATCAACACAGATACCATCATCACACGTGAGGACACCACCCACCAGGTACATGGTACATACTCATGTGACTCGGCCAACGTTGTCTACCTCATACGTTGCAGGAAAGGATGCCCCGGAGCATGGTACATCGGCAAGACCATGCAGACACTGCGACAACGGATGAACGGACACCGCGCAACAATCACCAGGCAGGCGTGTTCCCTCCCAGTCGGGGAACACTTCAGCAGTCAAGGACATTCAGCCTCCGATCTTCGGGTAAGCATTCTCCAAGGCGGCCTTCGAGACACACGACAACGCAAAATCGTCGAGCAGAAACTGATAGCCAAGTTCCGCACCCATGAGGATGGCCTTAACCGAGATCTTGGGTTCATGTCACGCTACATGTAACCCCACCTGATGCAGGGTCATCCAGACTCGAGTCGACATTGGCTTGTTCTCTCTACACAGATGCGGCTGGACCTGCTGTGATTTCCAGCCAAAAAAAATGTTTTTTGTCTGTTTTTTTGTTTTTCATACAGACCCCAGCATCTGCAATATTTGACCCCTTGTGACCCCACCCCATTGTTCTTTGATGTAATGTTTCCCTGACTGACCTGTTTGGACACCATTCACACCTTTGACTGCTGTAATAATCTCTCTGCCGAGGTGTGATAAATGGCAGTTGGAAAAGTTACCTGTAAACATCTGACATGATTCTCTGACTATATAAGCTGTGTCTTTATGCATTTCTCCACTTCACCTGAAGAAGGAGCAGCGCTCCGAAAGCTTGTGATTTCAAATAAAGCTGTTGGACTATAACCTGGTGTTGTGTGATATATTCTATATTTGAGTTCTGAGATATTCTATATTTGAGTTATGAGATTCTATATTTGAGTTCTGAGATATTCTATATTTGAGTTCTGAGATATTCTATATTTGAGTTCTGAGATTCTATATTTGAGTTTTGAGATATTCTATATTTTAGTTGTGATATTCTATATTTGAGTTATGAGATTCTTTATTTGAGTTCTGAGATTCTATATTTGAGTTGTGATATTCTATATTTGAGTTATGAGATTCTATGTTTGAGTTTTGAGATTCTATATTTGAGTTATGAAATTCTATATTTGAGTTATGAAATATTCTATATTTGAGTTATGAGATATTCTATATTTCAGTTATGAGAAATTCTATATTTGAGTTATGAGATTCTATATTTGAGTTATGAGATATTCTATATTTGAGTTCTGAGATATTCTATGTTTGAGTTGTGAGATTCTATATTTGAGTTATGAGTATTCTATATTTGAGTTCTGAGATATTCTATATTTCAGCTATGAGATTCTATATTTCAGTTATGAGATATTCTGTATTTGAGTTATGAGATATTCTATATTTGAGCTCTGAGATATTCTATATTTGAGTTCTGAGATTCTATATTTGAGTTCTGAGATATTCTATATTTGGGTTATGAGATATTCTATATTTGAGTTATGAGATATTCTATATTTGAGTTCTGAGATTCTATATTTGAGTTATGAGATATTCTATATTTGAGTTCTGGGTAATTCTATATTTGAGTTCTGAGATATTCTATATTTGAGTTCTGAGATTCTATATTTGAGTTATGATATATTCTATATTTGTGTTCTGAGATATTCTATATTTGAGTTCTGAGATATTCTATATTTGAGTTTTGAGATTCTATATTTGAGTTCTGAGATATTCTATAGAGTTATGAGATTCTATATTTGAGTTATGATATATTCTATGTTTGAGTTATGAGAGATTCTATATTTGAGTTCTGAGATATTCTATATTTCAAATATGAGATATTCTACATTTGAGTTATGAGATTCTATATTTGAGTTCGGAGATATTCTATATTTGAGTTCTGAGATATTCTATATTTGAGTTATGAGATTCTATATTTGAGTTATGATATATTCTATATTTGAGTTATGAGATTCTATCTTTGTGTTATGAGATTCTATATTTGAGATGTGAGATTCTATATTTGATTTATGATATACTAGCTGGAGTGCCCGGCGGTGCCGAGGCTTTTTCGACGGCATGTTGTTGTTGGAAGAGAGAGAGAGAGAGAGCGACGGGGGGGGGAAGAGAGAGAGCGACGGGGGGGAAGAGAGAGAGCGACGGGGGGGAAGAGAGAGAGCGACGGGGGGGAAGGGAGAGAGCGACGGGGGGGAAGGGAGAGAGCGATGGGGGGAAGAGAGAGAGCGACTGGGAGGAAGAGAGAGAGCGACTGGGGGGAAGGGGAGGGGGGAAGGGGGGAAGGGAGGGGGGGGGAAGAGTGGGGGGGAAGGAGAGGAGGGTGGGGAGGAGGGGGGAGGGGGGAAGGGATGGGGGAGGGAGGGAAGGGGGAAAGAGGGGGGAGAGGGGGGAAGGGGAGAGTGCCCGAGCCCCCTGATCCCCGCCCCCCCCCGAGCTCCGATCTCCGAGCCCCCCCCGAGCCCCGACCCCCCCCGATCTCCCGAGCCCCGCCCCCCCGATCTCCCGAGCCCCGCCCCCCCCGATCTCCGGAGCCCCGCCCCCCCCCGGATCTCCGGAGCCCCCCCCCCCCCGAGGCTCGCCCCCCCCACCCCCCCGATCTCCCGAGGCTCACCCCCCCCCCCCACCCCCAACCAAGCACCGAAATCCGGAGGCCCGATCTCCCGAGCTGGCTTCAAGTCCCGCCCGAGATCCGCACTCCCGAGAGCCCCGCCCCCCCCGCCAGAGCCAAGCGGGGAACAGAGAGAGACGCCGCGTCTCAGCTGCTCCTGCTGCGTGCACACCTTCCCGCTCACCAAGCCCCACCCGAGAGCTCCTGCTGCGCGCGCACCTTCCCGCTCACCAAGCCCCGCCCGAGATCCGCACTCCCGAGAGCCCCGCCCCCCCCCGCCCGAGCCGAGCGGGGAACAGAGAGAGACGCCACGTCTCAGCTGCTCCTGCTGCGCGCGCACCTTCCCGCTCACCAAGCCCCGCCCGAGATCCGCACTCCCGAGAGCCCCGCCCCCCCCGCCCGAGCTGAGCGAGGAACAGAGAGAGACGCCGCGTCTCAGCTGCTCCTGCTGCGCGCGCACGTTCCCGCTCACCAAGCCCCGCCTGAGAACCGCACTCCCGAGAGCCCCGCCCCCCCCCGCCCGAGCCGAGCGGGGAACAGAGAGAGACGCCGCGTCTCAGCTGCTCCTGCTGCGCGCGCACCCTGACCCTCGTGGCTGAAATCCGTTGCCCCGAGTAACGTGACACCGGGGGGGACGTGGGGTGGGGGATGAGGAGCTTAGCAGAAGCCGTGGGACAGTTACCTAGCTGGGGCCTGGCTGGGCCAGAAAGGCCCAGGCTTTGAGGCCTAACAAAAACGGGGAAAGGTAGGAAAAAGAATCTTCAGGTTAGAGAAAATATTTACAAATGAATGAAGTTTTTTTTAAAACAATTTAATAAAAGCAATTTTATTTTGCTGGAAATGTATATTTGAAAAGAAAGACGCAGAAAGCAGGAAAAAGAATGGAAGCAAGATGGCGGCTACTCACCTCGGTTCAGAACGATAAGGCCCGCCCACACATGCACCGATTGGTCGACCGTCAGGTCACCAAAGCGTAGGATTGGTCAATCGTCCCGTCATTCGACCGTAGGAGGGCCCGGCCGCACGTGCCAGCAACCCGGCGTACGATTGGTCGACCTCGAGGTCACTCTGTCGCTAATGAGCGGATAATAAGATGCTAATGAGCGGAATGTTGAAGGTTTTTCGGATACCGCGGGCGCGATTTTCGTCTGGCCGAAACGTAAATACGCTTACCAGGGTTTCGGAAAGGTAAGCTTTCTTTCGACGTAACGGACGCGTAGGTCCGCTCTGTAACTTTCGAGCGCATAGCCGGACAGACGCACACCCGAGGACAGACAGACAGACAGAAGGACAGACAGACAGATAGACAGAAGTATCCGTTTATATATCTAGATTCTATATTTGAGTTATGAGATTCTATATTTGAGTTCTGAGATTCTATATTTGAGTTATGAGATATTCTATATTAGAGTTCTGAGATTCTATATTTGAGTTATGAAATATGCTATATTTGAGTTCTGAGATTCTATATTTGAGTTATGAGATATTGTATATTTGAATTATGAAATATTCTATATTTGAGTTCTGCGATATTCTATATTTGAGTTATGAGATTCTATATTTGAGTTATGAGATATTCTATATTTGAGTTCTGAGATGTTCTTTATTTGAGTTCTGAGATGTTCTTTATTTGAGTTCTGAGTATTCCATATTTGAGTTATGAGATTCTATATTTGTGTTTTGAGATTCTATATTTGAGTTCTGAGATATTCTATATTTGAGTTACGATATATTCTATATTTGAGTTCTGAGATATTCTATATTTGAGTTATGATATATTCTATATTTGAGTTTTGAGATTCTATATTTGAGTTCTGATATATTCTATATTTGAGTTCTGAGATTCTATATTTGAGTTCTGAGATTCTATATTTGAGTTATGAGATTCTATATTTGAGTTATGAGATATTCTATATTTGAGTTCTGAGATATTCTATATTTGAGTTCTGAGATATTCTATATTTGAGTTATGAGATTCTATATTTGAGTTATGAGATTCTATATTTGAGTTCTGAGATTCTATATTTGAGTTCTGAGATTCTATATTTGAGTTATGAGATATTCTATATTTGAGTTCTGAGATGTTCTTTATTTGAGTTCTGAGTATTCTATATTTGAGTTATGAGATTCTATATTTGAGTTCTGAGATTCTATATTTGAGTTATGAGATATTCTATATTTGAGTTCTGAGATGTTCTTTATTTGAGTTATGAGATATTCTATATTTGAGTTCTGAGATATTCTATATTTGAGTTATGAGATTCTATATTTGAGTTATGAGATTCTATATTTGAGTTATGAGATTCTATATTTGAGTTCTGAGATTCTATATTTGAGTTCTGAGATATTCTATATTTGAGTTCTGAGATTCTATATTTGAGTTCTGAGTATTCTATATTTGAGTTATGAGATTCTATATTTGAGTTCTGAGATGTTCTTTATTTGAGTTCTGAGTATTCTATATTTGAGTTATGAGATTCTATATTTGAGTTATGAGATTCTATATTTGAGTTCTGAGATTCTATATTTGAGTTATGAGATATTCTATATTTGAGTTCTGAGATGTTCTTTATTTGAGTTCTGAGTATTCTATATTTGAGTTCTGAGATATTCTATATTTGAGTTATGAGATTCTATATTCGAGTTATGAGATTCTATATTCGAGTTATGAGATTCTATATTTGAGTTCTGAGATTCTATATTTGAGTTCTGAGATATTCTATATTTGAGTTCTGAGATTCTATATTTGAGTTCTGAGATTCTATATTTGAGTTTTGAGATTCTATGTTTGAGTTGTGAGATTCTATATTTGAGTTATGAGATATTCTATATTTGAGTTCTGAGTATTCTATATTTGAGTTATGAGATTCTATATTTGAGTTCTCATATTTTATATTTGTGTTTTGAGATTCTGTATTTGAGTTATGAGATATTCTATATTTGAGATATGAGATATTCTATGTTTGAGATCTGAGACATTCTATATTTGAGTTCTCATATTTTATATTTGTGTTTTGAGATTCTGTATTTGAGTTATGAGATATTCTATATTTGAGTTATGAGATATTCTATATTTGAGTCACTAGTAGCGAGTTCTGATAACACAAAACTGTTCTTCCTTAGGCTACTTCCAAAGAATGACTGCAGATGTGAGAAAGAGGAGCCCATGATAAACCTGCCATTCACCAACCGTCTTTTCCATCAGGTTTCTGTCCACCAGTTTGAGCAGGTCTTCAAAGAAGCAGAACGGGAGGAGTTGAAGAAAATGAGGCAGCAGGAGTATCAGCATTTTCTGCAGAGGTATGTGGTCCCGCAGACACTAGCGCCTCGAAATACGTTGACCCCGTGCCCGTTTTACAGCGTAACGTGGGTGTCGAAGGAACCAATCCAGCCAGCGGCGTGCGCACGCATATTCTACACCGGCAAGTGCACCTTCCAACCCGCCATATTGGTAGATGCTCCAGCATAGGCATCCAGGCCCTGCACCAGAAACAGGCGTTCGCCCCTTTGCTTATGCTAACGCCTATTTGAGGACCCATTGGGCTCTGGGCCTGCTGTGCTCAGGATAATCAGGTCAACATGCAGCCTAACTGGGACTGCTGGAGGCTGGCACCAAAAGGGTAGGTTTTAAAAAATATACTTACCTGACTGTGGAGCTGGGAGGAGCAGGAGCTCACTTCCCGGCACCACAGTCATCCCAAAAACCGATGCTGGCCGCCTCCTGATCGCAACCCCACTCCCTCCCAATCACCTCCCCCCCCACCCGCCCCCCCAGGATATACCTGGAAGCCACTGCCGGGGTGACGGCGGGCCCAACTTCGGCCTTGTGGAACTGGCGAGCTGCCTTCGAACGCCCGCTTGGCGTCCTCAGCTCACCGGCAATGTGCTGTGAGGCCCAAACTCCAATTTCTAGTGAAACTCGGGCTTCTGGTGCGTGCTCCCAGCGCATCGCCTATTTCAGGCTTGAAACGAATTTCCACCTCTGGGTACTGTTGTGCCGATTGCCTTGATGACTTCCTCCCAATCCTTAAGTATGTTTACACATTTTCACATGGTCTGATTGACTTGTCCGGTGGCAACTATCCCCTACTAACTTCGTGTGTTCCGGCTGCGCTATTTGGATGTGAAAGCAGCGCCCCTGATGGCTCAGTTGGTAAATGGACTGTTCAGTGAGGTACTGAACCCCACAAACCAGAAAAGTTCCAGGTTTGATTCATAGTCTCTGCTGAGTTATCTGATCTCAGTCAGGGCAATGCTACAGGTTGCCCACGGTGCTCCTGGGTTAGAGAGGTAGAATCGACACTTCTGACCAACACCTGATGACTGCTATGTCCATGTGTGGAGGTCAGGTGGGGCCTGGACTGTGGTGACCTCCTCATGGTCAAATAGTGTATAGTCTGCTGGCATTCATCACTCGGGCCCACACACAAAGAATGGACACCTGGCGAGGTAGCGGATGCCCTTGGAGCTGTACCCCAGTATGATCCAGTGCCTTTTTGTTGCTGATAGTGCCGGGAAATGCTCCCATGTCAAGCACCCAGTGTCGGGATCCAGCACTACAAAGGTTAGGTATAACACAGCGAGGTGCAGAGCATACTCCCTATACTCGGCCCTGAAACTGTGCCTTGCTGCCAACCTCAGAAGAACACCCCCTACAGTACCAGTGTGATATTTTTCCACTTCCCACCCCAGCCATCCTGTGGGCTCTCGAGGTGAGATTGCCAATTAAATGCCAATTAGCACCATAATAGACGTCAATATGCGGTGTGGGCCCAGGCCAACTAGGAAGTGGGCCGAGACTGCCCAGACTCATTTCACATAGGCCCTTTACCACCCGCTCACAGAGGAGGTGAAAGGCTTGTCTCTAACCCACTGCAATACATAAAAAATAGGAGCAGGAGTCGGCCATTTGGCCCCTCGAGCCTGCTCCGCCATTCAATAAGATCATGGCTGATCTTCTATCTCAATTCCACTTTCCTAAACTATCCCCATATCCCTTGATTCCGTTAATATTCAAAAATCTATCGATCTCTGTCTTGAATATACCCAACGACTGATCCTCCACAGCCCTCTGGGGTAGAGAATTCCAAAGATTCACCACCCTCTGAGTGAAGAAATTTCTCCCCATCCCAGTCCTAAATCCCTTATTCTGAGACTGTGACCCCTGGCTCTAGACTCCCCAGCCAGGGGAAACATCCTCCCTGCATCTACCCTGTCAAGCCCTGTAAGAATTTTGCATGTTTCAATGAGATCAGCTCTCATTCTTCTAAACCCAGACCCTCCGGTCAATTTTTTTCTCAGCAAATTGAAGTTGGCATTAAGAGGGGTTGACTGATAATGTGTAGATGTAATTGAGCTACGCATGTATATCTTTGGGAACATGACTCGAATGGAGCATTGACCTTCCTGATGGCAGTTCGGAAACAAGGCAACGCTACTGCTTTTGGAGGCACCGAGATACACCTAAAGAGGTGTTTTTTCCCCCAGGGCATCGAGAGGCTTCGTGGTTGCGCGGGCTGCCAGTCTATCTGGCTGTGGGCAGGCTGGCCACTCAACAACAACAACTTGCATTTACATCGCGCCTTTAACATAGTTATCA
The DNA here is from genome assembly GCF_052327205.1 of Somniosus microcephalus. NCBI lineage: Eukaryota > Metazoa > Chordata > Chondrichthyes > Squaliformes > Somniosidae > Somniosus > Somniosus microcephalus. The sequence continues at coordinate 3,854,309 of NC_141019.1, forward strand.
AACAAAATTTGACACCGAGCCACATAAGGAGATATTAGGGCAGGTTGGTCAAAGTGGTAGGTTTTAAGGAGCGTCTTAAAGGAGGAGAGAGAGGTAGAGAGGCGGAGATGTTTAGGGAGGGAATTCCAGAGCTTAGGGTCTTGGCAACCGAAGGCACGGCCACCAATGGTGGAGCGATCCATATAGCCTCGTGATATGGCATTCCAGTCAATGGGCCTTTCGAACCTTCCCCAGTCACCAGGGGGTGTCCAGCAACCAAGAAATAAAGTTGTGAGTCATGACTTTCAAATATCTGTGTGCGTGTAAACTTAGGGTTGTGCGATTGTTGCTCCGCTACTGCCAGCTCTGTCGTAGAAACAACACTAGAGCACTCGAACACCAATAGGCCTTTTGCGTTTCACTTGCCCGCAGTTACACCTAGATTGGGATTACTCTTCAAGTAAAGTTTCTTTTTCTGAATGCCTCCTGTTCTGTTTTTCTCTCTGATCTTTGCGCAGGTCCCGTTCCCCTGCTGATGTGATGATCATTGCCAAAGCCAACACCCCTTTGGAGTACCCCACGCAAGGGCTGCAAGTGCGGCCCCTCAAAACCATCGTGATACCAGGTCAGAAACTGCACAATGCAAACCGATACAAGAGATAGAGCGCCACTTTATTGTAGCTTTCGAGACTAAGATCGCTAGATTTTTGTTGGGTGAGGGTATCGAGGCATATGGAGCTAAGGCGAGTAAATGGACTTGAGGTGCAGATCAGTCATGATCTGACTGAATGGTGAAACAGGCTTGAGGGCTGAATGGCCTCCTCCTGTTCCTGTATAACAGGCCTGAGGGGCTGAATGGCCTCCTCCTGTTCCTATGTAACAGGCTCAAGGAACTGAATGGGCCTCCTCCTGTACCTATTGTAACAGGCTCGAGGGGCTGAATGGCCTCCTCCTGTTCCTAATGTAACAGGCTCGAGGGGCTGAATGGCCTCCTCCTGTTCCTGTGTAACAGGCCCGAGGGGCTGAATGACCTCCTCCTGTTCCTAATGTAACAGGCCCGAGGGGCTGAATGGCCTCCTCCTGTTCCTAATGTAACAGGCTCGAGGGGCTGAATGGCCACCTCCTGTTCCTAATCTATCAGGCTCGAGGGGCTGAATGGCTTCCTCCTGTTCCTAATGTAACAGGCTCGAGCGGCTAAATGGCCTCCTCCTGTTCCTGTAAAACAGGCTCGAGGGGCTGAATGGCCTCCTCCTGTTCCTGTGTAACAGGCTCAAGGGGCTGAATGGCCTCCTCCTGTTCCCGTGTAACAGGCTCAAGGGGCTGAATGGCCTCCTCCTGTTCCTAATGTAACAGGCTCGAGGGGATGAATGGCCTCCTCCTGTTCCTGTGTAACAGACTCGAGGGGCTGAATGACCTCCTCCTGTTCCTAACGTAACAGGCCTGAGGGGCTGAATGGCCTCCTCCTGTTCCTAATGTAACAGGCTTGAGGGGCTGAATGGCCTCCTCCTGTTCCTAATGTAAGAGGCTCGAGGGGCTGAATCGCCTTCTCCTGTTCCTAATGTAACAGGCTCGAGGGGCTGAATGGCCTCCTCCTGTTCCTAATGTAACAGGCTCGAGGGGGGCTGAATGGCCTCCTCCTGTTCCTAATGTAAGAGGCTCGAGGGGCTGAATGGCCTCCTCCTGTTCCTAATGTAAGAGGCTCGAGGGGACTGAAGGGCCTCTTACATTAGGAACAGGAGGAGGCCAGAGGGGCTGAATGGCCTCCTCCTGTTCCTAATGTAACAGGCTCGAGGGGCTGAATCGCCTCCTCCTGTTCCTAATATAACAGGCTCGAGGGGCTGAATGGCCTCCTCCTGTTCCTAATGTAATAGGCTCGAGGGGCTGAATGGCCTCCTCCTGTTCCCAATGTAAGAGGCTCGAGGGGCTGAATGGCCTCCTCCTGTTCCCAATGTAAGAGGCTCGAGGGGGCTGAATGGCCTCCTCCTGTTCCTAATGTAACAGGCTCAAGGGGCTGAATGGCCTCCTCCTGTTCCCAATGTAAGAGGCTCGAGGGGCTGAATGGCCTCCTCCTGTTCCTAATGTAACAGGCTCAAGGGGGCTGAATGGCCTCCTCCTGTTCCTAATGTAACAGGCTCGAGGGGCTGAATCGCCTCCTCCTGTTCCTAATATAACAGGCTCGAGGGGCTGAATGGCCTCCTCCTGTTCCTAATGTAATAGGCTCGAGGGGCTGAATGGCCTCCTCCTGTTCCCAATGTAAGAGGCTCGAGGGGCTGAATGGCCTCCTCCTGTTCCCAATGTAAGAGGCTCGAGGGGCTGAATGGCCTCCTCCTGTTCCTAATGTAACAGGCTCAAGGGGCTGAATGGCCTCCTCCTGTTCCCAATGTAAGAGGCTCGAGGGGCTGAATGGCCTCCTCCTGTTCCTAATGTAACAGGCTCAAGGGGGCTGAATGGCCTCCTCCTGTTCCTAATGTAAGAGGCTCGAGGGGCTGAACGGCCTCCTCCTGTTCCTAATGTAACAGGCTCGAGGGGGCTGAATGGCCTCCTCCTGTTCCTAATGTAACAGGCTCGAGGGGGCTGAATGGCCTCCTCCTGTTCCTAATGTAACAGGCTCGAGGGGCTGAATGGCCTCCTCCTGTTCCCAATGTAAGAGGCTCGAGGGGCTGAATGGCCTCCTCCTGTTCCTAATGTAACAGGCTCAAGGGGGCTGAATGGCCTCCTCCTGTTCCTAATGTAACAGGCTCGAGGGGGCTGAATGGCCTCCTCCTGTTCCTAACGAGCCAAATAACTAGAGAAGGTGTGTGCCATTTTGTGTGAGTCCCAATTAGTTATTTAATAAAGAAACAGGATTAGCGCCATTCCATAGAAAATGCGTGAAGGTGCACAGCTTTCTTTCAGAGACCACCACAAAGGCAGGTTCCATTCAAAACATCTGGAGTGGAAGCAGGATAACAATGGCAGAGTAATGTGTAAACCTCTTACATTTTTGTGATAGATGTAAGGAAAGACTTGCATTTCTATAGCGCCTTTCACGACCTCAGGACGTCCCAAAGCGCTTTCCAGCCAATGAAGTACTTTTGAAGTGTAGTCACTGTTGTAATGTAGGAAACGCGGCAGCCAATTTGTGCACAGCAAGATCCCACTAACAGCAATGTGATAATGACCAGATCATCTGTTTTTTAGTGATGTTGATTGAGGGATAAATATTGGCCCCAGGACACCGGGGATAACTCCCCAGCACGTCTTCGCATAGTGCCGTGGGACCTTTTACCTGACTGAGAGAGCAGACGGGGCCTCGGTTTAACGTCTCGTCCGAAATACAGCATCTCCGACAGTGCTGGACAGTGTCAGCCTAGATTTTGTGCTCAAGTCCTTGGAGTGGGACTTGAACCCACAACCTTCTGACTCAGGGGCAAGGGTGTTACCCACTGAGCCCCGGCTGTATAAAATAAGGTATATTTTACTGTAATAGGCAGAACTCAGTTTAATAGGAAACAGGGGGTTTGATACAAAACTTCACGGGTGTTAAAGAGTAACTGAGAAATGGGAGGAAGGTTTTACCAACAAACATCAAACTCACTGATTGTTGCTTGACTGCACAACAAAAATTCAAGTCTAGGAACTAATTAGTGTTATTATTATACTTCTGATCCTTTTGAAAGAGATAATTTGGCAATGAATTGCAAGATTTTTAATACAATACCAACAGAAGCATTGCAGTGGATGGTGGTTAGGGTACTTGACTATAAGTCTGTACTTCTTTCTTCTGATTTGTGACAAGAGGTCGTGAGTTCAAATCTCACCACAAGCTGTGAATTTGAATTCAGTCGATTTGGTCATTTCTGGGCTGGGGCCAGTAAAAGAGGCCATGAAGCTGTCGGACTGTTGTAGAAACCCAACTGGTTCACTAATGCCCGGCCTACTCGTGACTCCAGTCCCACACCAACGTGGTTGGCTCTCAGTGCCCTCAGGGCAACGCGGGCTGGGCAATAAATGCGGCCTTGCCAGTGTTGCCCACTTCCCGACGACAAATTTTAAAAAAATGAACATGGAGTAAAATGCGACCTTACTCTTAACATTTTTGCACTTCCCTTTTTGCAGGTTTAAGTTTACAAGCTCCATCTAGGAAACTGTATCTGGTAAGAGATTTACAACCAATCCCATCTTGAAATACTAGAACATATTCTCATTTGACTCTATTTGCATGAAGGCCGCTGTTTATTAAAATAGGTTCCATCACTTCATTTCCTTGTAACCCTAACCGTTGAATACGGCAATGTGATAAGAGGGCTGTTTGTTTGCCACTTACCTGAACTGAGTTATTTAAGTCGTGGAATAGCACCAGTGGTGTTAACCCATTATTAACCTAGGCTGCTTCAACAATCTTATAACGTCACCTGTCTGTAGGCATGTGTGTTCAATCAGCTCCCCAGTACCACTGGACAGTAACTTCTTCTAATCACTTCCCCCCCTTGATGTCGGTGTTTATTTAAGAAAAAAAAATATCTTTCACCTCTGGGACCTGGGTTCAAATCCAGCCTGGACTGATGAGGTGAACATCTCCTTTGTCTGCTGGCTGTAAGTGCCTCACGTGAAATAAGTTTGGAGTCAGAAGGTTGTGGGTTCAAGTCCCACTCCAGAGACTTGAGCACAGAATCTAGGCTGACACTCCCAGTGCCATACTGAGGGAGTGCTGCACTGTCGGAGGTGCCGTCTTTTGGATGAGATGTTAAACTGCGGCCTCATCTGCTCTCTCAGGTGGATGTAAAAGATCCCATGGCACTATTGGAAGAAGAGCAGGGGAGTTCACCCCGGTGTCCTGGCCAATATTTATCCCTCAATCAACATCACAAAAAAAAAACGGACGATCTGGTTATTATCACATTGCTGTTTGTGGGAGCTTGCTGAGCACAAATTGACTGCCGCGTTTCCTACATTACAACAGTGACTACACTTCAAAAGTGCTTCATCGGCTGTAAAGCGCTTTGGGACATGCTGAGGGTGTGAAAGGCGCTATATAAATGCAAGTCTTTCTTTCTTCATTCTGTGACTTGGGAGTGCTGGATGTCTAGTTGACTAGTCTTGAGTCTAGTTTTGTTTTGCTTGGGTGGAAATCTGAGCAGAAAAATGGGGCGGGGGGGGTGGCGGTGGTAGGGGGGGAGTGATTTTGGGCGTCCAGAATGTCATTCATTGGTAGCTTGACATTGTAGGGCGTGGAATCCTTCCCTGTTGACATGGGTGATGGGATTGATGACGGGGGAACGTATGGCCACTCAGTCTATGACTCCTTGGGGGAGAAATTCAGTTGCTTTGCGCCACCCGTTAGCGCCCTAAGAGGGCACTAACGGGGCGCAAAGCAACTAGCGCCCGGGCGCGGCGACGCCAACACCTCCCGCGAAATTTAGTGGGAGGTTAGCGGTGGTGGTAACCGTTAGCGCCACGCAGTGCTGCGCCGCCGGCGATGACATCATCGCCGTGCGCAGCGCCCCGCTCGCACCCTAGCCGCGATCTTCGGTAGCGCCTCCTGACTTACCGCCGGACACTATGTCCGACGGGGTCAGGGGGGCCTAATTGCGGCCGGGGCGGCGCTAATTAAAGGCGAGGTGCCGGGCGGCCCTTTTTGTTGCTGGCCGCTTGCCAGCACCTGCCTCCATTGCTGTCCCCGGCCTCCTGAGCACCCCCGCGGAGTGCCGCCTGCGCTCCATGAGCCTGGCACTTCTCTTGAGTGCCGGGCTCTCTTGCCGGCACTCCCGATCCCCGGTGTCGCAGCTGGGAGGAAGGCCTGCAAAACCGCGGCGCGACGTGCCGGAGCGCATGGTGCTGCAGCACGTAGCGCCGCGATATTCCCTCGCAGTGCCCCACTTCCCTCTTGAGGCACTACCGATGAATTTCGGCCACAGGGGCGCTAATGTTTTCTAAAAGTAGCGCCCCGGCGAAGTTAGCGCCCCAAAGGGGGCATGACTCAATTTTTGCCCCCTTGGACCTTGGGAAATCTAGCCACTCTGTAAAGATATGCCTTGCTTTCTGCATCTGTCCACAAATGATTGGCTAATGTTACTGAACACACGATGGTCAGTGGAATGTCAGCCAAGAAATAAGCTGATGGGCCCCTGTAAATTAACTTCTGCCTTTCCGTCACCACCTAGCAACGCTGGCCGCCTGTTTATCTGGGTGGGATTTATATTTAGCATGAATAAGGTGGTAGCCATGGAATATGGGATGCAGGACTTCACTGCCTCATTTAAATACGTCTGCCCATTTTCGAGAAATGGCTTCTGGTGCCGGGCATTGGAAAATCACGGGCGGGGGGGCAAAAGCAGCGGGCAGGGCTCCAGCGTCATGGATCCGTGGCCCATGCCACGTCCCTGCCAGCCAAATCTGACGGTGCAAATCGGAGCTAGCCGAGACGTTCCAATCGGTTACAGCCAGAACTGTGAGGTTATACTTATCGGGAAAGACTATCAGGCTGGGGCTCTTTCCCCTGGAAAAGAGAAGACTGAGGGGTAACCTAGCAGAGGGCTTTCAAATTATGAAGGGGTTCGATAGGTTAGACGTAGAGAAGATGTTTCCACTTGTGGGGGAATCTAGAACTAGGGGCCATCAATGTAAGATAGTCACTAATAAATCCAATAGGGAATTCAGGAGAAACTTCTTTACCCAGAGAGTGGTGAGAATGTGGAACTCGCTACCATAGGGAGTGGTTGAAGCGAATAGCAGAGATACATTTAAGGGGAAGCTGGATAAACACATGAGGGAGAAAGGAATAGAAGGATATGTTGATGGGGTGAGATGACGAGGGTGGGAGGAGGCGCGTGTGGAGCATAAACACCAGTGTAGACCAGATGGGCCGAATGGCCTGTTTCTGTGCTGTAAATCTATGTAACATTGGAAAGTGAGCGTGATTGAGCAGAAAACGCGGTGGAGTTCCGTCATGGCGCTTCTCTGTCGTGTTTAGTGCTGCCTCCAATTTTGCTCTTCAGTTCCACACTGCTGCTGACAACTCCTGTCGGTTGACTGCTTATAATATTAAAATGAGGCCAAAGTGACATAACAACATCCTTTGTGTATTTATCCCGTCATGCCCGCAGGGATAGTGTTGATTTATCCACCCGAGACCTATTTAAAATGGCCACCTAGCTCTGCTAGGGACTGAACTGTTTCCAGAAATGGATTTAACAGGCCCAATACTCTCTTCTCTTAGGCAGTCCCTCGGAACCGCGGATGACTTGCTTCCACATTAAAAATGAGTTCTCAGGTGACTGATGAGTCCAATGCGGGACCTACAGTCTCTGTCACAGGTGGGGCAGACGGTGGTTGAAGGGGCAGGTGGGTGGGGTGCTTGGGTTGACGTGTGCTCCTTGCGCTGCTTGCGCTTGGCTTCCGCTCGCTCCCGGCGAAGAGACTCGAGGTGTTCGGCGCCTTCCCGGATGCTTCTCCGGAGACCCAGTATGTAGATCGGTAGCAGCATTTTGAGCCTGGTTCCACATCTTTTTCCTTTTCTTGCCCTCAGTCCTTACACGTGGGATCAGCGCACTAAAGGTCAGGCAGAAGATTTTTCTACACTGCCTGACTTCTGATCAGGCATAGACCTGATTGAAAAATTTCAGCTACTGCCTCACAGCATGAAAAGTTGGCCATGGCAACAAGGATCCAACTGGGCTCGTGATTCGTCATACCAGGAATATGCCAGTCAGCTGTAATACTCTGGTGCTACAGCTGAGGGCGCCAGAGATCAGCATCAACATAAGAACATAAATAGGAGCAGGAGTCGGCCATTCGGCCCCTCGAGCCTGCTCCGCCATTTAATAACATCATGACCGATCTTCCGCTTCAACTCCATTCATTTGAAGTACCAATGGATGGACTGATGTGACTGACCGCTAACCTCCCGCTGAATTTTGCGGAAGGCATTTGTGGCGCCACGCCTGGGCATTAGGTGCTTTGCGCCTCTTTGCTAACGGGAGGAGCAAAGCAACCCAATATTTCCCCCTCAAGAGTTTTAAATGACCCCCCCTCCCCCCCCCCCGATGCGCAATCCTCCCTCATGATCGTTCCCCCCTCCCCCACCCTCGCAACTTTCCTGGACCGGCTTGACTCGGTGGAAAAAGTCGCAGAATTTGGCGCCCTCTCTGATGCGCAGGCAACTTGTCGAGGCCGGTGAAGGTGGTTCGGCACACGGGCCGCTTTCACCGGGTGGGCAGCAGTCTAAAGAAGCCAGCGGCAGGACCACAGCAAATTGTTCTGCCGGCCTCATTTATTTATTACCGGCAAGCCGCTGGTGCCAGTAGCGGCCCCGAGGCAGCTCAGCAGGGAGTTGCGGGGAGGGGGGAGGGGGGCAGCGAGGTGAGTCCAGGAGGGGTGGGTGGCGATCCGGATGGGGGCTAGCAAGCGGTGGTGGGCAGTGGTTCTCGCTTGTAATGTGGAGCCTGGAGGAAAACTCCTATCCGACCGCCCCCCACCCGCTCGCTCCACAGTCAGGTAAGTATTTTTTTAAACGTAGCTTTTTGGTGACGGTTAAGAACCTTGTTAGGCCGCATCTAGACCAGGTAATCCTGAATTCAGCAGGCCCAACACCTGCTGCGTTCAGTGTAACCCAAATTTCGATTTTGGTCCCAAAACAACAACAACAACTTACATTTATATAGCGTCTTTAACACGTTATCAGACAAAATTTGACACCGATCCACATATTAGGGCAGATGACCAAAAGCTTGGTCAAAGAGGTAGGTTTTAAGGAGCGTCTTAAACATGGAGCGAGAGGTAGAGAGGCGGAGAGGTTTAGGGAGGGAATTCCAGAGCTTGGGGCCTCGGCAGCTGAAGACACGGCCACCAATGGTGGAGCGATTATAATCAGGGTTGCAGCAGACCCCTCATATTCGGACGCCCTGCCCGATTTCCCGCCTCCAGATCAGCGAGCTGTGTATTGGGAGGCACCTTTCATGCTGGCAGCTCGACGACCGCATTATACTGAGGGCCCAAGAACCAAATTGGATCAGGTCCCATGCAGACTCCTCTGGGTGGTCCTAGGCCCCAAATAATGTTCAAAATGAAAATCACTCCCCCAGTACATTTTTATTACAGTGATATTGGCAACTGAACCCGTAACATGTTTGTCTGACATTCCTTGGTCCACTTGTTAACATTGGGTTAATGCCTCCGTTGAAAGAACAGAGTGAGGGTTGCCCTACCCCTATGTAAACTTGAGCTCATCCAAATCTCTGCTTCCCGTATCCTAACTCGCACCAAGTCCCGTTCACCCATCGCCCCTGCGCTCACTGACCTACATTGGCTCCCGGTCTGGCAATGCCTCAGTTCTAAAATTTTCATCCTTGTTTTCAAATCCCTCCATGGCCTCGCCCCTTCCTACCTCTGTAACCTCCTCCAGTACTACAACCCTCCGAGATCTCTGCGCTCCTCCAATTCTAACCTCTTGCGCCTCCCCGATTTTAATCGGTCCACCATTGGCGGCCGTGCCTTCAGTTCCCTAGGCCCTAAGCTCTGGAATTCCCTCCCTAACCCTCTCCGCCTCTCTACCTCTCTCTCCTCCTTTAACACGCTCCCTAAAACCCACCTTTTGGTCACCTGCCCTAATATCTCCTTATGTAGCTCGGTGTCAAATTTTTTTTGATAACGCCCCTGTGAAGTGCCTTGGGACATTTTACTATGTTAAAGGTGCTATATAAATGCAAGTTGTTAAGCTTTTTCTGTTGCAGCAATATCAGCAACAGTAACTTCTAGGCTTCAATCTCAGCCAGTGATAACTTCTGTATTTTCTACCAAATGAAGGTGAAATTATTTGATTTCAGTAAAGGTCTTGTAAATCCATCCTGGGAACTGTTCAAACCAGCCTGCCAAAAAGCAAACATGAGATTTATATCTTTTCACAAAGGTATCTCAAAAATGTTGTGTCGCTGGTTCTCGCTCATGTTCTGTCTCCTGCAGTAAATCAGGCCTGTCTTTGCTGGTTCCTACTTGCCACTTAATCCATGCTGGCCTCGCCATGCCCAGCTCTACTGCAGGTACTCATTTGAGACTGGAACCTGCTCAGAGCGATTGATCCCTGGCAGCGCTGACTTATAATGGCAGCAGTGCATTGCTGTCTTCTCAGGCAACGCAGAGTTCTGCACATGCGCAGCACAGGTCTGTTAAATTTTATATTGCTCGTGAAGAGTTCATGGGACACTTGGCTCCATTCTAAAAAGAAAAACAACTCGGCCCAGATTTTGCGGTCAGCGGCGATGTAACGGCGCTCACCGCTGATGTCGAAGAAAGCTGCCCACAAAGATCTTGCAATCTCTGTGGTGTGGATTTCCCCATTCCCGACGTTAATTTCATGCTGGCGTCACCTGTGGGGGATCTCCAGCGTTCAGCAACAGTAATGCCATCAAGCAGGCTAAGCAGCCATCACATTAAAGAATTTGCACAGACAGCAAACCAGGAAGTAAAAAGTAGGTTTTACCATTCACTTTTTAATATTTTTACAGAAAGCAAAATAAAAATTGGGACATACACATGGGATTAAGGTAGATGCTGCAATTTCATAAACAAACTTTAAAAAAATTAATATAATTTTTATTATTTTAAAAATCTATGGAATTTTACCATGTAATGTAGGAAATGAGACTCCACATCTAAAATTAGTTTTTCAGGGCCAGAGAGGTTGTTCAGCAGTAATTATGACATAGTACGCCTCTAAAAAACTCAGTTACACCTCATTAAACAAGGCCTAACTTTTTCAATGGTTTTTACAGCAAGAATAGTGCATAGACGTTGAAGTTCACAACAATTCACTGATTCTGTGTTGATTGCATCTGCAAAGACTGCAACACGGCTCCCTGTGGAGGAGCAGGGTATCACTGACAGCTACTTCTGGATTTCCGTATTTAACTGCGCATGTGCGGACTCCAGAAGTTGCTGTCAGTTTTATACAGTAATGACGACGAGCGCTGACAGTTTCGCCGTCATTACACCCGCAATGTCTTTATACAGGGCCCTTGTCTTTATACAGCATCTTATCACATGTCTCTGAGACATCTCAAAGCACATACATTACTTTGAAGTGCAGTGTGAGTTGTTATGTAAGCAAATGTGGCAGCCCTTTTCCTAATGTTAAACATAGAAGGAAGCTTAGATGAGCTTTTTAATATTCACGTTGCATCGATTGTAGTTATATTTCTGAAGCTGTGTGAAATTGTGTCCCCAAACCACTTGCTCTGGATAACTGTAGAAATAACCCCCTTTATCACCACTGGAATGATTTTTGTTTGGGTAGCTGGGTGTCCGACTGCCATGGAAACTCATTCCCCGTGTTTTATGGGGACTTCAAACTGAGCTACTGAGAGATTCACATTGGTGGATTTTCTGTTTGCCTGATATGGAGTGTGGACTGTCCCCCAGGCAGGGTCACACCCCAGGGTCAAACCCCAGGGTCAAACTTCAGGGTCAAACCCTAGAGTCACACCTCAGGGTCAAACCCTAGAGTCAAACCTCAGGGTCAAACCTCAGGGTCACACCCCAGGGTCAAGCACCAGGGTCAGACCCTAGTGTCACACCCCAGGGTCAAACCCTAGAGTCACACCTTGGGGTCAAACTGCAGGGTCATACCCCGGGGTCAAACTGCAGGGTCAAACCCTAGAGTCAAGCCCCAGGGTCAAGCCCCAGGGTCAAGCCCCAGGGTCAAACACCAGGGTTAAACCCTAGTGTCACACCTCGGGGTCAAACCCTACAGTCACACCTCAGGGTCAAACCCTAGGGTCATACCCCAGGGTCAAACTGCAGGGTCAAACCCCAGGGTCAAACTGCAGGGTCAAACCCTACAGTCACACCTCGGGGTCAAATGCTAGAGTCAAACCTCAGGATCAAGCGCTAGGGTCAAACCCCAGGGTTAAACCCTCTCACCTAAATCCAGAGACCGTAGGTCAAGGTTGTCATCAGCCTAGAGCCAGGATTTTCTGCTCCAAAGCCACCACCGACCTCGCTCGCAGTTCGCTAGATCCAGCCCTCACACTGTGGACATTGGTTGAATCGGGGATTATCTGCCCAATCACTCATTTTTGCCCAACGGACATGTGACGTTTTGAGGTGTGATGCTCTGAGGCATGATGTGACACTTTCAGGTGTGACACCTTCAAAGGGTGTGACGTGACAAATGCACACTAGTTGCAAGACTATTAACGATATCAATTGATGGTATCACATGGCTCATGATACAATCGCAACTCCTCGAGGGCAGGCTCGAAACGCAACTATTTTTCTCCTCTTCCTTGTTTGGGTATCCCTGCCGCACATTATTCCAGGCCAAGAGGAGATGGGGCCTCACGGCTTTCCATTAATGCCGCTTTGAAACCAGTCACCAAGAGGTCCACCAAAGGGCCTGGGAGGGGTCTCGGCCTGGCATTTCCTCCCTCCTTCAGGGCACGATGGAGAGCTGGAGCTCAACTTGTGGCGAATCACAGGAGTCAACCCACAGGATGCCAATCTGAGATGCGGCACACAACTGTTCAGATGCACTCTGCCTCAGTTTCCACTTTATTCAAACGGTCTCATATTTTACAGGTCAATCTAACGGCGAATTTGGGAACCTTTGATGTGGCAGCAGAGGTCGATGAGGTGATGATCGAAGGTGAAGGGGAGATGCACCTGTCTCTCTCGAGCTCGCAAGTGGACAACCTGAACCGCCAGCTCCAGTTTGTCACCTACACCAACACCGTCTTCAACCCCAACACGGCCGACACAGGTGCGTATCTTGATCACGGAGTAACACGACAGGGGGAGCGAAGTAATGAATCATGTTGTATAAATAAGAGCACAAGGGAGGTTGTAGGACCAGTGATATTATAATTATCTTAGCTTATCTCCTGTGACATTGCTTACAAGTAGTCTGTGGTCTAGAGCACAGTTGCGATGCTTAACTGCTAAGCTGGAGCTGTGCTTAACATGGCCTGTCCCTTTAAGGGCCCTGCTAAGGTGGGGACATGGCTTAAGTAGGCACATTCTGAGGTTAAGTAGAAGATCATTGTTGCTTGTATATCACTGGCTCCTGCCCTTAGGGAGAGGCCAGGGTATCAAGGCTAGATAACCAGCATAAAGTGACTCGCCTTCTCTTTTTTAATACTTTTGAAGTGTGGTTTCTGAGGTGTTATAGGTGCATGCTAGACTTGTTTCTGCTATCAACATTACCTCAGGAAAAGTTGGCGAGCTCATGCCTTGTTACATAGAATTACATCGAGTCTACAGCACAGAAACAGGCCATTCGGCCCAACTGGTCTATGCTAGTGTTTATGCTCCACACGAACCTCCTCCCACCCCTCTGGACTGGAATCCTGGCGAATCGAATAACTAGGGCTGTAGAGAGGGCTTTAAACTAATTTCAGGAGAGCAAAAAATAAAAATGTCAGCGGAGAAGGCAATAGAGCAAGGTAGCAGTGGGGGAATTAAAAACCAGAGCGTGTCAGGAAGGGACAGAATGTATAAAGATAAAGGTAAAGTAGTAAAGGGGGTAAAAGCAGGAATAAATTGTCACAAAACATATTTAAAAGTTCTTTATCTGAATGCACGCAGCATTCATAATAAAATAGACGAGTTGACGGTACAAATAACTACACATGGGTATGATCTGGTGGCCATTACAGAAACATGGCTGCAAGGTGACCATGACTGGGAACTAAACATCCAGGGGTATTTGACAATTAGGAAGGACAGACAAGAAGGAAAGGGAGGTGGGGTGGCTATGTTAATAAAGGATGGAATCACTGCAATAGTGAGAAATGATATTGGGTCAAAGGATCAGGATAGTGAAACAGTTTGGGTGGAAATAAGGAATAATAAGGGGAAAAAGTCACTAGTAGGCATAGTCTATAGGCCTCCTAACAGTTGCACCTCTGTTGGTCGGAGTATAAATCAGGAAATAGTTGGGGCTTGTAATAAGGGAACAGCTATAATCATGGGGGATTTTAACTTTCATATTGACTGGACAAATCAAATTGGGCAGGGCAGCCTTGAGGAAGAGTTCATAGAGTGCATTAGGGACGGGTTCCTTGAGCAGTATGTTACTGAACCAACCAGGGGGCAGGCAATCTTAGATCTGGTCCTGTGTAATGAGACAGGATTAATAAAAAATGTCCTAGTAAAGGATCCCCTTGGAATGAGTGACCATAACATGGTTGAATTCCAAATTCAGTTGGAGGGTGAGAGAGTTGGATCTCAAACAAGCGTGCTAAGCTTAAATAAAGGAGACTATGAAGGTATGAGAGCAGAGTTGACTAAAGTGGACTGGGAAAATAGATTAAAGTGTAAGACGGTACATGAGCAGTGCTGTACTTTCAAAGAGATATATCACAACTTTCAAGAAAAATATATTCCACTGAGGAAAAAGGGGCATAAAAGAAAAGACAGCCATCCGTGGCTAAGTAAAGAAATTAAGGATAGTATTCGACTGAAAACAAGGGCATATAAAGTAGCCAAATCTAGTGGGAGGATAGAAGATTGGGAAGCATTTAAAAGCCAGCAAAGAATAACTAAAAGATTAATTAAGAAAGGGAAGATAGATTATGAAAGTAAACTAGCAAAAAATATAAAAACAGATAGCAAGAGTTTCTACAGTTATATAAAAAGAGAAAGGGTGGCTAAAGTGAATGTTGCTCCCTTAGAGGATGGGACCGGGAAACTAGTGGTGAGGAACATGGAGATGGCAAAAACGCTGAACAAATATTTTGTATCAGTCTTTACAGTAGAGGACACTAAAAATATCCCAACACTGGACAAACAGGGGGCTATAGGAGGGGAGGAGTTAAACACGATTAAAATCACTAAGGAGGTGGTACTCGGTAAGATAATGGGACTAAAGGTGGATAAATCCCCTGGACCTGATGGCTTACATCCTAGGGTCTTGAGAGAAGTAGCGGTAGGGATTGTGGATGCATTGGTGGTAATTTTCCAAAACTCCCTGGATTCAGGAAAGGTCCCAGCAGTTTGGAAAACTGCTAATGTAACGCCCTTATTTAAAAAGGGAAGTAGACAAAAGGCTGGAAACTATAGACCAGTTAGCCTAACATCTGTGGTTGGTAAAATGTTGGAGTCCATTATTAAGGAAGCAGTAACAGGACATTTGGATAAGCATAATTTAATAGGACAGAGTCAGCATGGTTTTATGAAGGGGAAGTCATGTTTGACAAATTTGCTTGAATTCTTTGAGGACGTAACAAACAGGGTGGATAAAGGGGAACCAGTGGATGTGGTGTATTTGGACTTCCAAAAGGCATTTGACAAGGTGCCACACAAAAGATTACTGCACAAGATAAAAAATCATGGGATTGGGTGTAATATACTGGCATGGGTGGAAGATTGGCTATCTAACAGAAAACAGAGAGTTGGGATAAATGGTTCATTCTCGGGTTGGCAATCAGCGACTAGTGGTGTTTCGCAGGGGTCAGTGCTGGGACCCCAACTCTTTACAATCTATATTAATGATTTGGAGGAAGGGACCGAGTGCAACGTATCCAAGTTTGCCGACGATACAAAGATGGGAGGGAAAGCAGTGAGTGAGGAGGACATAAAAAACCTGCAAAAGGACATAGACAGGCTAAGTGAGTGGGCAGAAATTTGGCAGATGGAATATAATGTTGGAAAGTGTGAGGTTATGCACTTTGGCAGAAAAAATCAAAGAGCAAGTTATTATCTAAATGGAGAGAAACTGCAAAGTGCTATAGTACAAAGGGATCTGGGGGTCCTGGTGCATGAAACACAGAAGGTTAGTATGCAGGTACAGCAGGTGATCAGGAAGGCCAATGGAATCTTGGCTTTTATTGCAAGGGGGTTGGAGTATAAAAGCAGGGAAGTCTTGCTTCAGTTATACAGGGTACTGGTGAGGCCACACCTGGAATACTGCGTACAGTTTTGGCTTCCATATTTAAGAAAGGATATACTTGCTCTCGAGGCAGTTCAGAGGAGTTTCACTCGGTTGATTCCGGAGATGAGGGGGTTGACTTATGAGGAAAGGTTGAGTAGGTTGGGACTCTACTCATTGGAATTCAGAAGAATGAGAGGCGATCTTATCGAAACATATAAGATTGTGAGGGGGCTTGATCGGGTGGATGCGGTGAGGATGTTTCCACTGATGGGTGAGACTAGAACTAGGGGGCATAATCTTAGAATAAGGGGCTGCCCTTTCAAAACTGAGATGAGGAGAAACTTCTTCACTCAGAGGGTAGTAAATCTATGGAATTTGCTACCTCAGAGAGCTGTGGAAGCTGCGACATTAAATAAATTTAAAACGGAGATGGACAGTTTCCAGATTATTATTTGAATGGCAATAGATTGGGAGAAGGGGAAGTGCAAAGAGACCTGGGTGTTCTTGTGCACCAGTCGCTGAAGGTAAGCATGCAGGTGCAGCAGGCGGTTAAGAAGGCAAATGGTATGTTGGCCTTCGTAGCAAGAGGGTTCGAGTACAGGAGCAAGGATGTCTTGCTACAGTTGTACAGGGCCTTGGTGAGACCGCACCTTGAGTACTGTGTGCAGTTTTGGTCGCCTTACCTGAGGAAGGACGTTCTTGCCATGGAAGGAGTGCAGCGAAGATTCACCAGGCTGATACCTGGGATGGCAGGAATGACGTATGAGGAGAGATTGTGTCGATTGGGCTTATGCTCACTGGAGTTTAGAAGATTGAGAGGGGATCTCATCGAAACTTATAAAATTCTGTCAGGCCTGGACAGACTAGATGCAGGAAGGATGTTTATGATGGCCGGGGAGTCCAGAACCAGGGGTCATAGTCTAAGGATAAGGGGTAAGCCATTTAGGACTGAAATGAGGAGGAATTTCTTCACCCAGAGAGTGGTGAACCTGTGGAATTCTCTGCCACAGAGGGCGGTGGAGGCCAGTTCATTAAATATATTCAAAAAAGAGTTGGATATATTTCTTAAGGCTAAAGGGATCAAGGGATATGGGGAGAAGGCAGGGACAGGGTACTGAATTTGGATGATCAGCTATGATTTCATTGAATGGCGGAGCAGGCTCGAAGGGCCGAATGGCCTACTCCTGCTCCTATCTTCTATGTTTCTAGCTGATAAGGGAATTAGGGGTTATGGGGAGCGGGCAGGGAAGTGGACGCGAGTCTAGGTTCGGATCAGCCATGATCCTATTGAATGGCGGAGCAGGCCCGAGGGGCAGTATGTCCTTCTCCTGCTCCTACTTCTTATGTTCTCTTCATCTCACCCTATCAACATATCCTTCTATTCCTTTCTCCCTCATGTGTTTATCCAGCCTCCCCTTAAATGTATCTCTGCTATTCGCCTCAACCACTCCCTGTGGTAGCGAGTTCCACATTCTCACCACTCTCTGGGTAAAGAAGTTTCTTCTGAATTCCCTATTGGACTTATTAGTGACTATCTTATATTGATGGCCCCTAGTTTTGGTCTCCCCACAAGTGCAAACATCTCTTATATAAAAAAACCAATTCGAACTACTTTTGCTACCCCCAAGAATGGTTTCCCTGGGGCAGTTTTCTCAGTAATTTTCCATTGCTACACAGGAGTGGAGGAGGCAGGGCGTCCAAACAGCAGGTCCTGGCACACATTTTGAATTATCTTCCTGTCAATCTTAAGAAACTTCTGAAAGCTGCAAGCGCAGGTGTATGCTGGGAACTGCAGCCTGCTACCTTGAGTCTCCTCAGCTGACAATGACAGGGTTAGAAAGCCAGGCAGCTTCCAGACTGAGGCTTCTCACATAGGCTCCAGTCTCCAATGGAAAACATCATTACGGGCTATTGGGCTATTATCAATTGCTATTATTTAGGTAAGTTTCATTGCTTCTTGTAAATGTTGTCACTTTTTAATGTCCTTGTTATGTTATAAATCCTTATTTCCAGTAGTAAGGTTGGTGAAGAATCCTAGATGGTGACCAAAACAATTTACAAAAGATATTTGAGGTGATTAGATTGAATCCCCATTCCATTATTGATAGATTTTACTAATTGTTCAAGCGTGATTATTTGTTTTCATATGTCCTTAGTAGTTGCTTATGGGAAGGGTATCTGTTTGCTTTCCTCTGGTTTGATTGGTACATTGCCCACCTGTTCAGTTGTGATTTATCGCTGCTTTATGCATAAAGAATTTGAGCCAATGACGTGCAAGTGTGACACACAACGCATGCTTTTACATATATACATAATGTATACCTTTTTATACGTGGTTTCAGCTGCCTGGACCCTAAGCTCTGGAAATCCCTCCCTAAACCTCTCCACCTCTGCCTCTCTCTCCTCCTTTAAGACGCTCCTTAAAACCTACCTCTTTGACCAAGCACTGCCCTAATACCTCCTTACATGGCTCAGTGTCAGATTTTGCTTAATAATACTCCTGCGAAGCACCTCGGGACGTTTTTCTATGCTAAAGCGCTATATGAATACAAGTTGTTGTTGTGTGTATATATAGCTATCTATATATAATTGCTTTCATTCATATATGTCCGGGAATGTGCTATTTTACAAGGAAAGGACAGTCAAACCATGTAAGATAGATTGTGTTCCTTCAAGGCTAGAAGGTGGCATTGTTTGCTTGAAGTGAATGGCAGGAATGGCACCGCATTTTAAGCTCGTTCTACATCTGAAGGAAACACAGTTGAGTGCGGGAGGTAGAAAATGGAAATGATCTCAATTGCCAGAAGCGTTGCTTTAAAAAGTTGAAATTGTCCTACATTTACACCAAGCTGAGAGCTGTTCAGTTCTGTTTTGTTTGTTGTTAACTCTCTGAAGTTTTCTGCAGTTCTCGAGATAATGGAAGCGATTTGGGGGAACCAAAGAACATAAGAACATAAGAAATAGGAGCAGGAGTAGGCCAATCGGCCCCTCGAGCCTGCTCCGCCATTCAATAAGATCATGGCTGATCTGATCCTAACCTCAAATCTTCTATCACTCTCCATCCCACCCGAACCCATGTGACCTCCCGGGAGAGGCGAAAAACCAGATAAAAGACCCAATGGCCAATTTGGGAGAAAAAAATCTGGGAAATTCCTCTCCGACCCATCAAGGCGATCGAAATTCTTCCAGGAGATCACTTTGTCCCTATATTTTCTACAGTACTTACCTTCTGTAAAGGCGATCTCCACCCCAGCCAGGAACAGGAATAAAACCATCTCCTGAAATCTAACACAGAATTAGAACACAGTAGGAGCAGAACCAGGCTACACGGCCCCTGGGCCCACTCCACTACCCACAGGGCCATGACCATTCCGAACCTAGACTCATGTCCAATTTCCTGCCCGCTCCCCGTAACCCTTAATTCCCTTTACTTCTAGGAAACTATCTATTTCTGTTTTAAATTTATTTAATGATGTAGCTTCCACAGCTTTCTGGGGCAGCAAATTCCACAAACCTACCACCCTCTGAGTGAAGAAGTTTCTCCTCATCTCAGTTTTGGGAAGAAGTTTCTCCTCATCTCAAGCTGGGAGTTAGTCCTGTGGGAGGAATGACCCAATCAGGTGAGGTAGAATAAATTTGCCTATGATTAATAGTGGCACAGAATCAGCACAGGAAGTGTGTGATGGCGCATGCTATACAGATGGATTTTAATATATTAACTAATAGGTGTCCCGTGGCATTGCTCATGCTGTTTTGTCCCATGTTACATACAGAATATTGTAAGGTAAAACTGATATAGAGGGAGGGATTTTTAACCCCAAAAAACGGGTGGGTTTGGGACGGGTGGGAGGTTAGAGTTAAAAAAAAAAAAACTGAACACCGACCCCAACCCGCCCACTTCCGGTTTTAACGGTGGTGGGACGGGGGACGGGGCAGCCAAACTGCTCCCAGGAGGCGGGTTGCCCATTTAAATATTGCAATGAGGCTGGCGCGCCTTATGGCGATCCACCATTTCAAATTTAACTCTGGCTGGTCGGGTTTCCCGGGCCTCAGGAAACCCGCCAGCTAAATGGAAGGTGAGGACTGCTGGATCCAGGAGGTAAGTGCCTTTACACTTAACTGCTGGATCCAGCGTCCCTGCCTCACTCACCCCCGTGATTGGAGACCCCCCAACACCCCCCCCCCATAACCTCTTCCTCCCCATTCTCCTGAGTTTCCCCACCGCTTTCTAGCACCCCCCTGCTCCTGGCCCGCCTCCAGGTTGAAATTCCGGTCATAGTGATTGAGTAAGACTGAGTATTGTGCAAGTGTTTGTGATAATTCAGGCTCGACTTGTATGATTATGTAGATATTTGCGTGAACTGGCCTTGATTACTATTAAAGGTTAGCTTAATGATGTCGGTCATTTTAGATTTTACTTTTTAGAAAGCCCAGGAGACGAGGGGAAAATGCCAGGGAAGAGTGGGAGAGGTACCTTGGTGAGTGGGAACACTGTGGGTGGGAGAGGGGTCCTGTTGGGTGACAGCACGGTGAGGAATTTTGCTGGGTCGGGGGGGGTGGTATTTTCGGGGGAGGGGAGTTACGGGGAAAGGGTTCAGGCTGTGTGGTGATGGTGGATTTTCTCAAGGATGGGATGGCTGTGGGAAGGGGAACTTCTCGAGGTCTCGGCATGTGGGGGTGGGGTGGGTGGTGGGAACAGGGGAAAAGGGCAAGATGGAGAAGAAAGATACAGGTGCTTGGGCCAGAGGTGGTGGCAGCGGGGGGAGGGGGCAGGGGAAATCGGGTAGTGAGAACCTGTATTATTTAAAATATAACTGAGTACAGGTTTTCCCCAGTAACGCTTTCAAGAAATCCTCCCTCCCATCATAGATACATAGATAGATGACAGAAAAGAAAAAAATAGCTGTTGATAAAGAAAAAAGAAAGACTTGCATTTCTATAGCGCCTTTCACGACTTCAGGACGTCCCAAAGCGCTTTACAGCAAATGAAGTACTTTTGAAGTGGAGTCACTGTTGTAATGTGGGAAACGCGGCAGCCAATTTGTGCACAGCAAGCTCCCACAAACAGCAATGTGATAATGGCCTGATCATCTGTTTTTAGTGATGTTGATTTAGGGATAAATATTGACCAGGACACTGGGGAGAACTCCCCTGCTCTTCTTCGAAATAGTGTCGTGGGATCTTTTACGTCCACCTTCGCGAGCAGACGGGGACTTGGTTTAAGGTCTCATCCGAAACACGGCACCTCCGACAGTGCAGCACTCCCTCAGCACTGCACTGGAGTGCCAGCCTAGATTTTGTGCTCAAGTCCCTGGAGTGGGACTTGAACCCACAACCTTCTGACTCCGAGGTGAGGGCGCTGCCCACTGAGCCCCAGCTGACATCTTTTCAGGATTTTCAGGGGGTTTTATCGTGGGCTACTAATATTTTTCTTGCAACAAACAATGACTGCTGGTTTATGCATGATTTTGTTGTTATTAATTTGTGGCTCCAAAAAGATGGGCTATATCTTGTACACAGCAAGCCGGTTATTGAAGAGAGAGAAACGGTACTCCTAACCAGCTGCGAGCTGGAATCAAGAGGCAGCTAAACACCTGAAATAGCACTGGGCACAGCAAACACCAGTGCAAAATTGCTGTAGAATTGGGTGTTACAGAGTGAAGGAAGCCAGCTTTACGGTCTAGGGGCTGCAAGTCCTGCTGCAAGGAGCCAGGGAGAGGAGGGACACAATCTATGAAGCGGATGGCCACCCCCGCCCCATAGGTACCTGGTGAACCAGGCATGGGAGGAGATGGCTGAATGCAGACAAGCAATGGTCAGCCTCTGCTGACCCAGATCTGGCTGACTCACATGCAAGGGCGCCCTGCCCAAGGAAGTCTATGGCCGTCCCAATCCCAGCAGGCTGTCAGTGAAACCCCGCGGCCACCCAGCATATTTACTATTTTCACTAGAGAACCACTTAGAAGGAGTGGTAGGTTAGGCACCACACATCTGAAGTCAAGCACCAGCGGGCAGCACTGTGCCAACTGGAGCTGCCAACATTCAGACACCACACAATAGAGGAAATAAATGCCCTGCATTTGACCAGAGCATAGTGCTGAATATTTATTTGTCATTGGTTACAATATAACAGAAGCCCAGCATAAGATGACAACAGATAATATTTGGAGGGCTACACACCGCTACTTGGTACCATGTGCTTTGTCCGTTTAAGAAACGGAGCCACTGTTGTACACGTAGGAAGACACCTGGAATTGGTGCCTGCTGCACCAGCCTCCGCTGCTAATTCCTCATTGGCATTTTCACCCTCTTACTGTGCTATGGGTTTGCCAGCTTGATGATTGTCAAGGTCTCTTTTTTCAGGGTGAAGTCATGGGGCATGCAGCAGACACTTATTCTGGAAACCCTGGGGGATCCATTTGTAAAGCTGTCTAGACATGTGAGGTACTTCTTTTAAGACCCCAGTGCTGTAGTATGTTTGTTCCATTGTACCTGTGCTCTACCCTGTCTGGGTCTGGTTGCTTGGTGTCCGCACCATGACTGCAGCCTTTGCCTTCCATCTTTCCACTCTTCCCCCTTCAAATAAAGATGACACGGGTTATTGGCTTAAAGTGAAGGCATTGTGATCACATTGGTTCAAGCTGCATATTGAGAGAGAGAGAGGAAAAGGCCTCTTGATTCATATAGGGCACAGTGAAAACTTGGGTGCAGTCGATGACTTCTTGGCCTCTCTTGCTACAGCTGTTGGTCAGTGATGATAGTTGACGTAATAAAGACTCACTACGCACTTGGTTGAACATAAAGCAAGGCTTTAATCGACTTGTAACAAAACATGTAGGTCTAGTTAGTAGTCACTAGCTTCCTGTTTCCAGATTGTCTCTGGCCAAGTTGGGCCCACGCCCGAGTATTTATACTCCTCGGACGGCGCCCTCAGCTGGCCGACCAGTAGTACTTCCTGAGTTACTTCTTATAGAAGTTGCGATTTATGACAATAGTCATCAAGTCATTGGCCCTGCTGAATGGAAAATTTGGGCGTAAGTGACTCACTCGCGTAACTACAATACGCCCAAGTCCCCTCGGATCTTTTACGTCTGTCCATCAAACCCTCCATCCACGCTCCCGACTCTCCAATGCGAGTGTCCTCCAATTGAGCTTGTTCGGGGACCTCTTAACATTGCGGCCAGGTTTTCAGGCACAGCAGGAGGCAAGAGCATTTTTCTGCTCTTTTAATTGCAATTTTTTGAGCATTTAAAAAGAAAAATAATCCTCACTGAGACCGGCTCTGTATTTTCTGTTTCTTTGAATGGATTTTCATGATCTCAGTGGAAGTCACATTAAAGATTGAAAAGCTCTCCGATTGCAGGTTCTTAAACATGCCGTGCCTGATGGGCATGACTGAGTGTTAAAAGAGGCGAAACTTAAATTTGAAGACTCCAGGAAGAAATATATGGTGTGAGCGTGGCGCTTTCCTTGGGCCCCGATTACATCAGGGATATCCCATTTTAATAGCAAAATACTGCGGATGCTGGAAATCTGAAATAACAACAGAAAACGCTGGAAAAACTCAGCAGGCCAGGCAACATCTGTGGAGAGAGAAACAGAGTTAACGTTTCAGGTCGAAGTCCTTTCGTCAGAACTCTGACGAAATTTCCCATTTTAAGTTTGGGCGTATTCTAATGAGATTGGGAGGATTCTTGGGCGTAACTTGGCATCGGCAAAATTGAGGTGACATTGGG
This sequence comes from Somniosus microcephalus, assembly GCF_052327205.1. NCBI lineage: Eukaryota > Metazoa > Chordata > Chondrichthyes > Squaliformes > Somniosidae > Somniosus > Somniosus microcephalus. Next base: position 3,877,868 of record NC_141019.1, read on the forward strand.
CGCACTTTTGGGTCCAATTTGCGAATTGTACCCATGGAGGAAACTCCATGCCCTAATAGTACTGGGCACTATCGCCCATTTATTGGTTGGCATTAAAAGAAAGAAAGACGTGCATTTCTACAGCGCCTTTCACGACCACCGGACGTCCCAAAGTGCTTTACAGCCAATGAAGTACTTTTTGAAGTGGAGTCACTGTTGTAATGTAGGAAACGCAGCAGCCAATTTGCGCACAGCAAGCTCCCACAAACAGCAACGTGATAATGACCAGATAATCTGTTTTAGTGATGTTAATTGAGGGATAAATATTGGCCCAGGACACCGGGGAGAACTCCCCTGCTCTTCTTCGAAATAGTGCCATGGGATCTTTTATGTCCACCTGAGAAAGCCGACGGGGCCTCGGTTTAACATCTCATCTGAAAGACGGCACCTCCGACAGTGCAGCACTCCCTCAGTACTGCACTGGAGTGTCAGCCTAGATTTTTGTGCTCAAGTCTCTGGATTAGGGTTAATGATAACAGCAATTCCTGCGTGGTGGATGAGCAGATAGATAATAATCTATATATATAAAAGGATACTTCTGTCTGTCATTCCGTCTGTCTGTCTTGAATTAACTCGAAAGTTATAGAGCGTACCTACACGTGCATTACGTCAAAAGAAAGCTGACGATTCCAGAACCGTCCTAAGCATATTTACGTTTCGGCCGGACAAAAATTGCGCCCGCGGTATCCAAAAAACGTTCAACATTCCGCTCATTATCCGCTCATTAGCATCGAGTGCCGTCGAGGTCGACCAATCGTACGGCGGGTTCCTGGCGCGTGCGACCGGGCCCTCCTACAGTCGAGTGACGGGACGCTTGACCAATCCTACGCTTCGGTGACCTGACGGTCCACCAATCGGTGCCTGTGTGGGCGGGCCTTATCGCTCTGAACCGAGGTGAGTCGCCGCCATCTTGATTCCAAACTTTTCCTTTCTTTTTCCCGCTTTCTGCGTGTTTATTTTCAAATCTACAAGTCCAACAAAAAAAAAGTTGCTTTTAAAAGACAAAGGCCTAGAAATTGAGTGCCCTTAGCGCCGATTTTGCGGCGCTAGAGGGCCTAGCGCTGCATTTGGCGCCGGCGCCGAAATTGCCTGGGGCCCTTACGCCGCGGTAGACCGGTAGCGCTGCGCCGGCACCGATGACGTCATCGGTGTGCGCAGCGTCCCGGTTGCCATGCCGACGGGCCCCAGCGCCGAAATTCAGTTGCGGCCGCCTCGCCCGTGACAGCCGCAACTAAGACTCTGGCAACAGAGTCTTACGAGTCTTTGCGCCGGCGCATTAAAGGCCCCGCGGCGGCCGGCCGCTTTCCCGCCGGCCGCCTGGCCGCAGCTCCCTCCCCGGACTTCCCCCCCCCCCCCCCCCCCCCCCCCCCACCCGGAACAGAAGCAAGCCCGGCACTTGTCCGAGGTGCCGGGCTCATTTTTTAAAAGATTTTCGTGGGCCGCGATCGGGTGCAGGCAGCTCCTCCTTAAGGGAAGGAGGAGGCCTGCACTTCCCGAGCCTGCCGCACCGCATCGGGTGCCGCAGCGCCAGAATTGCGGCGCGAAACGGCAGTTAGCGCCGATGTACCGCCGCAAAGACCCTTCAGTAGCGCCGGCAGCCGTTTGGGCGCGGCACTGCTGAATTTTTGGCGCGCGCAGGGGGACTTAGCGCCGGCACTAACTTCCGGTGCTAAAGCCCTGGCTAAGCCAAAACTCAATTTCTAGGCCAAATTGTTTTTAAAAAAAGTTAATTAATTTGTAAATCTTTTGTCTAACCTCTATAATTTTCCTACCTTTCACCGTTTTTCCAGGCCTCAAAGCCTGGGCGTCTGTTGACCAGCCACGCCCGAGCTAGGCGCCTCCCATCGCGATCGACAAAAGGCCAGCGATCGCCGCCATCTTTGTGAAGGCTGGAGGGGGCGGGCCTGAGCCGAGCATCGCCACCGCCGCCATCTTAGGAAAGGCGGGCGGGGCGGTAGTCAGCATCCGCGTCATCTTCTGCCCGGAGCGCGACTTGAGTCCGGCCGGTTGCGCGGCGGCGTCTCTCTGGTCTTGAAGCCGGCTCGGGCGGGGACATCGGGAGATCGTGGGGGCGGGAGATCGGGGGGTGGGACATCGAGAGATCGGGGGGCGGGACATTGGGAGATCGGGGGGCGGGACATCGGGAGATCGGGGGACGGGAGATCGGGGACGGGAGATCGGGGGGCGGGACATCGGGAGATCGGGGGGCGGGAGATCGGGGGGCGGCACATCGGGAGATCGCAGGGCGGGACATCGGCGGGGGGCGGGAGATCGGGGGGCGGGGCTCGGGGACTCCCCCACTCCCCCTCTCCCCCTCCTCTCGCTGTCTCTCTTCCCCCCAGTCGCTCTCTCTCTTCCCCCCAGTCGCGCTCTCTCTTCCCCCCCACTCGTGCGCTCTCTCTCTCTCTCTCTTCCAACAACAACATGCCCTCGAAAAAGCCTCGGCACCGCCGGGCACTCCAGCTAGTATCACTATAAAAAGATTACACAGCAGTGCTATAGCACCAATGTGTATCAGTGGAAATCCTCCTCTTCATTCAGTCATTCCTGCAGTCAACATTTACAAGTGCGTGAGGGGCTTTAATCTGACAAGATGCTTATTGATTAACCTGTCTACAGCGACAAAAATGCATCAGGAAATAAAAAGGATGACACCCTTTAGAGTCATATATGGCCTAGAAATTCGGTTTGGGGCGCTAGTCCTGGCGATGTGCAATGTTTAGCGGCAGGCGCAATTTAGCGCCACCGAGCGCGATATTGGGTTGCAGCGCCCCTAAAGGTGATTGCGGCGCTAAATCAGGCGCTACACGCTACTCTTAAGGTGCTAACCCGGCGGCGCAACCCAATTTTGCGGCGGCGGGGCGCAGCGAGGGTGCTGTCAATAATCACTTTCCCTGAGACACACTGGCGCCGGCCAGCTCTTAAAGGGGCAGGTCAATTGGCATCACCAGACACACTCACTGCCTTGTAGGCCTTCAAAGCGGTGGGGATCCTACCTGTGGCGCACCAGCCTAGCAAGACATGGAAAGCGTGAGGCAGAGGGCGGAACGCCTCACTGATGGGGCATTGGATGCTTTGGTTGGCGCAGTGGAATCAAGGCCAAGGAAGATGGTCGGAATGTGATTTATGTTTTGGACAGTCTCCCGGGTGTGAGAGGCAGTTATGTGTCAGTGTATTAGTTTTGCATTCTGCTGCCATAGCTTTCTCATGTTTGAAGGAACCACATTTCGTGTAATGAAACACTTTCTTCATTTACAATGGCCATGCCTGCTATTTACATGCATCTTGCCCTTCACAGGCTTGGGGGTATCAGACCGGTTCCATTCCTCTTCTTGGAATGGCAGCAAGCATTCCGTGAGAGGGGCCTAGAAGCTACTTCTGATCAGCCTCTGACGCGCAGCGTGAGAAGAGCCGCTCACGTAGAAGTTCAGGCCAGCAACCATCTTCTCAGCCGCCGACAGAGATGTCCTGCACCTTATCTGAGGCTGCAGATCTGGCTGAAGCAGCTGGCACAGCTCAGTCACCACCTCCTTTCTAAATCGCAGCCTTCTGACACACTGCTCCTCCGGCATGTTCATGTAGGAAAACTGCTGTCGGATAACCCTGCCAGCGTAAGGTCTGCTGTGGCGACGTCTGTTGGCCCTCCTCCATCTGGCCATGCCCGCCCCCCTCTCCCTGCGTCTCAGTTCCCTTTCCAGATGATTCAGCAGCAGGACGTTCCCCTCCAATGCAGCCCCCATAATAAGTGCCCACAGGAAGGTTCCCCTTTGTCAAGGCTCACCAACAGCAAGGTGATGGTCAGAAGGCTGAAGATCGTCTGCCTGCGCTGGCTCAGTGGTCAAATGGCTCTCGGTGTGCAGCTCAGCAACTCTTTGTAGCTCTCGAGGAAGTTGTGCTCCAAAAATGGCTGCTGCTTTAAAACCACACCAGTCCCCTTTAAATAACGCTCCTCCAGCCCGAGAGCGACTTGGTAAGGCCCAGGTAAGCTGTCACTATTAGCGCCAGGTGCTACGGAGGGGGGCGCCACTGAATTTCCGGTCCAGGGCACCCAAAAGGCGTTGCACACTCAAATGACGTCATAATCAGCCTGCGCCCATGAGCGGGCGCTAAGATTTAGCGCCGGCGCTAAATGCATGCTCAATATGGGGCGAGCGCCCGCCTGGAAATTGGCTAGCGCCCCACATCTCGGCCTCTTTAGGCGTTAATCGGTGGCGCGATCAACCGAATTTCTCCCCCATAGAGTCATACGGCACAGAAGGAGGCCATTCGGCCCATCGAGTCCGTGCCAGCTCTCTGTAGAGCAATCCAGTCAGTCCCATATCCCCGTAGCCCTGCAAGTTTATTTCCCTCAAGTGCCTATCCAGTCTCCCCTTGAAAACACTGAGTGTCTCCGCTTCCACCACTTCCGTCGGCAGCGAGTTCCAGGTCCTCACCACTCGCTGCGTGAAAAAGTCTCTTGCCCAAAACCTTTAATCTGTGTTCCTTAGTCCTTGTACCATCAACTAGTGGGAACAGCCTTACCCCGTCCAGCCTATCCAAACCCATCATAATCTTGTACACCTCTATCAAATCACCCCTCAACCTCCTTTGCTCTAATGAAAACAAATCCAGCTTCTCCAACCTGTCCATGTAGCTAAGATCCCCCATCCCCGGAACCATTCTGGTAAATCTCCTCTGCACCCTCTCAAGGGCCTTTAAGATCAGGTGAATTCAGAATGAGAACTTTTTTTCATTGAGGAACCTAGGTGAAAGGCAACACAACGTACAAAATGGCACCATACAGCTGGCAACCAGTGGCAGTGGCAGAAGCCCAGTTGGCACTGTTCCCGACACTTTTCCGTGGCTCTTCCGCCAAGGCGGGCATCAGGAGAACCCCCTGCAGTAATTCACCATCATATTCCTGGTTTTAACATCTTCAGGAGAGGTAGGGAGGGGAAAAATTGGGGTGGATATTAATAAGGGACTCCATTGTAGCACTAGCATAGAAGGGTATTCTAGGTGGTCTTGTTAAGACAGAATCCACATGGATAGATTTAAGGAATAAGAGGAGGAAATGATACAACAGTAGGGATGGGATAGAGGGAGGCAGTGACCGCTCCTTCAGGAAGATCTGCAGAAAGGTCAGAGAGATATGTGTGAACAACAGGGCAATAATCCTGAGCGATTTTAACTATCGCAAGATAGACTGGAATAAAGGAAATGCATATGGTTGAAGTTGGGGAACGCTCTTCAATATGTTTCTGGGACTGCTTCCTAGATCAGTATGTGCCTAGTGCAACAAAGAAATAGCATTAAGCAAAATACTGCCAGGTATCTGAAACAAAAACAGAAAACATTGGAAACACTCAGGCGGTCTGGCAACGTTGATACCCAGTGATTGAATTTTGTCCTCTCCACAGATGCTTCCTGACTTGCTGAGTGTTTCAGGTGTTTCCTGTCTTTCTTAATGATAAAAGCATTGCTTGATATAGTTCTGGGAAATGAACTGGGGAAAATCACTGATGTGAGATTAGGAGAGCAATTGGAAAATGGTGACCACAACATAGCTAGGTTCAAAAACAGAAAAAGACAGCAGAGGCTCTGACCACAGTTTTTCAATCCTCCTTAAATATACAAATTGTGCTGTGGGACTGGAGAGCAGCCAATGTAACACCACGGTTCAAGAAAGATAAATTGGATAACTAGACCAGTTAGTCTAACATCAGTTATGGGCAAACTCTTATAATCCATAATTTGAGATTAAATTAGTCAGCATTTAGAAAAGCACAGGTTAATCAAGGATCTGTAGTTCGGGTTTGCTAAAGTCGTGTTTGACAAATGTAATGGCCCAGAAATTAGGATCGGGTGCTTGCCGCGCGTGCAAGCCCCCGATGTGCACTCACCCGGCGCGCCGACATCTGAAGCCTGGGCCTGCTTGGAATTCCTGTCACAGGCCCAGTTCAGATGTCGGCGCGATGTGCTTGCCTGATCCAGCGGCGTAGTTAGTTCGATGTGCCGGCTGGGATCAGGTGAGCACTGGGCAGCCAATCAGGGGAGGGGAAACTTCATTCATGAGTTTGATAGTAAGAACTGTCAAACTCATGAAAACTACGGGCGTCCAAAACACTACTTAAACTTTAAATAAAATTTTAAAAAACATCCCACTAATTAAATGAACTATAAATAACTTTAAAAAACTATTTTAAACAATTAATCACATTTTTGAAAAAAATATTTTTTTAAGAAATCGGGTCTAAAAATAAACTTACCTTACTGTAAAGTCCTTAAAAACAATAAAGCTGTGGAAAAAATGTTATAATTTTAAATAATAGACCACTTACCTTAAAGAATCAAGTCCTTATGCCTCCTTTTTACATTTCTAAAAAGTTCAGGCCCTTACACACGGGCAAAAGTTCAGGCCCTTGCACACGGGCAAACCTGTCAAAAAGAAGGAAGTTCAACACGTGCGCGCAGAGTCCTGCGCGCACGCGTGGGACCTCTGAACCCGTTGGTGGAAATGCCGCTTTCCCGCGCATGCGCTGTGCATGCTGAAATCCGGCACTTCCAACGGGCCCACGCGAGTACCCCGTCCGTACTCACGTGTTGGGACCGGAATTACTGGCCCAATGATTTTATTTTTTGTAGAAGTGACCGATTGGATAGATAAAGGATATGCAGTAGATGTTCTGCACATGGATTTTCAGAAGGTATTCCACAGGAGGGTTGTTAGAAAAATTCAGGCATATGATATGAGATGAAATGTAACAGCATGGATGGAAGGCTGGTAGACAAGCAGGGAAAAAAGCATTAGGTTTATCGAGTATTAAGGGAATTGGAGAGGGGGATTGGATTGGAGTTGTGTGCCTGAAGGGTCAGTGCAGGGTTCACTTTTTTATACATAGAAAGACTTGAGATATATATATACATATTTAGCCTTGGATATAAAATTTGCTAATGGCAGAAAAGTCGATGATTTGCTAAACAGCGAGAAGGACTGCAAAAGACTTCAGGAGGACTTAGCCAGGTTAGCAGAATGGGCAGACAGGTGGCAGGTGCAATTTAATGTGGAATAGTGTAAGAAAAATAAGGAATGAAAGTGTACTCACAAAGGAAAAATGCCGATTAGAGTGGCGGAGCTGAAAGACCCAGGGGCTCAAATACATCATTCCTTGAAAGTGAGAATGCAAGTAAGTAAATCCGTAAAAAAGGCTTATAGCATGTTGGGTTTTATAAATAAGGACACAGAGTACAAGAACAAAGGCGAAATGATAAATTTGTACAAGGCAGTGGTTAGACCACTGTTAGATTACTGTGTGCAGTTTTGGGCACCTCATTATAGAAATGGCATTAAAGCCACAGAGAGCGTACAGCGTAGATTCACCAGGATGATGCCAGGGATGGGAAACTGTAGTTATGAGGAGAGACTTGAGATACTGGGACCCTTTCTACTAGAGCAGAGAAGGCTTTCAACTGTGCACTGATTCCACCCCCGCCCCCTGCCAGTGGCATGCCGTAAGGAAGAAGTTTTGGGAAATGGCTTGGTGGTCTAGTGGGGGCGGGGGAGTGTACAGGTTTATTGTGCCGTGCACTGCATTTGGGTTGATGGAATTTCATTGTGATGCACATATTGGGTCATATACTCCATCCCTCAGATTTGGCACATCACATTGAGGTTGTGCTACACTTCTAAGGAGAGAACACAGCCCAGGTTGATTCCTGGGATGAAGGGGTTGACGTATGACGAAAGGTTGAGCAGGTTGGGCCTATACTCATTGGAATTTAGAAGAATGAGAGGTGATCTTATTGAAACATATAAGATACTGAGGGGGCTTGACAGGGTAGATGCAGAGAGGATGTTTCCCCTCGTGGGGGAAATCTAGAACTAGGGGGCATAGTTTAAGAATAAGGGGTCGCCCATTTAGAACTGAGCTGAGGAGGAATTTCATCTCTCAGAGGGTTGTAAATCTGTGGAATTCTCTACCCCAGAGAGCCGTGGAGGCTGGGTCATTAAATACATTTAAGGTGGAGATAGACAGATTTTTGAACTACAGGGGAGTCGAGGGGTATGGGGCGAGCGCGGGAAAGTGGTGTTGAGACCAAGATCGGATCAGCCATGATCTTATTGAATGGCGGAGCAGGCTCGAGGGGCCGATTGGCCGACTCCTGCTCCTGTTTCTTATGCTCTTATGCTAACTCGATACCTCAGGCACCTATGGTGTCCTGTTAACAGTGCCCTGACCGATGTGAGGGACTGTGCTCTCCCTGCAAAGAGTACACAAGGCGCAAAGCCATTACGTATTATTTCATATAAGCTTGATCCTAAGCAACCATTCCCACACTGGCCCATAAATATCCCACTGGCGAGGAAGAGCGCTCTATCTCACTGAAGACCAGAGCTGCATTAGTCACTCTGCACATATTAAACATCAGAATGCTTGCGCACACTCTGAATATCTTACCACATTTGTGAACTGACTGGTTCTGACTTTTGGGAAGATTGGCCAGGATCTGGGAAATGACGCCTCGTATCTATGATCTTCCGTACAAAATGATGCTGGATCTTTCTTTTGCTTCATTTATCTTCTCTTGCTCCCTCCCTACCTTTTGGTCTTTCCACACTATGGCTGAGAGGGCGAGCGAAGGAGTGCTTCCAGGCTATGTCTAGGCCCTGCTAACGTAGCTCACTAGGGCATGAGAGCAGACCAGGGTGACTCAGCCTCAGATTGCATTTCCTTTTCTCCAGGGAATAGGCCTGGGCTTTTCTGCATGCCTTCCCCTGACAGAGAGGCTGAGATTGAGAATAACAGGCGCAAAAGCTAACCTGCTCTGTGGTGCCATGTACTAGAGGGCCAAGATGCTGTAATTGTTTTGTAAATCCTCTTTCAATTTACGGAATATTGGCACCTCTGTGTCACCTCTGTGTCAGCCAATGAGTTGGAGGCGGGGCAGGACTTACGGCAGGACTCACAGCAAACAGAGTCTATTTTACAGCAAACAGAGTCTATTTACACAGAGTCTCTATGAACTACAGCAAACCGAACTCATGACCAAAACTACAGCAATGTCTCCCGATAAAAGCAGGATTATTTCTCCAGCAAAATCCAGTGAGTGGAGGAGAGATACATAACACAAATAATGCGCTTAAAACCATTCCCAGTTACTTCCAGGCATGATTGATGGGAGAATTACTCACTCATCTCCATTCTGGCCAACCTTAAATTTAATAGATGGCTGTCTTGATGACTCATTGGGGGGGGGGGGGGGGGCGGCGGTAACTTTGCCAGAAAATCCTCAGATGCTGGACAAGCAGCCGTTTTTAGCTTTTTCTCCAGGTGCTATTGCCAATCTTCCACCCCAAGGTATGGCAGTAGATCGGGAAAACCCCCCGGGGAAATGTCAGATGCATCTGATTTGGTACTGAGTCATAGAGCTCAGGAAGATCCCTGGTTTGATTCCCCCCGTCTGCACTGAGTTAGCTCATCTCCCCTTTTGTAAAAAAAAGAAATTGGTTCTTGGGTTGCGGGTGACGAGGGCAGGGTGGCATTCAGTTGCCAATCTCTAGAACCTGGGGTGGCAGTAGGGGGATGCTACAGTTGACTTCAGATACCCCTGGGTTAGGGCGTCCAGGGTTCCCGCTGCGAAGAATCTCTACTTGGGCACGGAACCGGAGGGCGGCCAGAACCCATGGAACCTGTGACCCCAGCAAGGGTCAGAGGTAAAAAATTAGAGAACCATATATAAAAAAAAAAAAATTTGAGTGGGCACTGTGTGCGATTTCAGGGCTGGCTGGTTATGAGGGTCTGACCTGTGGGCCATGGTGCAGCTACCACGGCTGTCCAGTGTGTAACGTGTTAACTCCTGCCGGTCTCAGTGTGTGTGTTTTACATCTTGCAGTGCAGTTCAAGACAGACGGACACCAGGCTTTTTTTGTCATCAAAATCCGACATGCCACCATCCCAAAACTATACAGCTCCGGAGAGCAGCCAGGTCAGTGCTATTAATCCAGGATTAATGGAGATCGCCCATTGAAATCCCAACAGCTGAGCCAGCCACAAGCACACTCTGTAGACTTGAGCTGTCTCTTTAATGGCCGCCGCGTGAAATGTAGCTTTTAATGCAGTGCCTGAATGATCCGAGGTCCCAATATTTTTACGATAGTTTCGCGAGGATGTGCATGATTTTGGCTTTGGATGGAATTCCTGCAGCAGAATTCCCTGTTCTTTCAATTGGTTCCGCTCCCCGAGACTGCGTTGATCCTGCGTTCCAGGGTGGGAAGTACAGAAAGATACCGCAAGGCGGAAATGGGAGTAAATAGGAGAAACGCTTCTTAATGGGACGATGCTAATGTCATGTACGCAACCGCGGCAATTTTAGACAAGCGCACAAAAAGGAAAAATTGCAATGTTTGTCTTCACTGTGGCGGTGTTTGAATTTGTTAAAAGCATTTTATCCTCCCCGCCCCCCCCCTCCAGCCTTTTTCAGGTATCTTCTGGTGCTGTGTGCCATCCCCCTGCCCTCTGGTGCCGTGTGCCATCCCCCTGCCCTCTGGTGCCGTGTGCCACCCCCCTGCCCTCTGGTGCCGTGTGCCATCCCCCTGCTCTCTGGTGCCGTGCGCCATCCCCCTGCCCTCTGGTGCCGTGTGCCATCCCCCTGCTCTCTGGTGCCGTGTGCCATCCCCCTGCCCTCTGGTGCTGTGTGCCACCCCCCTGCCCTCTGGTGCCGTGTGCCATCCCCCTGCTCTCTGGTGCCGTGCGCCATCCCCCTGCCCTCTGGTGCCGTGTGCCATCCCCCTGCTCTCTGGTGCTGTGTGCCATCCCCCTGCTCTCTGGTGCCGTGTGCCATCCCCCTGCCCTCTGGTGCCGTGCGCCACCCCCCCTGCCCTCTGGTGCCGTGTGCCATCCCCCTGCTCTCTGGTGCCGTGTGCCATCCCCCCGCCCTCTGGTGCCGTGCGCCATCCCCCCGCCCTCTGGTGCCGTGCGCCATCCCCCCGCCCTCTGGTGCCGTGCGCCATCCCCCCGCCCTCTGGTGCCGTGCGCCATCCCCCTGCCCTCTGGTGCCGTGCGCCATCCCCCTGCTCTCTGGTGCCGTGTGCCATCCCCCTGCCCTCTGGTGCCGTGCGCCATCCCCCCGCCCTCTGGTGCCGTGCGCCATCCCCCCGCCCTCTGGTGCCGTGCGCCATCCCCCTGCCCTCTGGTGCCGTGTGCCACCCCCCTGCCCTCTGGTGCCGTGCGCCATCCCCCCGCCCTCTGGTGCCGTGCGCCATCCCCCCGCCCTCTGGTGCCGTGTGCCACCCCCCTGCCCTCTGGTGCCGTGCGCCATCCCCCTGCCCTCTGGTGCCGTGTGCCACCCCCCCGCCCTCTGGTGCCGTGTGCCACCCCCCCGCCCTCTGGTGCCGTGCGCCATCCCCCCCGCCCTCTGGTGCCGTGCGCCATCCCCCCGCCCTCTGGTGCCGTGTGCCATCCCCCTGCCCTCTGGTGCCGTGCGCCACCCCCCTGCCCTCTGGTGCCGTGTGCCATCCCCCTGCCCTCTGGTGCCGTGTGCCACCCCCCTGCCCTCTGGTGCCGTGCGCCATCCCCCTGCTCTCTGGTGCCGTGTGCCACCCCCCTGCCCTCTGGTGCCGTGCGCCATCCCCCTGCCCTCTGGTGCCGTGCGCCATCCCCCTGCCCTCTGGTGCCGTGCGCCATCCCCCCGCCCTCTGGTGCCGTGCGCCATCCCCCTGCCCTCTGGTGCCGTGCGCCATCCCCCTGCCCTCTGGGCAGACAGGCCTCTCTGCCAGTCTCATTCTGTAACCAACCGCTAAGCATTTTGTGACAGTGGAATCTCGGAATCTCTCCCCTTACACTTTAACCCAGTGCCCCCTTTACCCGCTCAGCACTGGGAACGGTGAAGTGTGCATCCCTGTGGGGGATATAAGTTGCCTTTGTATAGCATTTGGTCAAATCTCTCACAAACATTGCAAAGTCTTCATTTGCAATAACTCACTTCTTGAAATGTACTGACTGTTATTAAATAGGCATGTGCAGCAGCCATTTTGCGCATAGTAAGATCCCACAAGCAGCAATGCAATGAATGACACCACTTAATCTTGCTTTTGGTGGTGCTGGTTGAAGGAGAAATGTTGGCCAAGACACCAGGAGAACTCCTTGCTCTTCTTTGAATAATGCCACGAGATCCTTAAAATCCACCTGGACCAGTAGATAGGACCTTGGTTTGATGTCTCATCTGAAATACAGCACTTCCAGCACTGAAGTATCAGTCTAGATTATGCGTGCAACTCCTGGCCTGGAGCTTGAGCCCACAACCCTTTGACTCAGAAGCAAGGGTTACACGGAGCCAAGTTAACATTTCCGGCCACTGCCGGAAACTCTACCTTTGTGGATTTTCTCAGAACTTTGCTTTGGAGACTTTTTAAGTATGTTGATGTGTTTGCTTGCATATCAGACACTCACTGATCAAAAAAAATCTTCCAGATCAGTTGGAAGTGATAACGAACCTGTTGCAAATTTCCAATGAAATGGCACCCTATGAAACAAATCAACTCTGCGCTACTGATGGGTTGCCAACTGCTCCTGGATTGACCTGGAGTCTCCAGGAATTAAAAATTAATCTCAAGGGAGGTGGGGAACTGCAGTAAAGTGGGGGAGTCTGCCGCCTGGAGGTTGTGGCTCTATGCTTGAGTGTTAGTCTCCTCGACTCTGAGCCGCAGTATAAAGGAGCTTTCTAAGTCAGCTGATTCCAATCTCTGTTAAATTGGAAGACTGCAATGCATTTTGTAAATGCAGGCTCCTGTTTGATTTAGAAGGCCAGTCATTGTTTTTTTGATTTATTTCACTTTGATTTCTCTGCTTGGTGCCACTTGGTCACACACCCTTCCGTAATATTCGTTCACAGTTGACAACCGGGCTGTTTCATTGTTGGCAGATTAGACGAACTATTCTAAAACGGGCAAGTTCGTCATTATGACATGGCCACTCGCTAATTCTTTTTCTCATGCCCAGCGCCAAGGACCACTTTCACAGGCAACCCCGCATATCCTCTGAACCAGGTAACATTCGCGCCACACAAGTGCCAGGCAATGACTATCTCCAACAAGCGAGAGTCTAACCACCTCTCCTTGACATTCAATGGCATTACCATCGCCGAATCCCCCACTATCAACATCCTGGGGGTCACCATTGACCAGAAACTTAACTGGACCAGCCACATAAATACTGTGGCGACAAGAGCAGGTCAGAGGCTGGGTATTCTGCGGCGAGTGTCTCACCCCCTGACTCCCCAAAGCCTTTCCACCATCTACAAGGCACAAGTCAGGAGTGTGATGGAATACTCTCCATTGCCTGGATGAGTGCAGCTCCAACAACACTCAAGAAGCTCGACACCATCCAGGACAAAGCAGCCCGCTTGATTGACACCCCATCCGCCACCTTAAACCTTCACTCCCTCCACCACCGGCGCACTGTGGCTGCAGTGTGTACCATCTACAAGGTGCACTGCAGCAACTCGCCAAGGCTTCTTCGGCAGCACCTCCCAAACCCACGACCTCTTCCACCTAGAAGGACAAGGGTAGCAGGTGCATGGGAACACCATCACCTCCAAGTTCACCTCCAAGTCACACATCATCCTGACTTGGAAATATATCGGCCGATCCTTCATCGTCGCTGGGTCAAAATCCTGGAACTCCCTCCCTAACAGCACTGTGGGAGCACCTTCACCACACGGACTGCAGCGGTTCAAGAAGGCGGCTCACCACCACCTTCTCAAGGGGCAATTAGGGATGGGCAGTAAATGCTGGCCTTGCCAGCGACGCCCTGATCACATAAACAAATAAAATAAAAGGTGACCCTCTGTGCAAAGTATTCCGGGAGGTACTGAACGATAAACCCATAAAACCATCAAGATATATGCACTGGGAACAGTCACCCCTGACAGACTGACTATCTCCAGCTGCAACTAAAAATCAGATTTAAAATTGGCAGAAGCAAAAGTGAAAGATCAGCAGATAGATAAATCGCAGGATTTCACTTGACGTGCAGAATCTGTTATAAGACAACATTCAGTGGCACCTTAGCAATTCTCTGCAGTGCTTAAAACAACATGGGAGTCGATGTTTGACTTGGTGCAATAAAGTAAAACGGGCACTAGCGAGTCGGCAGCCCGTTTTACACCTCTCCCGATTTTTTTATTTCCATTCAAGTCAACTGGAGTGGCATTTGTGTGCAGAACCGAGACATTCCTCCACCTTCTCCCAGTACTGGGAAACAGACAGCTGAGCGAATTTCCCACAATGTAGATACAGTAACCAATTTAAAACAAGTCAAAAACTCCTCAGAAAAATGTATGTTGTGAGATTTTATGATGTCTGATCTGTCACATTTAGTTCCTCCAGGTTATTAAATTTGACCTCATCCGTTCAGGATACCAACCTCACAATCTTCTCAATGTCTACCTCAACAGGCATTTTAACGTCCCATTAGCAGGACAGCACCTCTCAGAGTGGCTCCGTGCTTAAATCCTGGTATGGGGCTTAACCTAGAAATAAAGAAAGACTTGCATTTATACAACGTCTTTCGCAACCTCAGGATGTCCAAAAGCGCTCTACAGCCAATGAAGTACTTTCTGAAGTGTGGTCACTGTTGTAATGTAGGAAACCTGGCAGCCAATTTGCGCACAGCAAGCTCCCACAAACAACAACATGATAATCACCAGATAATCTGTTTTAGTGATGTTGATTGAGGGATAAATATTGGCCAGGACACCAGGGAGAACTCTCCTGCTCTTCTTTGAAATAGTGCCATGGGATCTTTTACGTCCACCAGAGAGAGCAGACGGGGCCTCGGTTTAACGTCTCATCTGAAAGACGACACCTCCAACAGTGCAGCACTCCCTCAGTACTGCACTGGGAGTGTCAGCCTGGATGTTGTGCTCAAGTAGAGGCAGCAATGCCGAGCCAAGCTGATGCACTTGCAAAGTAGATTAGGAAGCGCTCAGACACAAAGTGGTGGGATGCAGTTTTTCCACACCGTGAGTTCCCAATCCCACATGTACCATCCAGAGAACTGCATAATGGAGACCGAGGACAAGCAAAGCAGAGACGGCAGATCTGGCCTGCCCATTCTCGGCTCGGTAATGTGGATGTGAAACCTGAGAAGCTTATTATTGAATTTTTGTCGTTGCAACTTCTTTTTAAGAGCTATTTCGGAACACCTCAATCAACATGTAGAAATCGCGAGGTAGACAAAAGCAATAGATAGAGAAAAAGAGAGATTTGAAGAGAAAAGCTGGAAAAAAATGATCATGGATTAATTCCATGCCTACACCCTACCCCTTTCCTGTGCCCTGTCCTGTTTTGGACTGAACTGCGAGACACCAGTAATTGTACAGATATCTCCTTTAACAGGATCTCATTGAATGGCGGAACAGGCTTGAGGGGCTGCATGGCCTCCTCCTGTTGCTATGTTCCAATATTCAGGATTATGGGGCAGATCAGTCATATTTACACCCCCTTTATGAAAAAGAGTGTAATATGCATAAATAAGTCACTAGAGTCAAACAAAAGGTGGTCACTTACTGTTCTCTATGTTTTAGGATATAACATCAGCGCGTTGGTGACTATAGCAACCAAAACGTTCCTTAGGTACGACAAGCTGAGACAACTGATATCGAGCATTAGGAAGTATTACCCCAATGTCACCATTGTAATCGCGGATGACAGCGACAAACGGCAAAGGATTGAAGGAGCGTTTATTGAGCAATACTTCATGCCATTTGGGAAGGTGTAGTATGATTTCTCTTTTCCTAAATGAGGAAAGAACCGAACAAGACAATCGGTCGCTGTGTGGGTATAACGTGGATGTGTGGCTCTGGAGGGAGATAGTGAGTAACTTAGGAACAACTTAGAATCTCTTTCCATTTCTGAGGAAGAAAAGTGGAGAATAACGGGTCTATATGGATCCTGCAGTGCAACGCATTGAGGAAATAGCAACCTGTAGCCCAGAACTACGGGCTCACCACCACCTTCTCGAGGGCAATTAGGGATGGGCAATAAATGCTGGCCTTGCCAGCGACGCCCACATCCCATAAAAATGAATTTTAAAAAAAGAGCCAGGAGACATGACTTTTTCCTGATCTCCGTGTCCCTACAGGAGGGAGACACACACCAGAGGCTAAGTCACATAGATCTCCTCATGATCAGTTCCAGCGTCCTGGGAGGAGATTTCCTCCCTGCCATCTCAGGTTGAGAAATGGTGCATAGGAGGAAGGACAAGGATCCCAGAAGGGGCGGAATTTAAGAAAAAATGTAAGGGAATAACAATAGTTTAAGAAGGAAGCTGACTATTACCATGGGACAGGCAGGTGCATCTCTGGTAGCTGGAAATTCTGGTGTGTGCCTACCTCTGGAGGGGAAGGGTTGTCCAGACCCCTCCGACCCCAGCCATGGTCCTCTTGGTGACCTTGGTAACAGGGGCTATCTGTCCAAGAAACTCAAAAAAAAACCTCTCTTCAGTGGTCCAGGCCAATTGTCCTGCCTTGACCCCACTGGTGGGACCAACATCTGCTCTTGTAGGGTCCCATTCGAGCCCAAGCAGTGGGAACTCCCAGTGTAAGGGATCCCTTCCCTCGGCTCTGCCTCATTCTCATCATTTGCCTTGTGAGGGCCAGGTGGTAGTTCCGGCCATTACAAGGAAGACAGGAAACTCCCAGCAGAAAACCGAGACCAGGCACAACAAGGTTTCCACCGTTTCCGTCCTGTCGAGTCTGCAATCCAGTTAGTCCCACCCCCCCGCTCTTTCCCCATATCCTTGAAATGTTTTCTCCTTCAAGTATTTATCCAATTCCCTTTTGAAGGCTACCTGTACTATTGAATCTGTGTCCACCGCCCTATCAGGCAGTGCATTCCAAATCCTAACCACTCGTAAAAAAGTTTTTCCTCATGTCGCCTCTAGTTCATTTGCCAATCACCTTAAATCTGTGCCCTCTGGTTATCGACCCTTCAGTCATTGGAAACAGTTTCTCTTCATTTACTCTATCTGAACCCTTCATGATTTTAAACACCTCTATCAAATAATCTCTTAGCCTTCTCTGCTCTAAGAAGAACAACCCCAGCTTCTCCAGTCTCTCCACATAACTGTAATCCCTCAATCCTGGAACCATTCTAGTAAATCTCCTCTGCACCCTCTCCAAAGCCTTCACGTCCTTCCTAAAGTGTGGTGCCCAGAATTGGACACAATCCTCCAGCTGGGGCTGAACTAGTGTTTTATGTAGGTTTAGCATAACTTCCTGGCTTTTGTACTCTGTACCTCTATTTATGAAACCCAGGATCCCAGATGCTTTATTAACCGCTTTCTCAACCTGCCCTGCCACCTTCAAAGATATGTGTACAAACATCCCCTTTAAAATTGTAGCCTTTAGCTTGTATCGTCTCTCCTCATTCTTCCTACCAAAATGTATCACCTCACACTTTTCTGTGTTGAATTTCATCTGCCATGTGTCCGCCCATTCCACCAGCCTGTCTATGTCCTCTTGAAATCTATCACTATCTTCCTCACTGTTCACTACATTTCCAAGTTTCAGGTCATCTGCAAATTTCGAAGTTGTGCCCTGTACCCGCAAGTCCAAATCATTAACATGTATCAAAAACAGCCGTGGTCCTAGTACTGAACCATGGGGAACTCCACTGTATACCTCCCTCCAGTCCGAAAAACAGCCATTCACCACAACTCTGTTTTCTGTTCTTTAGCCCATTTTGTATCCATGCTGTTACTGCCCCTTTTATCCCATGGACTTCAATTTTGCCATCAAGCCTATTATGTGGATGGTCAATTAAATTTAATTGGCTAATTAATCTTGTTGGTAGTTTCTCGAGATGGTGCCTGGTTTTCCTGTTGGGGATTATCGCAGACAGAAAACCCAACAGGAAATGCTGAGCTTTTATATGTATATATTTATATATATAAAACGTATGTCTGTCTGTCTCTCTGTCTCTCTGTCCGGTTATACAATCAAAAGTTATAGAGCGTACCTACACATATGTTATATCAAAAGAAAGCTTATCATTAGGGGACTCTCATAGGCGTATTTACTTTTTGGTCGGACAAAAATTGTGCCAACGGTATCCAAAAAACGTTCAAAATTCCGCTCATTATCCGCTCATTAGCATCGAGTGACGTGAAGGTTGACCAATCGTACAGTCGAGCGACCCGACGGTTGACCAATCGCTGCGTCACGGGGGCGGGTTCATTGCGTGTGTGGGCGGGCCATCCTAGAGTCGAGTGACGTGACGATTGACCAATCCTACAGTTCAGTGACCTGACGGTTGACCAATCGGTGCGTGTGTGGGCGGGCCTAATGCTTCTGAGTTGAGGTGAGTGGCCGCCATCTTGATTCCAAACTCTTCATTTCTTTTTCCCACTTTCTGCGTGTTTCTTTTCAAATCTAGATTTCCAGCAAAAAAAAAAGTTGCTTTTAAAACAAAAAGATTTGTAAATCTTTTCTCTAACCTCTATAATTTTCCTACCTTTCACCGTTTTTGCAGGCAGGCCTCGAAGCCTGGGCCTCTGTTGCCCAGCCACGCCCGAGCTACGCACCTCCCGCCCCGCTCAACAAGCGGCCCGCGATCGCCGCCATCTTTCGAAAGGCTGGCGGCGCGGGGACTGAGGCGAGCGTAGCCATCGCCGCCATCTTAGTAAAGGCGGGCGGGGCGGGGAGTCAGCGCGCACGTCAACGTCGGGCCAGAGCGCGAGCGAATTGGCGGTCTTGAAGCCGGCTCGGGCGGGGGGGCGGGGCTCGGGAGGGCGGGAAGGGGGGGGGGAAGGGTTACCCCGGCAACCGGGCCCGGCCCGCTCGCTCAGCCGCAAGCCGGCTCACGCCCGTTCCCGGGGCTTGGCTCCAGCGCAGACCCAGCCGCAATCGGCGGTCTTGAAGCCGGCTTGGGAGGGCGGGGCTCGGGAGGGCGGAGAGTGGGGCTCGGGAGGGCGGGGGGTGGGGCTCGGGAAGGGGGGGAAGGGTTACCCCGGCAACCGGGCCCGGCCGTCTCTCACAGCCTCAAGCCGGCTCACGCCCGTTCCCGGGGCTTGGCTCCATTTGCGGCCGCGGGCCACTCACCCTCTCTCCTTCCCTCTGTCTCTCTCTCCTCCCCCGTCCCCTCTCCCCCTCCCTCTCCCCCCCTCACCCCTCTCCCCCCCCTCTCCCCTCTCCCCCTCTCTCTCCCCCCTGCCTCCCCCTCTCTCTCCCCCCTGCCTCCCCCTCTCTCTCTCCCCCCCTCCCCTCCCCCCTCTCCCCCCCTCCCCTCTCCCCTCTCCCCCTATCTCTCCCCCCTGCCTCACCCTCTCTCTCTCCCCCTCTCTCTCTCCGCCCTCCCTCCCCCTCTCTCTCTCCCCCTCTCTCTCTCCCCCTCCCTCCCCCTCTCTCTCTCCCCCCTCCCTCCGCCCCCTCCCTCCCCCTCTCTCTCCCCCCCTCCCTCCCCCTCTCTCTCCCCCCACTCCCTCCCTCCCCCTCTCTCTCCCCCTCCCTCCCCCTCTCTCTCCCCCCCTCCCTCCCCCTCTCTCTCTCCCCCCTCCTCTCTCTCTCCCCCCTCCTCTCTCTCTCCCCCCTCCTCTCTCCCTCCCTCCCCCTCTCTCTCTCTCCCCTCCCTCCCCCCCTCCCTCCCCCTCTCTCTCTCCCCCCTCCCTCCCCCTCTCCCCCCTCCCTCCCCCCTCTCTCTCTCCGCCCTCCCTCCCCCTCTCTCTCTCCGCCCTCCCTCCCCCTCTCTCCCCCCTCCCTCCCTCCCCCTCTCTCTCTCCCCCCTCCCTCCCCCTCTCTCTCTCCCCCCTCCCTCCCCCTCTCTCCCCCCTCCCTCCCTCCCCCTCTCTCCCCCCTCCCTCCCCCTCTCTCCCCCCTCCCTCCCCCTCTCTCCCCCCTCCCTCCCCCTCTCTCCCCCATCCCTCCCCCCTCCCTCCCCCTCTCTCTCTCCGCCCTCCCTCCCAATACAATACAATACAATACAAATCGCTTTATTGGCATGATAAGGTACATCTTATGTTGCCAAAGCATCAAAATACATTTATGGTTGAACACATAAACGCGGTTCCATTCATACAGTGTATAAACAGGTATATCCCTGAGTTTATAAATATATTTTCGCCTTGTTTATATATACTCTTGTCTTAGTTTACTGGTTGTCCCTCTGTTCATGGCAAGCTGTAACATAGTGTGCCGCCAGTGTTACACAGCTTCTCTCCTCCCCAGTAGGAATGGGAGTTTTTGGTTGTCAGTCAGATTTCTGAATTCAGGGCATATTTGTGAGAATTTTTGATAGAAATTCTCTCTGATGCCCTGATATTTTCCACAGGCTGTGAGGAAGTGCATCTCTGTCTCAACTACTCCCTGACTGCAGTGAGAGCATATCCTGTCTTCTCTTGGCAGCCTGGTCTGCCTGTGTCTGCCTTTTTCGATCGCTAGGCTATGTTCGCTAAGTCTGTACCTTGTCAAGGTTCTTCTCAGTTTGTTATCCTTTACCATGGTCAGGTAATCAGCTATGTTGTATTGTCTGTTTAGGGCCAAGTAGCAATTGAGTTTGCTTTGGGTTTTTGTTGTTTCTGCCCAATATGACAGATATTTTTCCTTTTGCTTAGCGACGATTGTGTTGGGTCGAATTCTTTGTGTTACCCTGTCACTGTCCTGGGGCTGGTTATTGTTAGTATTGTTATTAGTTACTTTATTGAGTCCCAGGACTAGTTGACTGAGGGTATTCTTCTTTATGGTCAGCTCTTGGCATTTCAGGGCGTCGTAGTGATAGCATTGGGGGTTGCTCATTTGTAGGTGATTCCAAAATTTGGTGGCTCTTTTTTGGATAGTGATTATTAATGGGTATTGGCCTAGTTCCGCCCTGCATGCGTTGTTTACTGTTTTCCTTTGAGTCCGGAGG
>NC_141019.1:3899287-4012904 GCF_052327205.1 Somniosus microcephalus
GCCCGGCCGCACGCGGCAGCAAGCCGCCGTACGATTGGTCGACCTCGAGGTCACTCTGTCGCTAATGAGCGGATAATGAGATGCTAATGAGCAGAATGTTGAAGGTTTTTGGGATACCGCGGGCGCGATTTTAGCCCGGCCGAAACGTAAATACGCTTAAAACCGTCTCGGAAGCGTAAGCTTTCTTTGGAGGTAACGCGCGCGTAGGTACGCCCTGTAACTTTCGAGCGCATAGCCCGCCAGACGCACACACGATGACAGACAGAATGACAGACAGAATGACAGAAGTACCGATTTATATATATAGACTAGCTGAAGTGCCCGGCGGTGCCGAGCTTTTTCGAGGGCATGTTGTTGTTGGAAGAGAGGAGAGAGAGAGAGCGACTGAGGGGTGGGGGAGAGAAGAGAGAGAGAGGAGCGCGACTTGGGGGGGAAGAGAGAGAGCGACTGGGGGGTAGAGAGAGAGCGACTGGGGGGAAGAGAGAGAGCGACTGGGGGGAAGAGAGAGCGCGGGTGGGGGGGAAGAGAGCGGGGGGGAAGGGAGGGCGGGGGGAAAGGGAGGGGGGGGAAGTGGGGGGGAAGGGGCGGGGGGGAAGGCGCGGGGGGGGAAGGGGGGCGGCGGAAGGGGAGGGCGGAAGGGGGGGAAGAGGCGGGGGGGGCCCAGGCCAAGAGCCCCGCTCTCCGAGCCCCGCCCCCCCTGGCCGAGAGCCCCGCTCTCCGAGCCCCGCCCCCCCCCCGGAAGAGCCCGATTGCGGCTCTGCGAGACGGCATGCGGCCGAGCCCCGCCCCCCCCCGCCGAGCGCGGAACAGAGACACCGTGTCTCACCTGCTCCTGCTGCGCGCGCACCCTGACCCTCGTGGCTGACGCCGTTGCCCTGGGTAAAGTGACACGGCGGGGGGGGGTGGGGGGTGAGGAGCTTAGCAGAAGCGCAATCACCTAGCTCGGGCCTGGCTGGGCAAGAAAGGCGCAGGCTTTGAGGCCTAAGAAAAAAACGGGGAAAGGTAGGAAAAAGAATGTTCAGGTTAGGTTTACAAATGAGTGATTTTTTAAAAACAATTTAATAAATTCAATTTTATTTGGTGGAAATGTATATTTGAAAAGAAAGACGCAGAAAGCAGGAAAAAGAATGGAAGCAAGATGGCGGCGACTCACCTCGGTTCAGAATGATAAGGCCCGCCCACACACGCACCGATTGGTCGACCGTCAGGTCACCAAAGCGTAGGATTGGTCAATCATCCCGTCACTCGACCGTAGGAGGGCCCGGCCGCACGCGGCAGCAAGCCGCCGTACGATTGGTCGACCTCGAGGTCACTCTGTCGCTAATGAGCGGATAATGAGATGCTAATGAGCAGAATGTTGAAGGTTTTTGGGATACCGCGGGCGCGATTTTAGCCCGGCCGAAACGTAAATACGCTTAAAACCGTCTCGGAAGCGTAAGCTTTCTTTGGAGGTAACGCGCGCGTAGGTACGCCCTGTAACTTTCGAGCGCATAGCCCGACAGACGCACACGCGATGACAGACAGAGTGACAGACAGACAGACAGATCGACCGATTTATATATATAGACTAGCTGAAGTGCCCGGCGGTGCCGAGGCTTTTTCGAGGGCATGTTGTTGTTGGAAGAGAGAAGGAGAGCGACTGGGGGGAAGAGAGAGTGTGACTGGGGGGAAGAGAGGGAGGGCGGGGGGGAGGGGAGGAGGGGAGGGCGGGGGGGGAGGGAGGGGGAGGGGAGGGGGGAGGAGGAGAGAGGAGGGGGGGGGAAGAAGGGGCGGGGGGAGGGAGGGGAGGAGGGGGGCAGGAGGGAGGAGGAGAGAGGAGGGGGGAGGGGGAGGGGAAGGGGGAGAGTCCACGAGCCCCCTGATCCCCGTCCCCCCAAACTCCCGAGCCCCCTGATCCCCACCCCCCGAACTCCAGAGATTGGCCCCCCCAAGACTCGCACCCCCACCCCCACCCCCACCCCCGAGGCTCGCCCACCACCCACCCCCACCCCCGAGGTTCGCCCACCACCCACCCACCCCCGAGGCTCGCCCCCCCCCCACCAACCAAGCACCGAACTCCGGAGGCGCGATCTTCCGAGCACCGGCCTCCCGAGCTGGCTTCAACATTGCGGCTGTGCGAGACAGCTGGAGGGCCCGGTTGCCAGGGTAACCATGACGCTGACCAAGCCCCGCCCCCCGGCCGAGCCAGAGAGACGCCACGTCTCAGCTGCTCCTGCTGCGCGCGCGGCCTCCCCCCCCGAGGGTCGCGCCCCCCCCGAGGGTCGCGGCCTCCCCCCCGAGGTGAAGACCGCCGATTGCGGCTGTGCGAGACGGCCGGCGGGCCCCGGTTGCCAGAGTAACGCTTGACGCTCAGCAAGCCCGCCCCCCGGCCGAGCCAGAGAGAGACGCCGCGTCTCAGCTCCTGCTGCGCGCGCACCCTAGCGGCGCTGGGCTGAGGCTCGGCCCTCCAGCCTTCGAGTGGGGCCGGGAGGTGCCTAGCTCGGGACTGGCTGGAGAAAAGGCGCAGGCTTTGAGGGCCTAAGAAAAAAACGGGGAAAGGTAGGAAAAAGAATGTTCAGGTTAGGTTTACAAATGAGTGATTTTTTTAAAAACAATTTAGTAAATTCAATTTTATTTTGGTGGAAATGTATATTTGAAAAGAAAGACGCAGAAAGCAGGAAAAAGAATGGAAGCAAGATGGCGGCGACTCACCTCGGTTCAGAACGATAAGGCCCGGCCACACACGCACCGATTGGCCCGGCCGCATGCGGCAGCAAGCCGCCGTACGATTGGTCGACCTCGAGGTCACCTCTGTCGCTAATGAGCGGATAATGAGGTGCTAATGAGCGGAACGTTGAAGGTTTTTGGGATACCGCGGGCGCGATTTTAGCCCGGCCGAAACGTAAATATGCTTAAAACCGTCTCGGAAGCGTAAGCTTTCTTTGGAGGTCACGCACGCGTAGGTACGCCCTGTAACTTTCGAGCGCATACCGCCCAGGCGCACACGCGATGGCAGACAGACAGACAGACAGAAGGACAGAAGGACAGATGTACCGATTTATATATATAGATATCATAACTCAAATATAGAATCTCAGAACTCAAATATAGAATCTCAGAACTCAAATATAGAATCTCTCTGAACTCAATTATTATAGAATATATATCAGAACTCAAATATAGAATATCTCAGAAGTCAAATATAGAATTACTCAGAACTCAAATATAGAATATCATAACTCAAATATAGAATCTCATAACTCAAATATAGAATATCTCATAACTCAAATATAGAATATATCATAACTCAAATATAGAATCTCATAACTGAAATATAGAATATCTCATAACTCAAATATAGAATATATCATAACTCAAATATAGAATCTCATAACTGAAATATAGAATCTCTCTGAACTCAATTATAGAATACTAGCTGAAGTGCCCGGCGGTGCCGAGGCTTTTTCGAGGGCATGTTGTTGTTGGAAGAGAGAGAGAGAGAGCGACTGGGGGGGTGGGGGAAAGAGAGAGAGAGCGCGACTGGGGGGGAAAAGAGAGAGCGACTGGGGGATAGAGAGAGAGCGACTGGGGGGAAGAGAGAGAGCGACTGGGGGGAAGAGAGAGAGCGGGTGGGGGGAAGAGAGCGGGGGGGGAAAGGAGGGCGGGGGGGAAGGGAGGGCGCGGGGGGGAAGGGGCGGGGGGGAAGGGGGGGAAGGGAGGGGGGGAAGGGAAGGGAGGGGGGAAAGGGAGGGGGGAAGGGAGGGGGCGGGGGGGAAGGGGGGAAGGGGGGGGCGGGAAGGGCAAGGGGGGGGGGGGGGCGGGGGGGGAAGGGGGGGGCGGAAGGGGGGGCGGGGGGGGGGCCAGGCCGAGAGCCCCGCTCTCCGAGCCCCGCCCCCCCCGGCCGAGCCCGATTGCGGCTCTGAGAGACAGCAGGCGGCCGAGCCCCGCCGCCCCCCCCCCCCCGGCTGAGCCCGATTGCGGCTCTGAGAGACGGCAGGCGGCCGAGCCCCGCCCCCCCCCCCCCGGCCGAGCCCGTTTGCGGCTCTGAGAGACAGCCGGCGGCCGAGCCCCGCCCCCCCCTGGCCGAGCCCGATTGCGGCTCTGAGAGACGGCCGGTGGCCTAGCCCCGCCCCCCCCCGCCCGAGCCGAGCGCGGAACAGAGACGCCGCGTCTCACCTGCTCCTGCTGCGCGCGCACCCTGACCCTCGTGGCTGACGCCGTTGCCCCGGGTAACGTGACGCGTGGGGGGGGGTGGTGGGTGGTGAGGAGCTTAGCAGAAGCCCTAGCTCGGGCCTGGCTGGGCAAGAAAGGCCCAGGCTTTCAGGGCCTAACAAAAAAACGGGGAAAGGTAGCAAAAAGAATGTTGAGGTTAGAAAAAATATTTACAAATGAATGAAGTTTTTTTTTAAACAATTTAATAAATTCAATTTTATTTTGCTGGAAATGTATATTTGAAAAGAAAGACGCAGAAAGCAGGAAAAAGAACGGAAGCAAGATGGCGGCGACTCACCTCGGTTCAGAACGATAAGGCCCGCCCACACACGCACCGATTGGTCGACCGTCAGGTCACCAAAGCGTAGGATTGGTCAATCGTCCCGTCACTCGACCGTAGGAGGGCCCGGCCGCACGCGGCAGCAAGCCGCCGTACGATTGGTCGACCTCGAGGTCACTCTGTCGCTAATGAGCGGATAATGAGATGCTAATGAGCGGAACGTTGAAGGTTTTTGGGATACCGCGGGTGCGATTTTAGCCTGGCCGACACGTAAATACGCTTAAAACCGTCTCGGAAGCGTAAGCTTTCTTTGGAGGTAACGCGCGCGTAGGTACGCCCTGTAACTTTCGAGCGCATAGCCCGACAGACGCACAGGCGATGACAGACAGAATGACAGAATGACAGAATGACAGAATGACAGAAAGACAGACAGACAGAATGACAGACAGAAGTACCGATTTATATATAGATAGATAGATAGATATCAGAACTCAAATATAGAATATCTCAGAAGTCAAATATAGAATTACTCAGAACTCAAACACAGAATATCTCAGGACTCAAATATAGAATATCTTAGAACTCAAATATAGAATGTCTCAGAACTCAAATATAGAATATCTCAGAACTCAAATATAGAATATCTCAGAACTCAAATATAGAATCTCAGAACTCAAATATACAATCTCATAACTCAAATATAGAATCTCGTAACTCAAATATAGAATATCTCAGAACTCAAATATAGAATATCTCATAACTCAAATATAGAATCTCATAACTCAAATATAGAATATCTCAGAACTCAAATATAGAATCTCATAACTCAAATATAGAATCTCATAACTCAAATATAGAATATCACAACTCAAATATAGAATACTCAGAACTCAAATATAGAATATCTCAGAACTCAAATATAGAATCTCATAACTCAAATATAGAATCTCAGAACTCAAATATAGAATCTCAGAACTCAAATATAGAATCTCAGAACTCAAATATAGAATATCTCATAACTCAAATATAGAATCTCATAACTCAAATATAGAATATCTCATAACTCAAATATAGAATATCTCATAACTCAAATATAGAATCTCATAACTCAAATATAGAATATCTCAGAACTCAAATATAGAATCTCAGAACTCAAATATAGAATATCTCAAAACTCAAATATAGAATATCTCAGAACTAAATTATGGAATATCTCAGAACTAAATTATGGAATATCTCATAATTCAAATACAGAATATCTCAGAACTCAAGTATAGAATATATTAACTCAAATATAGAATATATCAACTCAAATATAGAATACATCATAACTCAAATATCAGATTCCTCTATCAGCTTGCATTTCCCAAGCTGCTGGGGGGCCCAGTGTAAGCAAAGGCAGTCATTAAGAAATTAAATTATGTACATCTCTTCAAATATTACTGCAAGAAGGTTATGTTTATTCTAATGGGTCATGTTGGTCCAATGAAAGATATTGAACTATTTACCACTGAGATGAAAGGCTCCTCTTTGGGAATGCTGTGAGGATCCTAAAGGAAATGGGTTTTGGGACAGCCATGGCCCAGTTCAATGTAGCTAAGATGAGCATAAAATGGTCCTCAAAGTAAAATGCTGCTTGGCCATCATTTTGGTGACAGCCTCATCCTCTTCAATATGACACTTTTTTCTCTCACTGCAATTTTTTTAATATACTCTGGCTTAAACCATGAACACTGACTAACTCAATGGGGCAAACTCACCTGATCATCGAGGCACCAGGGAAGCATCCAAGCCCTGGAGCTGGGGAAAAGTTGGGCCTCGATTCTGTTCACTCGTGTCAAAGGGACTGAGTTATTAGGAAAGGTTAGAAAATGATGGCCTTGAAAGGATATGACGAAGAGGTGCCCTTATAGAGGTACACAAGATAACATAAACTGACACATCCAGGGCATTAGGTAGAGGAAAATCAGCCCCAACATTTCTTTCCACCCGCTACCCCAGCAATACAGGAGCCAATGCACCTAGACGGATATTTCTCATCTCAGTCTATACCATTCCTATAACCAGCAATCCTATTCCCAACCAGATAGTTACCCAACTCCTTTTTGAAGGAGTTAATCATCACAGCCTTAACTGCTTTATATGTGACCCAGCCCCACAGATCCATAATTATATGGTGGCAACATGTTTCTTCTCATCTCTAGTCTCAATTGAGACTTGTCGGGGGTCATTTCGACTTTGGGCCATAGTGTAAAACGGGGCGATATTGGATCAGCCGCCCGTTATCCACCTCTTCTGTTTTAATTTCATAAAACAGAATCATAGAACGGTTACAGCACAGAAGGAGGCCATTCGGCCTGTCGAGCCCGTGCCGGCTCTCTGCAAGAGCACTTCAGCTAGTCCCACTCCCCCGCCCTTTCCCCGTAGCCCTGCAAATTTCTTTCCTTCAGATACTTTTGAAAGCCATAATTGAATCTGCCTCCACCACCCACTTTCCAATGACTTCAATTGCCCAAAGTTACCCCCATTAATTGTAAACCTGTGTCCTTATATGCTAAGTCAGCATGCTCGTGTTCGTGGGCTTGGGCAACCCAAGCCAGTTGCCCCAATGAGATGGCCACCATCATTGCTACCTGATGCTCAGCACTGCTCAAATCTGCTTGGATTGGATCGGCTCACTCTCTGAACCTTCAATGGTCAAAGGGAAGATTCAGGCCTAGAATTTCGCTATCGCCGCGCCAGGTCTTTAGCGCCCGAAATTTAGCGCTCGCCCAAATTCCCGTAGCGCCCGCCTGAAATTCAGTTGCAGCGCCCCAAGAGGGAGGCGGGCGCTATTGCAGGGTTTGGCCGCCTCGCTTGGGGCGCTGAAAGTCAGTTTCAGGCGTCCAGCTGCCGCTGCGCCACCCGATGCGGTGCAGCAGGCTGGGGTACTGCAGGCCTCCTCCTTCTCTTAAGGAGGAGCTGCCTGCAGCCGTGAGATCGCCGCTGGATTCCCCCGGCAAATGAGCCCGGCACCACGGAGAAGTGCCGGGCTCGCGGGGGTCAGACACCAATGCCGCGGGGGGGTGGTGTGGGAGTCCGGGGAGGAAGGAGCGGCCAAGCGGCCGCCGTGAAAGTGGACGGCCGCACCTCCACCTTTACGCCCCGGCCTTTCGGAGCTGCAAGGCCCCGTTTTACAAACGCTCCTTGCGCCCGCTACAGGTGAGGCGGCGGCAAGTGAATTTGGGCGTTGGGCCGGAATTGCGTTGGAACCGGGGCGCTGCGCACACCGATGACGTCATCGGTGCCGGCGCAGCGCTACCGGCTAATGCCACCATTTGCGCTACACTGAATTCCAGGCTACCAACAGCGCCGGCGCTAAAGACCTCTTTCGGCGCTAAGTGGGCGCTAACACCACTGAAATTCTAGGCCTCAGTCTTTCAATGATTTAATTTGTAAAAGGCAAGACATTTTTTTTTTTTTAAATAAACCTCAGGGCGGTAGTCGATCAGAATTAGTGTTGCCGGGGAGGCTCACGCTGGTGAATGGGTTAAAGTGGCGCCAAGGCTGACCCACAAAAGGGACATCACATCTATCACTGAAGCAGTATAGAGAGACTCACCCGGCCACTATCTCTTTCACTTTGAAGGATATGTGGGCATATTTCTCAGAAGGCTCCCAAAGTCCATGTTCCAGAAGGCTGTCCGAAATACTGGGAATTCGGTACTTCACATCCACAACATGGTAAGGCTTCAGGGACCAGAGACAAAGGAAGAAAATTCCCAGGGGCAAAGTCACAAGCAAAAGGCAGCAAAGGGGCTTCCTGACTGGACGCATGCTGGAGACAAGGAAAGAGAAAAGGCATTTTTTAATACTTTTATAAAGACATTTCGAAGAAACAGCTGATTAAGTCAATCAACAAATTATTAGTAGTTCACGAACAATTTAATTTTGCATTACAATGTCACCAGTTATTGGGCCGGTTTGTAATTAAATTCAGTAAAAGGTGTGCTGTAGGTTATTGAGGGGAAATGATAAGAGCTCCATTGCTGACTCATTTGGTAAAAGCACTGCCCAGTGTGGTACTGAACTATTCAGACCATGCAGATCCCAGGGTCGATTTCTGTTCTGTTTATATCTCAGGTGAGGTGGTAAGAAGTTTAGCACAAGTGTCACTCTACATCATTTTGGTCCCCCGTCCTAATATCTCCTTATGTGGCTCGGTGTCAAATTCTGTTTGATAATCGCTCCTGTGAAGCGCACTGGGACATTTAACTACGTTATATGAATGCAAGTTGTTGTTGCGGTCGTAGAATTGGTTATATCGACATGGGCTTCATTTCCAGAGCACGAGGCTGTCGGTGTTAAAGTGTTTCCTGCAAAGAAGGAGAAGTGAGAAACTGAGGGAATTCCTGTCAGAATCTGACATGCACCTACCAATGCAGGATCTACGAGCAATGTTCCTGTTTAGCTGCTGTCTGAAACTCCCGCGCAGGCCGCTTGCCGGTTTCTCAATTGAAAAACCACGCATGCGTGAAAATTAGCGGGAACATTATCTGAGATAAGAGAGAACAGGTACATTATTGCAGGACTGCCTCAGATTGTTTCTATTCGTTTGCCTCAATGAATCAAATATGAAGGAAGCAGGTGACAAGGTAGGTAGGCCAGGGTTAGGTCATTAAAAAAAGGACTTGCATTTATATAGCGCATTTCACGACCACAGAATGTCTCAAAAAGCGCTTTACAGCCAATGAAGTACTTTTTTGAAGTGTAGTCACTGTTGTAATGTAGGAAACGCAGCAGCCAATTTGTGCACAGCAAGGTCCCACAAACAGCAACGTGATAATCACCAGATAATCTGTTTAGTGATGTTGGTTGAGGGATAAATATTGTCCAGGACACTGGGGAGAACTCCCCTGCTCTTCTTCAAAATAGTGCCATGGGATCTTTTACGTCCACCTGAGAGAGCAGACGGGGCCTCGGTTTAACATCTCGTCTGAAAGATGGCACCTCCGACAGTGCAGCACTCCCTCAGCACTGGTCATCCTCACGACAGAACGTTTTCAAAATTCAGTGTCCGCCTACGACACTTACTGTTTATGTGTGACGAGTCTTACAAAATAAAACATGAACAGAATTTTAAAAGTGTTTATCATTATCGTCAGGTACACATTTTTCAAAGGACATGGCGAGACCCACTGATGTCAAGTGGTTGGATCATCCACACAGTTGTAAGCCTGCCAAGTACAGGTGCACAAGCACTAACGCATAACTGAGCAGCCAATCTGAAAGCACCTACAAGTATGCTGCTCAAGTAGCTACACAGCTCTTAACCAGTATAACTAGTGAGTGTGGGCCAATCCAGCTGTGGCAAGTGCATATCACCCAGGAATTGTACATTGCACACCTGGATTAGTCCAACAATGCACTAGTTCGCTGATGACTGCACAGTGTTCAGCTCCATTCACAACTCCTCAGATAATGAAGCTGTCCATCCCCGCATACAGCAAGACCTGGACAATATTCAGGCTTGGGCTGATAAGTGGCAAGTAGCATTCTCGCCACACAACTGCCAGGTAATGAGTATGTCCAACATGCGAGCATCTAACCACCACCCCTTGACATTCAATGGCATTACCATCGCCAAATCCCCCACCATCAACATTCTGGGGGTCACCATTGACCAAAATCTTAAATGGACCAGCCCCATAAATACTGTGTCAACAAGAGCAGGTCAAAGGCTGGGCATTCTGCAGCGGGTGTCTCACCTCCTGACTCCCCAAAGCCTTACCACCATCTACAAGGCACAAGTGTGATGGAACACTCTCCACTTGCCTGGATGAGTGCAGCTCCAACAACACTCAAGAAGCTCGACACCATCCAGGACAAAGCAGCCCGTTTGATTGGCACCCCATCCACCACCTTACGGCGCACCGTGACTGCAGTGTGTACAATCTACAAGATGCACTGCAGCAACTCGCCAAGGCTTCTTCGACAGCACCTCAGCTCCCAGGCCCCAGATCTCCAGTCTCAGTTCCCAGGCCCCAGATCTCCAATCTCAGTTCCCAGGCCCCAGATCTCTAGTCTCCGTTCCCAGGCCCCAGATCCCCAGTCTCAGCTCCCAGGCCCCAGATCTCCAATCTCAGTTCCCAGGCCCCAGATCTCCAGTCTCAGTTCCCAGGCCCCAGATCTCCAGTCTCAGTTCCCAGATCTCTAGTCTCAGTTCCCAGGCCCCAGATCTCCAGTCTCAGTTCCCAGGCCCCAGATCTCCAGTCTCAGTTCCCAGGCCCCAGATCTCCAGTCTCAGTTCCCAGGCCCCAGATCTCTAGTCTCAGTTCCCAGGCCCCAGATCTCCAGTCTCAGTTCCCAGGCCCCAGATCTCTAGTCTCAGTTCCCAGGCCCCAGATCTCCAGTCTTTATTCAAGAAGGGAAGTAGGGAAAAACCGGGGAACTACAGGCCAGTGAGCCTAACATCAGTGGTAGGAAAATTATTGGAAAAAATTCTGAGGGACAAAATTAGTCTCCACTTGGAGAGGCAAGGATTAATCAGGGATAGTCAACATGGCTTTGTCAAGGGAAGATCATGTCTGACTAATTTGATTGAATTTTTTGAGGGGGTGACTAGGTGTGTGGATGAGGGTAACGCAGTGGATGTGGTATACATGGATTTCAGTAAGGCCTTCGATAAAGTCCCGCACAGGAGACTGGTCAAGAAGGTAAGAGCCCATGGAATCCAGGGTGCCTTGGCACATTGGATACAAAACTGGCTTAGTGGCAGAAGGCAGAGGGTGATGGTCGAAGGTTGTTTTTGTGACTGGAAGCCTGTGGCCAGTGGGGTACCACAGGGATCGGTGCTGGGTCCCTTGCTGTTTGTGGTCTACATTAATGACTTGGATATGAATGTAAAGGGTATGATCAGTAAGTTCGCGGATGATACAAAAATTGGTAGGGTGGTAAATAGCGAGGAGGGTAGCCTCAGTCTGCAGGACGATATAGATGGGTTGGTCAGATGGGCGGAACAGTGGCAAATGGAATTCAACCCGGAAAAGTGCGAGGTGATGCACTTTGGGGGGACTAACAAGGCAAGGGAATACACAATGAATGGTAAGACCCTAGGCAAGACGGAGGGTCAGAGGGATCTGGGTGTGCAAGTACACAGATCCCTGAAGGCGGCGGAACAGGTGGATAAGGTGGTAAAAAAGGCATATGGGATACTTGCCTTCATTAGCCGAGGCATAGAATATAAGAGCAAGGAGGTTATGATGGAGCTGTATAAAACACTGGTTAGGCCACAGCTGGAATACTGTGTGCAGTTCTGGTCGCCACACTACAGGGAGGATGTGAACGCTTTGGAGAGGGTGCAGAGTGTGATGAAATATTCCATTCATCACTCATCAGTATTTCTCTGCCTGTGACTGTGGTTGGTTTCAGTTTCATTTCCATTGTATTGTACTGTGTGTAGGGCTCCGCCCATACCTGGCTCCTATGTAAACTGGCCCAGCCTGCAGCACATCCAGTACGGCAGACCTCTGGATGGAAGATACATTCTCCTCTGTGTGTTACCTTCTAAGTCAATAAAAGCCTTGTTTTGTTTCGCTAACATCGAGTCTCGGATTTATTGAGGCACATCAATTTTATTGACTTAATTTTCAACACAATGGATCAACTCTTGAAACCCGAACGTTTGGATTTGGACCAGCATGCTTCGGACGCATCGGCACGCTTCGGACACTGGTTTATGTGTATGGAATTCTTCCTGGACAATTCCGCAGCCATCAAAGACGCTACGGACGCTGTGAGTATGAAACTCGGAATTCTGCGGAATTGGGTAAGCCACCGGGTGTACCCCCTCATCCAAGACGCCGACACGTACCCGGCCGCCTGCGACATCTTAAAGGCGCATTACCAGCAGCCTACGAATGAGGTGTATGCTAGGCATCTGCTCGCTACTCGCGCACAGCGACCTGGGGAATCGGTGGAGGAGTTCCTAGGCACCCTGAAAACGCTTGGCAAAGACTGCAAGTGCCAAGATGTAAAAGCCGCAGTGTACACTGACGAGCTTGTTCGCGATGCCTTTATCACAGGCCTCAGCTCCACTTACATCCAGCAGAGGCTGCTGGAAAAAACGGGATTGGACCTGAAACAGGCTGCAGACACAGCACGATCCCTGGATGTGGCCCAGAGAAACTCGGGCGCCTACTCTTCAGCCCGCGCCGTCCACGCCGCCACATGTGCACCAAGGGCGCCGCCATCTTGGAAGGCATCTTCCCCGCCCGGCAGCCCGACACCGTCGGGGCCCCGCTCTCCCCCCAGAAGCCCTACGACAGCCGCGACACGTCGGGGACCCAACTGCTACTTCTGTGGGCAGCCGAAGCACACCAGAAACCTGTGCCCGGTGAAAGGCACCACCTGCTTTAAGTGCGGTAAGAAGGGGCACTTCGGGAAGGTGTGCAGAGGGAACCCCGCCGGAAAACCCGCCAACGCCGCGTGTGCGCCGTGGGAGCGGCCATCTTGGACGCCATCTTGCCCGACCTCGTGGGGTCCGCCATCTTGTGAGCAGACAGCGTGGACGCCATCTTGTCTCGATCAGGGCCCTACAGTGGCATCGGTCACAGTGGACCAGACCAGGCCGCACCCGCTATCCAAATCAATGGTGGACATCGAGGTAAACGGGTGCAGGGTTAAATGTTTAATTGACAGTGGAAGCATGGAGAGTTTTATCCACCCTGAACTGGTACAACAACTCTCCCTAAAGGTGGTCCCTACTCGGGGTACCATCTCTATGGCTGATAAAACCCAGACATCGACCATTATGGGTTACTGCACGGTACAATTGTCCGTTAACGGAACTGTATACGATAATTTTAAAGTATTAATCATGAAGAATCTATGTGCGAGCGTGATCTTGGGCCTGGATTTCCAGTGCTACCACCAAAGCATCACGCTCAATTACGGTGGGTCCCAGCCGCCCCTCACAGTGTGCGGTCTGGCTACCCTGAAGGTAAAGCCGCCTTCGCTATTCGCGAACCTTACCCCTAACTGCCGGCCAATAGCGACCAAAAGCAGGAGGTACAGCTGGGAGGACAGGCGGTTTATCGCGACCGAGGTAGACAGGCTCCTGAAAGAGCGCATTATTGAACGCAGCAATAGCCCGTGGCGCGCCCAAGTGGTGGTGGTAAGGGGTAGCGAGAAGAAACGGATGGTGATCGACTATAGCCAAACGATCAACAGGTACACCCAACTAGACGTCTACCCGCTACCCTGCATATCAGAAATGGTGAACCAAATCGCCCAATACCGGGTGTTCTCCACCATCGACCTCAAGTCAGCGTACCACCAGCTCCCTATCAGACCAGAGGACCGCCCGTACACCGCCTTCGAGGCAAACAGACGCCTCTACCAATTCCTCAGAGTCCCCTTTGGGGTGACGAATGGGGTCTCGGTCTTCCAGAGGGAGATGGACCGCATGGTCGATGACCACCACTTGCAGGCAACCTTCCCCTACCTCGACAACGTCACCATCTGCGGTCACAACCAGCAGGATCACGACTCGAACCTCGAGAGGTTCCTGAAAACCGCACAAAAACTCAACCTCACCTACAACGAGGACAAGTGCGTTTACAACACCACGCGCCTCTGCATACTAGGCAGCGTGGTGGAGAATGGGGAAATCGGACCAGACCCCGACCGATTGCGCCCCCTACGGGAGCTGCCCCTGCCCAACACTCCCAAAGCCCTGAAAAGGTGCCTGGGGTTATTTTCTTATTATTCCCAATGGGTCCCCAACTACTCCGACAAAGCCCGCCCCCTCTTGAAAGCATCCTCTTTTCCGCTCTCTGCTGAGGCCCATGCCGCCTTCAAAAGCATTAAGCAGGATATTGAGCGGGCCACGCTACAGGCAGTGGACGAGAACACTCCCTTTCAAGTGGAAAGTGATGCGTCTGACTTTGCCTTGGCGGCCACCCTCAACCAGGCGGGGCGGCCCGTAGCTTTCTTCTCGAGGACCCTCCAAGGGCCCGAGATCAGACACTCCTCCGTAGAAAAGGAGGCCCAAGCCATCGTGGAGGCAGTGCGCCACTGGCGCCACTACCTAGCCGGCAAACGCTTCACCCTACTTACCGACCAGCGGTCGGTAGCGTTTATGTTCAATAATAAACAGAGGGGGAAGATTAAAAATGATAAGATTCTTAGGTGGCGGATCGAGCTCTCCACCTTCGATTATGACATCATTTACCGGCCAGGGGCCCTTAACGAATCCCCCGACGCCCTCTCACGAGGGATGTGTGCCAGCGCCACCGGGGATCGGCTACAGACCCTCCACAATGACCTCTGCCACCCAGGGGTCACGCGGCTGTTCCACTTCATAAAGTCCCGCAACTTACCCTACTCGATTGAGGAAGTTCGGTCCCTGACCAGGAACTGTCGCACTTGCGCTGAGTGCAAGCCTCGGTTCTACCGCCCAGATAGAGCCCACTTAATCAAAGCTACACGGCCCTTTGAGCGGCTCAGCTTAGATTTCAAGGGCCCCCTCCCGTCCGTCGACCGCAATGTTTACTTCCTGAACATTGTGGACGAATACTCTCGTTTCCCATTCGCCTTCCCCTGCCCAGACATGACCAGCGCCACGGTCATTAAATGCCTCAACAGCCTGTTCTGCCTGTTCGGTATGCCGAGCTACATCCATACGGATAGGGGGGCGTCCTTCATGAGTGAAGAGCTACGCCAGTACATGCTGTCCAGGGGGATCGCCACGAGCCGTACCACCAGCTACAACCCCCGGGGTAACGGTCAAGTGGAGCGAGAGAACGGGACAGTATGGAAAGCAGTCACTCTAGCTCTAAGGACCAAAGGCCTCCCTATCTCCCGCTGGCAGGAAGTCCTCCCAGATGTGCTCCATTCGATACGGTCGCTATTGTGTACTGCCACTAATGCCACGCCTCACGAGCGAATGTTTGTCTTTCCCCGGAAATCCACCTCAGGCGTATCCATGCCGTCATGGCTCTCCACCCCAGGTCCGGTATTCGTGCGAAGGCATGTGAGGGGCCACAAGACGGACCCTCTCGTGGAGTCAGTGCACCTACTCCACGCCAACCCCCAATACGCGTATGTCCGGCACGCCGACGGAAGGGAGGACACCGTGTCCATAAAAGACGTCGCCCCAGCCGGTAACGACAACAACCACGACAACAGCAGCAACAACGACTACAGCAACTCTTACCCACCCACTACTCTTTCATCACCCCCGGAAGAACATCGACCAACGGTACCCCCACCAACTACCCCTTCAACAACCCTGGCGGCACCCCCGGCAGAGACCCAGGAGGCCACCGGGGACACCCAGCCGACACCCGCGGCACCACAACAGCCACGTCGGTCGCAGAGGACTGTCAAACCCCCGAACAGACTAAATCTATAGAAGGGGTGAATGTGATGAAATATTCCATTCATCACTCATCAGTATTTCTCTGCCTGTGACTGTGGTTGGTTTCAGTTTCATTTCCATTGTATTGTACTGTGTGTAGGGCTCCGCCCATACCTGGCTCCTATGTAAGCTGGCCCAACCTGCAGCACATCCAGTACGGCAGACCTCTGGATGGAAGATACATTCTCCTCTGTGTGTTACCTTCTAAGTCAATAAAAGCCTTGTTTTGTTTCACTAACATCGAGTCTCGGATTTATTGAGGCACATCAAAGAGGAGATTCACGAGGATGTTACCAGGGCTGGAGCGCTTCAGCTATGAAGAGAGACTGGGCAGATTGGGTTTGTTTTCCTTGGAGCAGAGGAGGCTGAGGGGGGACATGATTGAGGTGTACAAAATTATGAGGGGCATCGATAGGATGGATACTGAGGAGCTTTTTCCCTTAGTAGAAGGGTCAATAACTAGGGGGCATAGATTCAAGGTAAAGGGCGGGAGGTTCAGAGGGGATTTGAGAAAGAACTTTTTCACCCAGAGGGTGGTTGGAGTCTGGAACTCACTGCCTGAAAGGGTTGTGGAGGCAGGAACCCTCACAACATTTAAGAAGCATTTGGATGAGCACTTGAAATGCCATAGCATACAAGGCTACGGACCAAATGCTGGAATATGGGATTAGATTAGACAGGGCTTGATGGCCGGCGCGGACACGATGGGCGGAAGGGCCTCTATCCGTGCTGTATAACTCTATGACTCTATGACTCTCGGCTCCCAGGCCCCAGATCTCCAGTCTCAGTTCCCAGGCCCCAGATCTCCAGTCTCAGTTCCCAGGCCCCAGATCTCCAGTCTCAGTTCCCAGGCCCCAGATCTCCGTTCTCAGTTCCCAGGCCCCAGGTCTCCATTCTCAGTTCCCAGGCCCCAGATCTCCAGTCTCAGTTCCCAGATCTCCAGTCTCAGTTCCCAGGCCCCAGATCGCCGGTCTCAGTTCCCAGGCCCCAGATCTCCGGTCTCAGTTCCCAGATCTCCGGTCTCAGTTCCCAGGCCCCAGATCTCTAGTCTCAGTTCCCAGGCCCCAGGTCTCCATTCTCAGTTCCCAGGCCCCAGATCTCCAGTCTCAGTTCCCAGGCCCCAGATCTCCAGTCTCAGTTCCCAGGCCCCAGATCTCCAGTCTCAGTTCCCAGGCCCCAGATCTCCGGTCTCAATTCCCAGGCCCCAGATCTCCAGTCTCAGTTCCCAGGCCCCAGATCTCCGGTCTCAGTTCCCAGGCCCCAGATCTCCAGTCTCAGTTCCCAGGCCCCAGATCTCCGGTCTCAATTCCCAGGCCCCAGATCTCCAGTCTCAGTTCCCAGGCCCCAGATCTCCAGTCTCAGTTCCCAGGCCCCAGATCTCCAGTCTCAGTTCCCAGGCCCCAGATCTCCAGTCTCAGTTCCCAGGCCCCAGATCTCCAGTCTCAGTTCCCAGGCCCCAGGTCTCCATTCTCAGTTCCCAGGTCCCAGATCTCTAGTCTCAGTTCCCAGGCCCCAGATCTCCAGTCTCAGTTCCCAGATCTCCAGTCTCAGTTCCCAGGCCCCAGATCGCCGGTCTCAGTTCCCAGGCCCCAGATCTCCGGTCTCAGTTCCCAGATCTCCGGTCTCAGTTCCCAGGCCCCAGATCTCTAGTCTCAGTTCCCAGGCCCCAGGTCTCCATTCTCAGTTCCCAGGCCCCAGATCTCCAGTCTCAGTTCCCAGGCCCCAGATCTCCAGTCTCAGTTCCCAGGCCCCAGATCTCCAGTCTCAGTTCCCAGGCCCCAGATCTCCAGTCTCAGTTACCAGGCCCCAGATCTCCATTCTCAGTTCCCAGGCCCCAGATCTCCAGTCTCAGTTCCCAGGCCCCAGATCTCCAGTCTCAGTTCCCAGGCCCCAGATCTCCAGTCTCAGTTCCCAGGCCCCAGATCTCCAGTCTCAGTTACCAGGCCCCAGATCTCCAGTCTCAGTTCCCAGGCCCCAGATCTCTAGTCTCAGTTCCCAGGCCCCAGATCTCCAGTCTCAGTTCCCAGGCCCCAGATCTCCGGTCTCAATTCCCAGGCCCCAGATCTCCAGTCTCAGTTCCCAGGCCCCAGATCTCCGGTCTCAGTTCCCAGGCCCCAGATCTCCAGTCTCAGTTCCCAGGCCCCAGATCTCCGGTCTCAATTCCCAGGCCCCAGATCTCCAGTCTCAGTTCCCAGGCCCCAGATCTCCGGTCTCAATTCCCAGGCCCCAGATCTCCAGTCTCAGTTCCCAGGCCCCAGATCTCCGGTCTCAGTTCCCAGGCCCCAGATCTCCAGTCTCAGCACCCACATTTCAGATTAGTGTAACCAAGCTTTCTTCTGAACCAGTCCACCCCCTCCCTTATTGCTAGCTCACTCGTGTTGCCACTTAACAGAGAGGTGATAAAACCGTTCACCCTGTGCTGGAGCAAACCTTCCAAACTTTTCAGTGTTGTCTCTTGAAGAAGCTTTGTAATGAAGTCCATAAATATAACTGAATTCTTGCAAGGTGCCAATTGTCTCTCCTTTTCTGTCTGCCTCACCTGAGGGCACTGACTCCTGCTGGGATATAGTCCCACAGGTAGCAGCAGCCCTTTGGTTACTTGCCAAAGTGCCCATTTTTTATGTGTGAGCCGAGACAATCCATGTTTCCAATCATTGCTACACTTCAAACAACTGCAGCACAATACAATACAATACAATACAATACAAATCGCTTTATTGGCATGATAAGGTACATCTTATGTTGCCAAAGCATCAAAATACATTTATGGTTGAACACATAAACGCGGTTCCATTCATACAGTGTATAAACAGGTATATCCCTGAGTTTATAAATATATTTTCGCCTTGTTTATATATACTCTTGTCTTAGTTTACTGGTTGTCCCTCTGTTCACACAGATTGCCAGACCTATAGCAATGTCTTTGTATTCACTTGTAATTGCTAAGCTGCAAATTTAAAATTCCAAGGATCACGTCACTTTAGCTAACAGCTGTTAAACCAGACTTACAAATGGGATACTGTCAGAAAAGGACTGGCGGTTCAAGAAGCAGCTTATCTTGTTTCCAATTAAGGGTCATGTGGTAAATTCGCATGCTACGTTGTCATTCTGACTCATTGGTACCAGTCAGATGAGCTTTACTAGTTTTTAGGACGTCCGGTAGATCAGGCACGAGAAGGCGGTATGGCCATTGAGACTCGGGGCCAAGGAGAAACTTCAATGACCAGTCCTGCCTCATGCAACGTTGCTCCTGTTGACTCACCACAATAAACATACAAATTAGGAGCAGGAGTCGGCCACTCGGCCCCTCGAGCCTGCTCCACCATTCAATAAGATCATGGCTGATCCGATTACCCCACATTCCCGCCTACCCCCGATAACCTTTCACCCCCTTGCTCACCAAGAATCTATCTACCTCTGCCTTAAAAATATTCAAAGACTCTGCTTCCACCGCCCTCTGAGGAAGAGAGTTCCAAAGACTCACGACCCTCTGAGGGAAAAAAATTCTCCTCATCTCTGTCTTAAATAGGCGACCCCTTATTTTTAAACAGTGACCCTCTAGTTCTAGATTCTCCCACAAGAGGAAACATCCTCTCCACATCCACCCTGTCCAGACCCCTCAGGATCTTATATGTTTCAATCAAGTCACCTTTTACTCTTCTAAACTCCAGCGGATACAAACCTAGCCTGTCCAACCTTTCCTCATAAGACAACCCGCCCATTCCAGGTATTAGTCTAGTGAACCTTCTCTGAACTGCTTCCAGTGCATTTACATCCTTCCTTAAATAAGGAGACCAATACTGTACACAGTACTCCAGATGTGGTCTCACCAATGCCCTGTATAACTGGAGCATAACCTCCCTACTTTTGTATTAATTTCCCTTCGCAATAAACGATAATTATTTGCTATACCTGCATACTAACCTTTTGCGATTCGTGCACTAGGACACCCAGATCCCTCTGCATCTCCGAGCTCTGCAATCTCTCACCATTTAGATAATATGCTTCTTTTTTATTCTTCCTGCCAAAATGGACAATTTCACATTTTCTCACATTATACTCCATTTGCCAGATTTTTGCCCACTCACTTAACCTATCTATATCCCTTTGTAGCCTCCTTATGTCCTCTTCACAATTGACTTTCCTCCCTATCTTTGTGTCATCAGCAAATTTAGCAACCATACCTTCGGTCCCTTCATCCAAGTCATTTATATAAATTGTAAAAAGTTGAGGCCC
This sequence comes from Somniosus microcephalus, assembly GCF_052327205.1. Classification (NCBI taxonomy): domain Eukaryota; kingdom Metazoa; phylum Chordata; class Chondrichthyes; order Squaliformes; family Somniosidae; genus Somniosus; species Somniosus microcephalus. The sequence goes on from NC_141019.1 coordinate 3,919,396, forward strand.
CAGCACTGATCCCTGTGGCCCACCCCTCGCTACATCTTGCCAATCAGAAAATGACCCATTTATGCCTACTCTCTGTTTCCTGTTAGCTAGCCAATCTTCTATCCATGCCAATATGTTACCCCCTACACCATGAGCTTTTATTTTCCGCAATAAGCTTTGAGGTGGCACCTTATCAAATGCCTTCTGGAAATCTAAGTACAGGACATCCGCCGGTTCCCCTTTATCCACAGCACATGTTACTTCCTCAAATAACTCCAAAAAATTGGTTAAACATGATTTCCCTTTCACAAAACTATGTTGACTCTGCCTGATTAAATTTAACTTTTCTAAGTGCCCTACTATAACGTCTTTGTCATGAATCTCATCATGACTCATGAAGTAACACTGGGCGGCCAGCTGATGGCGCCGTCCAAGGAGTATAAATACTTGGGCGTGGGCCCAGCTTGCTCAGGATGTTTCTGTAACCAGGAACTAGTGATGTAACTAGAATCTCATGGTTTTGAAACAGTTGATTAAAGCCTTGTTTTATACTCAAACCACGTGCTCAGTAGTCTTTTTACATCAGTCTTTAATAATAGCTTCTAACATCTTCCCTACGACAGATGTTAAGCTAACTGGCCTGTAATTTCCTGCTTTCTGTCTCCCTCCCTTTTTGAATAAAGGTGGGATGGCAAAGAAGACATTTAAATGATAGCCAGGGCCTGTGCAAGGAGTGATTGAGGACAGCCTTTCCCACTTTCCAGCTCCTGATACTGTCATTCCTTGCTCCCTTCCTGCCCCCCCCTTAACGCGGGTCTTGTGCCTTTATGCTTTCAGAGGATCAGCAACCAGATGACCAGCCTGTCCCTGAGCCCCCCACTGAGAGTGAGGAAGGAGAAAAGGAGGAGGAGCAAAGCACCGCGTCACTGCATCTCTCACCCGCAGGCACCACCTCAGATACTGGCACTACGCGATCTTTAGAGGCAGGTTTAGTAGAGGGGTCTGCACTGGGTGATGCACCAGGGATGAGCGGGCTGCAGCAAGGCCAGGGGGAAAGGGTAGCTCGGGACAAGCTCCCCAGAGGGCGAGTACTGCTGCACAGGACTCAGATGAGGACCTCGATGGGGAGGCGTTCACAAGAAGGGTGATGGGTATGCACTCCGAGATAATAGATGCAACGGCAAGGGTGCCTGAGAGCCTCTCGGCCATGGCAACATAAGACATAGAACATAAGACGTAGTAGCAGGAGTAGGTCATTTGGCCCCTTCCCTGCCCGCTCCCCATAACCCTTGACTCCCTTATCGTTCAAAAATCTGTCTATCTCCACCTTAAATATATTCAATGACTCCGCCTCCACAGCTCTCTGGGGAAGAGAATTCCACAGATTCACAACCCTCTGAGAGAAGAAATTCCTCCTCATCTCTGATTTAAAAGGGTGCCCCCTTATTCTGAAACTATGACCCCGAGTTCTAGATTCCCCCACGAGGGGAAACATCCTCTCTGCATCTACCCTGTCAAGCCCCCTCAGTATCTTATATGTTTCAATAAGATCCCCTCTCATTCTTCTAAACTCCAATGAGTATAGGCCCAACCTGCTCAACTTTTCTTCATAAGTCAACCCCTTCAGCCCAGGAATCAACCTCGTGAACCTTCTCTGAACTGCCTCCAATGCAGGTATATCCTTTCTTAAATAAGGAGACCAAAACTGTACGCAATACTCCAGGTGTGGTCTCACCAACGCCCCGTACAGTTGTAACAGGACTTCCCTACTTTTATACTCCAGTCCCTTTGCAATAAAGGCCAACACTCCATTTGCCTTCCGAATTACTTGCTGTACCTGCATGCTAACTTTTTGTGATAAGAAACGTGGAGGAGTCCGCCTCCAACATTGCACAGAGCTCTGCACACCATGGAGCCCATCATTTCCACTCTGCAGAGGATAGTGGACTCCCAGAGAGACCGTGCGGATCCAGGCCTCATGATGCGTGTCATGGGCGATGTGGCAGCTTCCATTGCAGCGCAGGCGGAAGCGACGCAACGTCTTAGTGCTGTCATGCAGACAATGGTTGCTGCCATCGAGTCTCAGGCTGCTCTCATGCAGTCTCAGCTTGACGCCATGAAAGCTCTGACTGCTGCCATTGTCACTGGGCCCACCACAGTCCACCGGGGATCTCGCGTGTCGCAGCAGGCCAGCAATCTCTGCTCCAACAGATTGGTAGGGATGCTGAGGTGCTGCCCCGGGGGAGTGGGAGTGGGTCAGTGGAGCAGAAACCTGCTGTCCTCTCTCAGGATGACAGCATTCCTGATCCCAGCACTGCCACTCCGCTATTGCACTTGTCGCTGCCCGTCATCCAGCCAGCCCAGACTGCCGCCGCCCATCCGGAGGTGGCACAGCGTACAGCCGGGCCTTCCAGGCCCAGAACTGGTAGAGGGCGTCCTGCAAGGCCATCTGTAGTCTCTGGCACCGACACTCAGCAGCCTTCCACCAGCCCTGCTGCAGCCACTGGGGAGACACTACGTAGGAGCAGTAGATTAGGAAAAGGCACTGTAAAGAGGGGAAGTAAGGGTTTGCACAAGGGTGATTAGTTAATAGTTGTTGTTGTATATATGTGGTTATTATTGGAATGTTGCAGATTTGGTGCTGTATCTCATTTCAGCTTTGGGGTGTGGTATGGAATGAGAAATTGATGGACTGATGGGGACTGGATGAGTAACCGGGAAGTGGCCTCGAATTCGTTGGAACCGCAGTCTGATGAGGCGGTCACGGGCTGCCCTTCCACAAGGTCGATGGAGTGGCTGGCTCCTCCATCGCTGCTGTTCGTGCTCCTGTTCCTCCTCCTCCTCCTTGTCTCCCTCATCCTCCTCCTGAGGTGGTGCGGCTATGCCAGGTGGCAATGGCTGCGCCCTCATAATGGCCAAGTAGTGTAGCATGCAGCAGATGATGACGAAAAGTGACACCCACTCAGCCGAGTACTGGAAGGCTCCACCCGAGCGATCAAGGCAGCAGAACCGTTGCTTCAGCACCCCGCTGGTCTGTTCGATGATGTTCCTGGTGCAGCATGGCTCTCATTATGTGAGTGCTGGGCAGGAGTGTTGGGGTTGCGGAGGGGAGCCATGAGCCAGGTGGAGAGCGGATAGACCTTGTCTCCCAGCAGCCAGTCGCGACCTTGATGTGATGGCTGGAAGAGTGCTGGCACACCGGTCTGGCACAGGATGCTGCCAGGATAGCGGGCATTGGCGGGGAGGATTCGCTGTGTGTGGTCACACACCAACTGCACATTAAGTGAGTGGTAGCCTTTGCGGTTACGGAATAACTCAGGATTATTATGCGGCGCCCACAAAGTGACGTGGGTGCAGTCAATGGCGCCCTGCACCATGGGGAAGCCCGCTACCCTGGTAAAGCCACATGCACGCTCGCGCTGCTTCTCTCTGGTCATGGGGAAGGAAATGTAGTCCCTTCTCCTTCTGTAGAGAGCATCTGTGACCTCGCGGATGCAGCAATGAACGGCGAACTGCGATATGTTCGCTATGTCTCCTGTTGCACACTGGAAGGATCCGCTGGCGTAGAAATTGAGGGCGACGGTGACCTTGACTGCCACCGAGAGAGCCGTGGTCGCCCTAATGTGAGGCTCGAGGTCTGGCTGCCGAGGTGGCAGAGCTCTGTGACCACGTTCATGGTGAAGCGGAGCCTTCTAAGACACTGTTCCTCAGTGAGATTGATGTTGGAGAAATGCTGCCGGAATACCCTGGGAGGGTAAGGCCTCCTGTTGAGAGCCCTGTTGGCCCTCCTCCCTCTGGCCACATTTTGCAATCTTTCTCTCTGTCTCTGCTGCCTCCGACATTGACGCTGGAGGGCGAGGTCCAGTGCTAGTACAGCCACCATTGAAGTATGGAAATGTTGCACTTTCAAATCTCACCTAAATGAAAGTGAATAATCTTTCTGAAGCAGAAGACTCCTTCAACTGAAAAATGCGGAAATCGCTCAAAACCCCTGTTTGCCTATGTCAAACTGACAAGGCAGCATTCTTTGCCAACTAAAATAAACCGGATGTTGACACCTTTATATAGCACTCCTCCAGCGCTCATCTGACTGCAAACCGCCTCCTCTACCTGTCGGTGCTAATGGCAGGCGCTCAGGCAGGGGGAAAGAGGGAATTTCTGATCTGGGTTGCTGCGCAGCCGGATGACGTCACGATATCCGGGCGCAGGAGAGCCTGGCGCTAGTGGTTACCGCAAACCACCACGTCAATTTCTCGGGCGTCGGTACTATCGGCGCGCCCGGTCGCAAAGCCGGTAACGCCCCGTTAGTGCCCCCCGGAGGCGCTAAGGTACCGAATTTCTCCCCCCAAGAGTCTAGTTAAACCTGTTATGGGCTTGTTATGGGTCAATTAACATAGCACGTGCTGATTTACCCTGCGAATGAAGCTATACCAGCTGGCACTGTTAGCTCCAGCTGAGATCCGTCTCTCCTGCTGACATCTAAGGGCCAGTGTTTATTTGTTCAGCAATAAAAGAAAGACTTACATTTATATAGCGCCTTTCACGACCTCCAGACGTCCCAAAGCGCTTTACAGCCAATGAAGTACTTTTTGGAGTGCAGTCACTGTTGTAATGTAGGATACGCGCCACCAATTTGCGCACAGCAAGCTCCCACAAATAGCAACGTGATAATGACCAGATAATCTGTTTTAGTGATGTTGGTTGTGGGATAAATATTGGCCCAGGACACCGGGGAGAACTCCCCTGCTCTTCAAATAGTGCCAGGGGATCTTTTAGTCCACATCTCATCCGAAAGACGGCACCTCAGAACTGCACGGGAGTGTCAGCCTAGATATTTGTGCTCAAGTTCCTGGAGTGGGGCTTGAAGCCACAACCTTCTGACTCAGAGGCGAGGTTGCTCATAATGCAGTGTTCGGAATCTATACCGGAATGCAAAGATAAACCCCCCCGGCTTCTCTTCTTCACTACAAACCATCTTCTTGAACCCCACTCCCCGTCTCCCTCGCTTCCCACAAGTGTGAGGAGCTCATGGACTTCTTTGTCACAAAGATTGAGACCATCCGTTCAGGTGCCTCCGCCACTTCCTTCCCTGGCTAAACTTACTCTAAGGTCCCCCCCCTGCCCTAGCCCTGAACTCACATCTTTCTCCAGTTTCTCTCCGATCTCCCATCATCCCTTCTCCGAGCTCATCTTGACCATGAGACCCACCTCCTGCTCCCTCGACCCTATTCCCACTAAACTGCTGACCACCCAACTTCCCTTCCTGGCCCCTGACATGAATCAGTCATTCATGAAAGAAAGACTTATGAAATAATACTGAGCGGCCTGCGGGTGGTGCTGTCCAGGGAGAGTATAAATACTCGGGCACGGGCCCAGCTTGCGCAGGACATTCTTAACAGGAACTAGTGAAGGACACAACTAGACCTCCATGTTGTAAAACAGTTGATTAAAGCTTTGTTTAACGCTTACACCAAGTGCCTCGTAGTTTTTTTACGTCAGCCCCCATGTTAGCTGATGTTGCTAATGGTTCTCTCTCCTCAGGTACTGACCCCTCCCCTTCAAATCTGCCGTCATCACCCCACTCCTCAAAAACCCCACCCTTGACTCCTCTGTCCTTGCAAACTACCACCCCATCTCCAACATCCCTTTCCTCTCCAAAGTCCTTGAACGTGTCGTTGCCTCCCAAATCCATGCCCATCTTTCCCGGAACTCCATGTTTGATTCCATCCAATCAGGTTTCGGCCCCCGCCACAGTACCGAAACAGCCCTTATCTCAGTCACAAAATGACATCCTATGTGACTGGGACCATGGTAAACTATCCCTCCTTATCCTTCTCGACCTGTCTGCAAACTTTGACACGGTTGACCACGCCATCCTCCTCCAACGCCTCTCCTCCGTCATCCAGCTGGGTGGGACTGCCCTCTCCTGGTTCCATTCTTATCTATCCGGAATTACCTGCAATGGCTTCTCTTCCCGCTCCCGCATCATTACCTCTGGTGCCCCCCAAGGATCTATCCTTGCCCCCCTCCTATTTCGCATCTACATGTTGCTCCTCAGTGACATCATCCGAAACACAGCGTCAGTTTCCACATGTACGCTGACGACACCCAGCTCTACCTTACCAACACTTCTCTCGACCCCTCCACGGTCTCGAAATTGTCAAACTGCTTGTCCGACATCCAGTTCTGGATGAGCAAAAATTTTCCCGAATTAAATATCGGGAAGACCGAAGCCATTGTTTTCAGTCCCCGCCACAAACTCCGTTCCCTAGCCACCGACTCCATCCCTCTCCCTAACATCTGTCTGAGGCTGAACCACACTGTTCTCAACCTCGGTGTCGTATTTGACCCCGAGATGAGCTTCCGACCAGATATCCGCTTCATCACTAAGACCGACTATTTCCACCTCCGTAACATCGCCCGTCTCCGTCCCTGCCTCAACTCATCCGCTGCTGAAACCCTCATCCATGCCTTTGTTACCTCTAGACTTGACTATTCCAACACACTCCTGGTCGGCCTCACATCTTCTAACCTGCATAAACCTGCTCTCAAACAAGCGTGCTAAGCTTGAATAAAGGAGACTATGAAGGTATGAGAGCGGAATTGAGTGGAGTGGATTGGGAAAATAGATTAAAGGGTAAGACGATACATGATCAGTGGTGTACATTTAAGGAGTTATTTTACAACTTCCAAAAAATATATATTCCACTGAGAAGAAAAGGGTGTAAAAGAAAAGACAGCCATCTGTGGCTAAGTAAAGAAATTAAGGATAGTATTCAACTAAAAACAAGGGCATATAAGGTAGCCAAATCTAGTGGGAGGATAGAGGATTGGGAAAACTTTAAAAGACAGCAAAAAATAACAAAAAGATTAAGAAAGGGAAGATAGATTATGAAAGTAAATTAGCAAAAAATATAAAAACAGATAGTAAGAGTTTTTATAGTTATATAAAAAGAAAAAGGGTGGCTAAAGTAAATGTTGGTCCCTTAGAGGATGAGACCGGGAAATTAATGGTGGGAAATATGGAGATGGCAAAAACACTGAATGAATATTTTGTATCAGTCTTTACAGTAGAAGACACTAAGAATATCCCAACACTGGACAAACAGGGGGCTATGGGGGGGGAAGGAGCTAAACACGATCAAAATCACGAAGGAAGTGGTACTCGGTAAAATAATGGGACTCAAGGCGGATAAATCACCTGGACCTGATGGCTTACATCCTAGGGTCTTGAGGGAAGTGGCGGTAGGGATTGTGGATGCATTGGTAATAATTTTCCAAAAATCCCTGGACTCAGCAAAGGTCCCGGCAGACTGGAAAACTGCTAATGTAACACCCTTATTTAAAAAGGGCAGTAGACAGAAGGCTGGAAACTATAGACCGGTTAGCCTAACATCTGTGGTAGGTAAAATTTTGGAGTCCATTATTAAGGAGACAGTAACAGGACATTTGGATAATCATCATTTAATAGGACAAAGTCAGCATGGTTTTATGAAGGGGAAGTCATGTTTGACAAATTTGCTGGAGTTCTTTGAGGAAGTAACATATAGGGTGGATAAAGGGGAACCAGTGGACGTAGTGTATTTAGACTTCCAAAAGGCATTTGACAAGGTGCCACACAAAAGATTATTGCTTAAGATAAAAAATCACAGGATTCGGGGTAATATTCTGGCATGGATAGAGGATTGGCTATCTAACAGAAGGCAGAGAGTTGGGATAAATGGTTCATTCTCAGAATGGCAATCAGTAACTAGTGGTGTTCCGCAGGGGTCGATGCTGGGTCCCCAACTCTTTACAATCTATATTAACGATTTGGAGGAGGGGAGCGAGTGTAACATATCAAAGTTTGCAGATGATACTAAGATGGGAGGGAAAGTAGTGAGTGAGGAGGACATAAAAAACCTGCAAGGGGACATAGACAGGCTAAGTAAGTGGGCAGAGATTTGGCAGATGGAATACAATACTGGAAAGTGTGAGGTTATGCACGTTGGCAGGAAAAATCGTAGAGCAAGCTATTATCTTAATGGCAAGAAACTGGAAAGTACTGAAGTACAAAGGGATCTGGGGGTCCTGGTGCACGAAACTCAAAAGGTTAGTATGCAGGTGCAGCAAGTGATTAAGAAGGCCAATGGAATGTTGGCTTTCATTGCTAGGGGGATAGAATATAAAAATAGGGAGGTATTGCTTCAGTTGTACAAGGTATTGGTGAGACCGCACTTGGAATACTGCATACAGTTTTGGTGTCCATACTTAAGAAAAGACATACTTGCTCTCGAGTCAGTACAAAGAATGTTCACTCGGTTAATCCCGGGGATGAGGGGATGGACATATGAGGAGAGGTTGAGTAGATTGGGACTCTACTCATTGGAGTTCAGAAGAATGAGAGGCGATCTTATTGAAACATATAAGATTGTGAAGGGGTTGGATCGGGTGGATGCGGGGAGGATGTTCCCGATGATGGGTGAAACTAGAACTAGGGGGCATAGTCTTAGAATAAGGGGCTGCTCTTTCAAAACTGAGATGAGGAGGAACTACTTCACTCAGAGGGTGGTAGGCCCATGGAATATGCTGCCCCAAAAAGTGTAGAAGCTACATCATTACATAAATTTAAAACAGAAATAGACAGTTTCCTAGAAGTAAAGAGAATAAAGGGTTATGGGGAGCGGGCAGGAATTTGGACATGAGTCTAGGTTCGGATCGGTCATGGCCCTGTGGGTAGCGGAGCGGGCCCAGGGGCCGTGTAGCCTGATCCTGCTCCTATTTCGTGTGTCTAATTCTGTTAGATTCAGGAGATGGTTCTGTGATAGTGGATTGGCGGTTAGGATCAGATCAGCCATGATCTTATTGAATGGCGGAGCAGGCTCGAGGGGCCGATTGGCCTACTCCTGCTCCTATTTCTTATGTTCTTATGTCCTTAACTTGAGCTCATCCAAAACTCGGCTGCCCGTGTCCTAACTCGCACCAAGTCCCGTTCACCCATCACCCCTGTGCTCGCTGACCTACATTGGCTCCCAGTCCAGCAACGCCTCGATTTCAAAATTCTCATCCTTGTTTTCAAATCCCTCCATGGCCTCGCCCCTCCCTATCTCTGTAATCTCCTCCAGCCTCACAACCCCCCAAGATCTCTGCGCTCCTCCAATTCTGCCCTCTTGCACATCCCTGATTATAATCGCTCCACCATCGGCGGCCGTGCCTTCAGCTGCCGAGCTCCTAAGCTCTGGAATTCCCTCCCTAAACCTCTCCGCCTCTCTTTCCTCCTTTAAGTCGCTCCATAAACCTGCCCCTTTGACCAAGCTTTTGGTAAACTGTCCTATTATCTCCTTATGTGGCTCGGTGTCAAATTTTGACTGATAACGCTCCTGTGAAGCACCTTGGGACGTTTTACCATGTAAAAGGTGCTATATAAATGCAAGTCGTTGTTCACAGCATGGGAAGAGTGGGCACAGCAACAGAAAATGTTGGCAATACACAGCCCGGAGTTGGTCAGTCAGCATCGGCGTTTCGGGTGTGTACGGTTCTGATGAAGGGTCCCTTCTCGACACATCGTAACCTGTCTTCCCTTTACAGAGCTCTGGGCGATAGTGTAAAATGGGAGATATCGAGTCAGCCGCCCATTCTACACCTCCCCCAATGGCACCCATTTTACACTATCGCCCAAAGTCAAAATGACCGCCTTTGTGCCAAGTGGTGTAGCTTCCGAGAAGAAATAGGTAATCAGCTGGTCTCTCTGCCAGAGCAGGCTGAGGGAAGAGCAGGTAAGGAGGAAAGGGTTTGGATCAGTGAGTTGACTGTCAGGTAGCTAGACTGGATGGCTCGTGTGTGATTTTCTCCCACTTTTCAAGAATTTCTTCCATTGGCGGATCTGGCACAGACAGCCAAAGGAGGGACAAAGGAAATGCAAGGAGGAACAGAAAAAGAGCTCAGAACTTCAGCAAGACCGACCTCCAAACCTTCCTCAAGGAGATTAAGCAGAGGAGGTGTAGACTGCCGGGTCTCCGTGAGAGAAAGCTGCCAATAAATGTGTCTTGTGGCATGTGGGGAGGTGGAGGCGCTGGCACCGAGTGCCAACTCTCTCACCTCCAGGACTGCAGAGCAATGCCGTAAGAAATTCACTGAACTGACCAGGGCAGTCAAGGTAACACACCAACCACTCCTTTTTCTTCCTTGGGCACTAGCTCACTCTTCACCTTCTAAAATTAAGAGCTGTACAATAAAACACTTCACACTGCGCTCTAGTTAACGGAGGCTCAAACTCCGGGTCTTACAGTAAGTGTCACCATCTACCCTAACAGCAGTTAGCCTCAAACCCCTTTCCTCCACGTTAACAGGATGATACCACCAGACCTCTTACAGCAGCTGTTTGACACCACCTAGCAGAGAGCCCTCCATTGCTTCACCTAACTCGCTCAATCTTGTTGCAGGAGACGCTTGTGCACAATGCCCACGAGAGGCAGAGCATCCCCGGCATTAAAGACCTCACCCTCTATGAGGAGCAGGCCTGGGGAGATGACAAGGTTGGTGGCATATTGCAGGCGCCGGGTTAGGAGCTGCACGATTACACAGTCGCTGCCAAATCCCTGTGAAGAGCCACACAGCCACAAGCTTCCACCCCCTTGTCTGCCTCCTTAACCCCAAGAGGGTTATGCTCACCTCTACCTTTAGCTCATACCCTTCTTTCCTGCAGATCCATCACAGTAATGAGGAGCAGACAATGAGGAAGATGATGAAGGTGATGATAAGGAGGAGGAGAGCAGGGAATCATTTGTGTCAACATCAGCAAAGCTTTTTCTTCATTGCAGACACCAGTGGACCGTGAGGCAACTACATTGGAATCTGCAACAACTCCCCATCTAGGAAGCGGCCAGGAATCAATTGGTGACTCAACCTCAATGGAAGCACAGACTGCGGGTCTTTTGGCAAAAGGTGGGAGAACAGACAGGATGTTCTTGCCATGGAGGGAGTGCAGCGAAGATTCACCAGACTGATACCTGGGATGGCAGGAATGACGTATGAGGAGAGATTGGGTCGATTGGGCTTGTACTTGCTGGAGTTTAGAAGATTGAGAGGGGATCTCATTGAAACTTATAAAATTCTAACAGGACTAGACAGACTAGATGCAGGAAGGATGTTCCCGATGGCGGGGGAGTCCAGAACCAGGGGTCACAGTCTAAGGATAAGGGGTAAGCCATTTAGGACAGAGATGAGGAGGAATTTCTTCACCCAGAGAGTGGTGAACCTGTGGAATTCTCTACCACAGAAGGCAGTTGAGGCCAACTCATTAGATATATTCAAGGAGTTAGATATATTTCTTAAGGCTAAAGGGATCAAGGGGTATGGGGAGAAGGCAGGGACAGGGTACTGAGTTTGGATGATCAGCCATGATCTCATTGAATGGTGGAGCAGGCTCGAGGGGCCGAATGGCCTACTCCTGCTCCTATCTTCTATGTTTCTATGCATCACCCTGTGCACCAGTTTCCAGACCTTGGCGCTCGCGATGCAGGCTGCTATCTCTAGGGCCTTACAGGATCTGATGGCTGCCATTAGACCGGCCATCCCACTAATCAGTGGGGCCACAGATCCAGGGCCCAGTGGAAAGGCAACGGGTGAAGTCGAGCCGCCTGAGGCTGTTGCTTCCGAGGACAGCAGCACATGCCAGAGCTCCAGCCGTCGCCCTCACAGCGCCAGTCACTAGGAGGCGACACCAGGCTGCCCAGGAACAAGCTCCTGAGATGCAGCCAACAGCAACTCCCTGTCAGGAGCAAACAGCCATGGTCAAGTGCCACATCGGTCCCATAATCCTTTCGTCCCACATGAGCAACCAGCCACCTCCTGCGATGCTGACCCTCATTACACCAGGAGAAGCACTAGGATAGGATAGGGTGCCAACGCTGGTTGGAGGCATCCTGGAGGTTTGGTCACGTGACACCAGGTCACATGACACAATGTTTGGAAATGTTATTACACCCACCTTTATAAAGGTTGGGCCCCCTGTAGTTCTGTGGTTTTGCTCACAGTTTCTTACTTCTTAAACCTGTACTTAAGTTGGCTTCTTGCTGCTTTCAGCAACTCTGGAGAATTTTCGACATGTTCTTGAAAGTCAGCGCAAGACATCCTGTAGTGCAGCTGCACCTGGGACTCTGCTTTCACAAGACTTTCACAGAATCAGTTCCTTGCTTTGCTCCAAAGCTGAGTCATTAAGCTGAAAATCCTTCCGCAGTAATCATTTGGGACTGATAGTGTGAAAGATGCGACTTTAAACATTTGCCTGTTTTCGCGTTGTTGTACTCATTCGAAAACTTCCACCCGCCTTTGATCAATTTGTTGTCTCCTTCGAAACTACGGGCTAAAAATTCAGAGGGTGAATGCCACCCGTTACCGGCAAAAATGCGGCGTAAAGAAGGCGGCCACCGCTCTTTCGCCAACTGGTGGCGGGTCCCTGGGCGTCCTCCATTTTCAAAGACCCGGCAGCGCTGCCCTTAAGATCCATCGCCCTGCAAATTAAAATGAGGGAGAGGCGACGTCACCACTGCGAACTTGGACTTTTGCTCTGAGTTCAGCGCGGGGTCCGAAGCTCGCCATGTAAACCCAGCGTGAAGCAGACCGACAGAGGGACACGCACATCTTTCAGGTGAGTTTGCATTTAAGCTTTTGGACTGTTTTTTTTTTGATTTTATTATAGTAGTGGTTTGCTGCAATACATGTTAAAAGTTTTTTTTTAAGCTTGTAGGGGATGTTGCTGGACGCTTGCAAGGCCTCGGATGGTAAAGGAAGGCCTCTGAAAAGACATAGGGCTGAATTTTCCGGGGTGGTAGCAGGTGAGATCGGTGGTGGGTCGGGTGGGAAAGTTGTTATTTTTGACAGCGGGTCGGGAACCTGCTGGCATCTCGCTCCCACGCGCCTTTCCCACAGGCACGTCTGTCATCGTGGAGCCGACCCGACCTGCAGCAGCGGGGGACCCAATTTAAACAATTATTACCTTGTTGGCAGACCCTTAAGAGTGATTTTAAACATATCTTGTAAATTTCACTGGATTCCCACGGGGACCACGCTGCTCAGGAACCATGTCTGTAAACCTAAGGTGGGAGTTGAGCGGCCATTACTCCAGCTGAATAGTTGACAGGATGAAATGTACTATAAAAGCTCCCACCTTACAGCTGATCACTTTCCTCATGCAGAAGCTGTTTCTCACTGCATTTGCAACACAGATTGAGCTTTCTGCAGGCTGCAAGTGTTTCAAGCAGTCTCCATCCACTGTCACCATTGACAGATTGCTTCTGTCAACTCCACTTCACCTGCCATCTATTCCACCAGCATGGATGCCGTTTATACTGTCTCACCTTGGTCCTCAGAATCTGACCACAATCAGCCCCAACACCAGCAGCACCAGGCACACCAGCAGAACCAACAATAACAGCACCAACCTTCTCCTCAACCACCTGATGCTGCACAGTACAGAAGGCATCAGCACAGGGCTGCACCGCGCCGGAGGCGATACCCCCAGCACAGGGTATACAGGCAGAGGATGAGCTTCCTCAACATGAATGAGCAGCAGTGCCAAAGGAGCCTCAGGCTATCGCGCCAGGTTGTCGCAGACATTTGCATGTTGCTCGAGCAAGACCTGCAGCCCAGAGGAGCGGGTGGAAACTCCTTACTAGTGACTGTCAAAATCACCACCGCCCTCAACTTCTTCGCCTCAGGCTCCTTCCAGGGATCTGCAGCAGACATTTGCGGCATCTCGCAGTCAGCCACCCACAGATGCATCACACAGGTCACCGATGCCCTCTTTGACAAGTCACCCAATTATATCAACTTTGCCACTGATGAAGCCAGTGTTACTGAGCGGGCGCTCGGCTTTGCCACTCTGGCTAGCTTCCCACGGGTGCAGGGCGTCATCGACTGCACACATGTGGCCATCAGGGCACCCCATCATAACCCAGGAGTGTTTGTGAACCGCAAAGGCTTCCACTCGCTCAAATTGCAGCTGGTCTGCAACCATAGGAAAATCATCATGCATGTGTGCGCCAAATTCCCTGGCAGCTGCCAGGACACTTTCGTCCTTTGCCAGTCCACCCTCCCTCAGCTCTTCGCTCCTCCAAACAGACTTACCGGCTGGCTGCCTGGAGACAAGGGCTATCCACTGAAGATATGGCTCATGACACCCTTGAGGAGGCCAAGCCCTGCAAATTTCTTTCCTTCAGATACTTATTCAACTCGCTTTTGAAAGCCGTGATAGAATCTGCCTCCACCGCCCTCTCAGGCAGTGCGTTCCAGATCCTAACCACTCGCTGCATAAAAAAGTTTTTCCTCATGTCGCCTTTGGTTCTTTTGCCAATCACCTTAAATCTGTGTCCTCGGGTTCTCGACCCTTCTGCCAATGGGAATAGTTTCCCTCTTTCTACCCTGTCCAGACCCCTCATGATTTTGAACACCTCGATCAAATCTCCTCTCAACCTTCTCTGCTCCAGAGAGAACAACCCCAGTTTCTCCAGTCTATCAACGTAACTGAAGTCCCTCATTCCTGGAATCATTCTCATAAATCTTTTCTGCAGCCTCTCTGAGGCCTTCACATCCTTCCTAAAGTGCGGTGCCCAGAATTGGACACAGTACTCCAGTTGAGGACGAACCAGTGTTTTATACAGGTTCATCATAATTTCCACACTTTTGTACTCTATACCTCTATTTATGAAGCCCAGGATCCCGTAAGCCTTTTTAACCGCTTTCTCAATCTTCCCTGCCACCTTCAACGATTTGTGAACAGGTCTCTCTGTTCGTGCACCCCCTTCAGGATTGTACCATTTAGTTTATATTTCCTCTCCTCATTCTTTCGACCAAAATGTATCACTTGGCACTTTTCTACGTTAAATTTAATCTGCCACGTGTCCGCCCATTTCACCAGCCTGTCTGTCTTCCTGAAGTCTATCACTATCCTCCTCACTGTTCACTATACTTCCAAGTTTTGTGTCATCTGCAAATTTTGAAATTGTGCCCTGTACACCCACGTCCAAGTCATTAATATATATTCTCAAGGTATGCAATGAATCTTGGCAATGTCTTATCTACTTCATCATTAAATTTTCTCCTCTTCGCTAGTGAGACATTGCGTAAAATAGTCTGAGCTGACTTGTTCTCTTTCCTATGCTGAAGTTTAAAACAAAGGCCTTCCTCGGTGCATTCTGGCTTTGTGAGTGCTTCATGAAATATTACCATCGGGTTAGGTGGGAAGTAAATGAAACAAAGCAGAAGAGACTCCTGACCATCCACGTTGAATGCTTCCCATATAATCCTTGCTCGTTCTTCTTCCCCCTCCGAAACCAAATATGCCAGGATCTGCCCCCCTCTGGCCTCCTCCTGCGGGGTGCTGGCAAGCCAGGACTCGCTCTACCGCAGGCAGAAGGGACAACCACCTTGTTGGCACATGACGCAGAGGTTCTTTGTACTCAATTTCTACAAAGTCAAAAAATGAGAGAGTCCACCTTTTTAGCGGAAGAAGAGAACATCAGAATAAGACACTGCACATCAAGGGGGAAAATTGGCTCGCGCCCCCTTTGGGGCGATAACTTTTAGCGCCCCGATAAACTTAGCGCCCCCATGCCCCAAGCGGGGCGCTACTGGAAGCGCTCCCCCTCCCTCTTGGGGGGCTCCCATTGAATATCGCGGCGCTACCTACAGTCGCGCTGCGGTACTGCAGGCCTCCCTCCCCTGATTAAAGGGGAGGGGCCTAGCGCAGCGCGCACCGGGGCCCTGTTGGACCACCGGGGAGCGGGGTGCCGGCAAAAGAGCCCGGCACTCAAGAGGAGTGCCGGGCTGACCGATCGCAGCCGGCGCCCTGCAGGAGGAGGCCAGAGGGGGCAGGTGCTGGCAGGCGGCCCCAAAAAAATGGCCGCCCGGCACCTGCCCTTTAATTATCGCCGTCCCAGCCGCAAAAACGCCCCCCTGACCCTGTCGGACACAGCGTCCAGCGTTAGGTCAGGTGACAGTAACCATAATTCGGTGAGATTTAAGGTAGTCATGGAAAAGGACAAAGATGGACCGGAAATATAGGTTCTAAATTGGGGGAAGGCCGATTTTAATATGATAAGGCAGGATCTGGCCAAAGTGGACTGGGAGCAGCTACTTGTAGGAAAATCCACATCAGAGCAATGGGAGTCTTTCAGAAAGGAAAGAGAGAGAGTACAGCGCCAACATGTTCCCGTAAAGGTCAAGGGTGGGACCAACAGACCTAGGGAACCCTGGATGTCAAGGGATATACGAGAATGGATTAGGAAAAAAAGGGAGGCTTTTGGCAGAGACAAAGGACTAAAAACAGTGGAAGCCCTAGAGGAGTATAGAAAGTGCAGGGGGGTACTTAAAAAAGAAATTAGGAGAGCGAAGAGGGGGCATGACAAAACACTGGTGGGCAAAATAAAATAAAATCCCAAGGTGCTTTATAAGTATATTAAGGGCAAGAGGATAACCAGGGAAAGAGTAGGGCCCATTAGGGACCAAAGTGGCAATCTATGTGTAGAGCCGGAAGATGTAGGCGAGATTTTAAATGAATATTTTGCATCTGTGTTCACTATGGAGAAGGACAGGGGGATTGTGATATACTTGAACAAATTAGTATTGAGAGGGAGGAGGTACTAGCGGTTTTAGTGGGCTTAAAAGTGGATAAATCCCCAGGCCCTGACAAGATGTATCCCAGGCTGCTGTGTGAGGCAAAGGAGGAGATTGCAGGGGCTCTGACACAAATTTTCAGAACCTCTCTGGCCACAGTGGAGGTGCCAGAGGACTGGAGGACAGCTAACGTAGTAACATTATTCAAGAAGAGTAGTAGGGATAAACCAGGGAATTACAGGCCAGTGAGCCTAACATCAGTGGTAGGGAAATTATTGGAAAAAATTCTGAGGGACAGAATTAGTCTCCACTTGGAGAGGCAAGGATTAATCAGCATGGCTTTGTCAGGGGGAGATCATGTCTAACCAATTTGATTGAATTTGTCGATGGGGTGACTAGGTGTGTGGATCCGGGTAGTGCAGTTGATGTAGTCTACATGGACTTCAGTAAGGCTTTTGACAAAGTCCCACATGGGAGACTGGTCAAGAAGGTAAGAGCCCATGGGATCCAGGGCAATTTGGCACATTGGATTCAAAATTGGCTTAGTGGCAGGAGGCCGAGGGTGATGGTCGAAGGTTGTTTTTGTGACTGGAAGCCTGTGTCCAGTGGTGTACCGCAGAGATCGGTGCTGGGTCCTTTGCTGTTTGTAGTGTACATTAATGATTTAGATATGAATGTAGGAGGTATGATCAGTAAGTTCGCAGATGACACGAAAATTGGTGGAGTGGTAAATAGCGAGGAGGGAAGCCTCAGGCTACAGGACGATATAGATGGGTTGGTCAGATGGACAGAACAGTGGCAAATGGAATTTAACCCTGAAAAGTGTGAGGTAATGCATTTTGGGAGGACTAACAAGGCAAGGGAATACACAATGAATGGTAGGACCCTAGAAAGGACAGAGGATCAGAGGGACCTTGGTGTGCATGTACATAGATCCCTGAAGACAGCAGGACAGGTAGATAACGTGGTTAAAAAGGCATATGGGATACTTGCGACATTAAATAAATTTAAAACGGAGATAGACAGTTTCCTAGCTGATAAGGGAATTAGGGGTTATGGGGAGCGGGCAGGGAAGTGGACGTGAGTCTAGGTTCGGATCAGCCATGATCCTATTGAATGGCGGAGCAGGCCCGAGGGGCCGTATGGCCTACTCCTGCTCCTACTTCTTATGTTCTTATGTTGCCTTCATTAGCCGAGGCATAGAATATAAGAGCAGGGAGGTTATGATGGAGCTGTACAAAATGCTAGTTAGGCCACAGCTGGAATACTGTGTGCAGTTCTGGTCGCCACACTATAGGAGGGATGTGATTGCATTGGAGAGGGTGCAGAGAGATTCACCAGGATGTTACCTGGGCTGGAGCGCTTCAGCTATGAAGAGAGACTGGACAGGCTGGGGTTGTTTTCTTTACAGCAGAGGAGGCTGAGGGGGGACCTGATTGAGGTGTACAAAATTATGAGGGGCATAGATAGGGTAGATAGAAAGGAACTTTTCCCCTTAGTAGAGGGGTCAATAACCAGGGGGCATAGTTTCAAGGTAAGGGGCAGGAGGTTTAGAGGGAATTTGAGGAAAAACTTTTTCACCCAGAGGGTGGTTGGAATCTGGAACTCACTGCCTGAAAGGGTGGTAGAGGCAGGAACCCTCACAACATTCAAGAAGCATTTAGATGAGCACTTGAAACGCCATAGCGTACAAGGCTACGGACGAAGTGCTGGAAAATGGGATTAGAATAGACAGGGCTTGATAGCTGGTGCAGACATGATGGGCCGAAGGGCCTCTTTCTGTGCTGTATAACTCTATGACTCTGGGTCAGGGGGCACGAGCCAAGTTTGCGGCCGGGGCGCTACCGGTTACCGCCACCACTAACCTGCTGAATTTCGCGGGAGGCATTAGCGGTGTCGCGCCCGGGCGCTAGGTGCTTTGCGCCCCGTACGGGAGGCGCAAAGCAACTGAATTTTCACCCCCAAAACTGCAAGCTTTCATGCCGTTCCTAACATAGTTATTAATTGCAGGGCACTTGCATCCAAGCCGAATAAATTTTTCGTTCAGCTTATGGTAAACTGACTTGTGTTTCCCAAAATTGACAGAGGCATTATCAGCTCCATTGTCAGGACAAAACACAGTTTATCCGAAGGCGTACAACAATGGCATCACTTCTCTCATTGTTATTATGGTAAAAATCAAGTCAGTCATGGTTAATCCCTTTCGTCCTTAAAAATTAACAAACAACTACAGGAAAAAACTTCTCATTTCCCTTATTTGAGGCATCTGTTCCAACTGAGAAAAAATGTGCTAATTGAAGATCATTAACTAAAAGTTCCTGCGATTTCTGAGATTAAACATTCTCAGCGATGCTGCTGGCTTTTGTTGACATTTTTCTTGTTGCAATTTCTGAATCGAGTAGAAACTTTGGAAGCAACTTATTACCACAGTCTTGACTGAAATAAGTGATGAATCACACCAAGGTAAACGTCTTCTATTTCTGCTGCTGTCAACGAGATTTTCCTGAGGTGTGGCCTTTGTTGTAAAGAGATGGAATATGAAGTGTTTGTTCTCCGCATCTGTGGCTATTCTCCCTTCATATTTAATGGAAAATGATGACACCTGGTACAATCAGCCGTGAATTCATCAATTTTGCGAAGCCCAATTTTTATACTCGGGATTTTCTTTACTCCGGTCGTCATTGTAAGTACAATAGCACTTTTTTTTTTTTTTTTTTTAACGGTACCTTCAGAGCTAGAGAGGTTGTGATGGGTCACCACCGACATTCTCCATTGAAAACCAAATTAGTGTAGAACGCTGCTATCGCTCGCGAACCAGAGTTAGGCTTGGTTTCTTGGATAAAGCGAAATATCACGGACTTTACGGTAGCGTCGCCGTTAGTCACACTCGCAGCACCAGCGCAGTGAACGCACTGTCGCACCAATGAGATGGTAAAGAGATTTTGCTCCCAGGTTCCTTCATTTGCTTGCAGCTGCAGCAGTGTCCAGGAGGTCAATCTTAACTTTGTGGGTTGCCAACACACAAAGAAACTCAATGCAACCAGATAAAAGCGGAGAGTGATTGCTCCGCACTCTACTGTCACTGGCGGGAGAGGTTTTTCTTTAGCTTCAAGAAGTTGCAGGCACTCCTGCCTCAGGTCCTTGCAAAAAAATCCTCTCAATATCGATTCTTCTGCCTCCATACCGGTCAGGACTCCCTCTCCATCCTGCCACGTGCTCGAACTGTTCCAGTCACACCCACTCTACACGCCCAGGCTCGCCCGCTCCACGCGCCCAGGCTCGCCCGCTCCACGCGCCCAGGCTCGCCCGCTCCCAGGCTCGCCCGCTCCACGCGCCCAGGCTCGCCCGCTCCACGCGCCCAGGCTCGCCCGCTCCACGCGCCCAGGCTCGCCCGCTCCACGCGCCCAGGCTCGCCCGCTCCACACGCCCAGGCTCGCCCGCTCCACATGCCCACTCCACGCCCAGGCTCGCCCGCTCTACACACCCAGGCTCGCCCTCTCTCCACACGCCCAGGCTCGCGCTCTCTACGCGCCCAGCTCGCACGCTCCACGCGCCCAGCTCGCACGTGCCACGCGTCCATGCTCGCCCGCTCTAAGCGCCCAGGCTTGCCCTCTCGGCACGCCCAGGCTCGCGCTCTCGGCACGCCCAGGCTCGCGCTCTCGGCACGCCCAGCCTCGCCCGCTCTACACGCCAGGCTCGCCCGCTCTACACGCCCAGGATCGCACGCTCTACACGCCCTGGCTTGCGCTCTCAGCACGCCCAGGCTCGCGCTCTCGGCACGCCCAGGCTCGCCCGCTCTAGGCACGCCCAGGCTCGCCCGCTCTACGCGCCCAGGCTCGCCCGCTCTATGCGCCCAGGCTCGCCCGCTCTACGCGCCCAGGATCGCACGCTCTACACGCCCTGGCTTGCGCTCTCAGCATGCCCAGGCTCGCGCTCTCGGCACGCCCAGGCTCGCCCGCTCTAGGCACGCCCAGGCTCGCCCGCTCTACGTGCCCAGGCTCGCCCGCTCTATGCGCCCAGGCTCGCCCGCTCTACGCGCCCAGGCTCGCCCGCTCTACGCGCCCAGGCTCGCGCACTCGGCATGCCCAGGCTCACCGGCTCTACACGCCCAGGCTCACCCGCTCTGCACGCCCAGGCTCGCCCGCTCTACACGCCCAGGCTCGCCGGCTCTACACGCCCAGGCTCGCCCACGCGGCACGCCCAGGCAGCATCTCCGACTCGAGCCGAGCTCCCTCCCACTCAATACAAGCTTCCGGAACTCCGGAAGTGCGGCAAGGAGGCGCAGCAGGGCAGCGGTGAACAGCCGATTGTCTGCTCCGCCGTTTGAAAAACGTCAGCCCCGTTCTTTGGACTTTATTGTAATAAAAACAGAATATGCACTGACATCGCGCTTTGGTTTCATGGAACTTAGTCATATAGGAAAGGGTGCACTTATTTGGTGTCGTGTCAGCCATGACTCGGTTGGCAGCACTCTCGCCTCTGAGTCAGAAGGCTGTGGGTTCAAGCCCCACTCCAGGGACTTGAGCACAAAAATCCAGGCTGACACTCCCAGTGCAGTGCTGAGATGTTAAACCGAGGCCCCGTCTGCTCTCTCAGGTGGATGTAAAAGATCTCATGGCATTATTTCGAAGAAGAGCAGGAGAGTTCTGCCCGGTGTCCAGGCCAATATTTATCCCTCAATCAACATAACAAAAACAGGCCATTATCTCATTGCTTTTTGTCGGATCTTGCTGTGCACAAATTGACTTCCACGTTTCCATCACTATAACAGTGACTACACTTTAAAAGAACGCTATTGCCTGTAAAGCGCTTTGGGACATCCTGAGGGGTGGTGAAAGGCGCTATATAAATGCAAGTCTTTCATTGAGCAAGTGATGGTTCTTTCTGTTCAGGAAGTTGAAGGGGTTGATCATGGCTGCACCTGGTGCCATCGATTGCAGCCAGCAGCTTGAGAACGGCAGCAATCCCATCTATCTCACTGCTGCCTTGCTGTGATGCCAGACTGGAGGAATTGCCCAGCTCTGTGGACAAATCACTTGACTAGTGTATGCTCAGGAGGCTCCCTGGCTGATATTACACAAAACCCCTTCGGCTGCTCAAAACGATCAAGGGGTAAAAATTGGGTCGCGCCCCCTACCTTCGCCGGGGTGCTAAAGTTTGCGTCCCCGCGGCCGATTTTCCCAGGTAGCGCCTCGAGAGGGAGGAGGGGCACTACTGGAATCACCCCGCCTCCCTCTTGGGGCACTGCGAGCCAATATCGCGGCGCTACGTGCCGCAGCGCCACGCTCTGTGGCACGTCGCGCCATGGTACTGCAGGCCTTCCACCACTTATTAAAGGGGAGGGGCCTGGCGCATCCCGGCACCCAGCTGGGCCACCAGGGATCGGAGTGCCGGCAAACGAGCCCAGCACTCAAGAGGAGTGCCAGGCTCACGGAGCGCCGCGGGGGGGCTTCACGGGGGCCGGGGACAGCAACGAGGGCAGGTGCTGGCAGGTGGCCAGTAACAAAAATGGCTGCCCACCACCTCCCCTTTAACTAGCGCCGCCCCGGCCGCAGGTAGGCCCCCCCTGACCCCGGCGGACATAGCGTCCAGCAGTAAGTCAGGGGGCGCCACCCAATATTACAGCCGGGGCGTGAGCGGGGCGCTGCGCACGGCGATGATGTCATCGCCAGTGGCGCAGCGCCACGCGGTGCTAATGGTTAGCGCCGCCGCTAACCTCGCACTGAATTTCGCAGAAGGCGTTAGCGGCACCACGCCCAGGCGCTAGTTGATTTGCGCCCCGGTAGCGCCCTCTTAGGGAGGCGCAAATCAACCGAATTTAGCCCCCCCAAGTGCCATAAAAGTTGAGTGCAGTTGTGACCTTCATAACCCCGGAGCGAGCAGTGCGGGTAAATGACCGTGGTTACAGGTTCTCATGTAGAGGTAGCAGAGTTCCTCGATTGCATCTTTAGTGAAGTGCACTCTTCTAAGACACATCTCCCTTTCGTTCTGTCTCAGGATCTTTTCCGCCATCCTCTCCAGCTCCCTCAGGATAAAGGCTTACAAAGGCCCATCGGGAATGACAAAGCTACTCGTGAGAAGTTCACATTTTTATGCAGGGGAGGGGCAAAATCTACCAGTGGGACTCACAGTCGCGCGAGCAGTCAGAAGCAAGTTCAATGATTCCCGGCTCGAAGCAAAAGAAAAATCGCTGCCAAGTGTCGTTCCCAGCTGTGGTACTCGCTACTCAAACGTTCAACAGTCTTCAAGCTCAAAGTCTCCTCACTTCACCCCCAGTCTCAACAGATCCTGGCAACGGGTTTACCAATCTCTATCACTACCTTTTTTTGTCTCTCTCTCTCTCTATTTTGTTCACACTATTATGGTCAATGCTCCCCTAAACTTTAGTCCCTTGTTGCCCCCAAGCACCAAATACCCCATCTTAACCACTCTTGTGAAGTATTTACAACATCGAAACAGGCCATTCGGCCTAACTGCTCCGTGACGGTGTTTATGCTCCACACGAGCCTCCTCCCGCCCCTCTTCATCTCACCCCATCAACATATCTTCCTTCTCTCTGTATCCTCACGGTGTTGAAATCAAGTCACATCGCGCCATCTCCTACTCTAGTTCATTCCCAAGACCTCCAAACTGTGGAAGTCCTCACCTCCCTCAATCTTCCTTTTCAACTACCATCGGCTGTTGTTTTAAAAAGCCAAGCTTGGTGTCACCCAACCACAACATACCTCATCATCGCTCCTACTCTGAGTAATCTTGGCGCTATCCTCCACAATGGGCCTCGGCCCTTCACTGATGCTTCTCAACAAAACAAAAGTTGTTGTGAAGTCTCTGCTTATCCCAAGAACAAAGCAACATATTGTTGAACAGTGAACAAGTGGATCACTGATGTATCCCACTTTGAATAGACAATGAGGAGTAATACACTGTGCACGCTGCACACAGTAAAGGCACAGAGAGCGGCATTATGCAAATCCCATGCAGTAGGGACATGGAGCAATTGGGCGGAATTTTCATGCTGGGATTAACAGCGTGTCGGGAACCTGCCGTCAACCCGCCGACTTCCGACTTTCACTGGGGCGTGTTTTGAGGCGCGCCACTGACCCGCTCGGGAGAAGGCAGGCGACCTCATTGAGGTTGTTACCTGCTCGTTTACAGACCCTTAACTGCCTTTTTAACGTCAGGTTTGAACTTTAACTTGTGGCGCACGGGATTCCCGCACCTCGCAAACCTCGCCGGTGAAGGGGAGGCGGGAGCTCAGTGGCCATTGTGCGAGTTCATTAATTGACACATACATACTCCCACCTTACACCTGCTTCCTTGCCGAAGGGAAAGCCTCTTGCTGACACCATTTTGCGCAGAGATTTAGCTGTCAGGAGTTTGCAGGTGATTTCTGCGAGCTTGGAAGCCACTCTCACCACATTGGAGGATTCTGCCTCTGATCGGCACTTGACCTGCCATCTATCAGATTAGTATGGGTGCCGCTTATGGTGTCTCACCTTGGACCTCAGAATTGGACCAAGATGAGCCCCAGCACCAACAACACCAGCCACACCAGCAGCCTTGTCCTCACCGACCTGATGGTCCACAGGAGAGAGGGGGTCAGCGCAGGGCTGCACTGCGCCGGAGGAGATACCCATAACACAGGGTATACAGGCAGAGGATGAGCTTCCTCAACATGACTGAGCAGCAGTGCTTCAGGAGGCTCAGGCTATCACGCCAGGTCGTCGCAGACATTTACAACTTGCTGGAAGAAGACCTGCTGCCCAGAGGAGCGGGTGGACACTCCTTACTTGTGGCTGTCAAAGTCAGCACCGCCCTCAACTTCTTCGCCTCAGGCTCCTTCCAGGGATCTGCAGCAGACATTTGCAAAATCTCGCAGTCAGCCGCCCACAGATGCATCACCCAGGTGACCGATGCCATGTTTCACAAGTCAGCCAATTATGTGAACTTTGGCACTACTGAAGCCAGTATTACTGAGCGGGTGCTCAGCTTTGCGGCTCTGGCTGGCTTCCAACAGGTGCAGGGCATCATCGACTGCACACATGTGGCCATCAGGGCACCCCATCATCACCCAGGAGTGTTTGTGAACCGCTTCCACTCCTTCAATGTGCAGCTGGCCTGCAACCATAGGAAGATCATCATGCATGTGTGCGCCAAATTCCCTGGCAGCTGTCATGACTCTTTCGTGCTGCGCCAGTCCACCCTCCCTCAGCTCTTTGCACTGCCAAACAGACTTATCAGCTGGCTGCTTGGAGACAAGGGCTATCCACTGAAGACGTGGCTCATGACACCCCTGAAGAGGCCAGGTACTGAGGCCAAGTAGCGTTATAATGACAGCCACGTGTCCACCAGATGGGTCATAGAGCAAGCAATCGGCATACTGAAGATGCGCTTCAGGTGCCTTGACAGATCTGGAGCAGCCCTTTAGTACGCACCAGCCAGGGTCTCCAGAATCATCGTTGTATGCTGCGCGCTGCACAACACAGCGCAGCAGCAAGGATTAGAGCTGCATGAGGAGCAAGGCGCACATCCCAGAGCCTCTTCAGAGGAGGAGGAGGAGGGGGAACACGAGGAGGAACCTGAGGTGGAGAGGGCACCAGCAGCAGCGCACATTGCTGCCCGGGATGGCCTCAGTGGCCCGGTTTACTTAACTTGCACTAGTGCACCCACTTGGCTTCCAGATGCTGTACCAACTTTCCGTCCCCCCTTCCCCACCCCGCAACAACAGCATACCTACAATGACCAAGCCATTCCTGTCACCCAAAACCCCAGTGCTCGAGGTTAAGTAATGTCTCACCATTCACTCCAAGTGACAAATTCACTTCCCAGGTAGCAGGCAAAAATGGACAAGACGGAAAAGTAGTGCAAAGAAATAAATTTACATGCATCATAAATTAACACTAACATTTTGACAAACACCCATGTGCTTACCCTTGTGCACCTACGATTATGTCGTTTTTTCTTTTACTCGTGCTTCTACGAGGTGCTACCCCTGTGGCTTCAGCAGAGGTAGTTGCAAGATGCTCACATCCCTGCTGCGACTGCGTAGACACTTTTGGCGGACCTCCTCTGGGTTTTGGAGCTCGTGAGGGCCCCGCCAATGACTGCTCCTCCTGCGACTGTGCAGGGGCAGACTTGGCCATCGGGATCCGAGGCAGCATGTGGGGCTCTGACTGAGGGGGTGGCAACGGGGGAGAAGTGGGAGCACTTTGAGAGGAGCCCCCACTTCCCTCTCCCCTCTCACCGTCATCCCTCTCATGGGCCACCCGCACTTCCCTGCTAGCAAGAAGCTGGAGAGCAGCTTGCTGCACATCAGTGGGGCAATGAAGGCCCAAGGCTATGTTGGTATCCCTGCTCGAGATGAGGTCAATGAGAGTCTGCAATCTGTTGTCCACAGCAAGCTTGTTCTTGTTCAACTGGTGCATTTTCTGCTCCATGCAGGTGGCCATCCTTTCCATGGAACAGCACATAGTCGCCATTGCCTGTGAGATGGTGGTGCTCATGTTGGAGATGGACTCCTCCATTCTCTGTACAGTCGCACACATCGCGGCTGCCAGAGCCTCGTGCAATTGTTGCTGCCCCTCCAACATCACCCTCTTTCTCAACGGCCCCCAAGGCTCAGCATCTGCATGCAGCTGAGCAGAGCTTGGAGCGTCCTGCGCCCTCCGGCGAGGAGTCTCCGCTGTTGTCCCTGTCTCCACCATCTGCTCTTGCTCACTTGTGATCTGAGACACACCAGGTGATAAGACTACTCTAGGTCTCGCTGGACCCACCGGAGGTGCGCGTATCTGCGTTGGTGTTGGGTGTGCATGGGTCTGGTGACGGTGCACCCTCAGAGAGTGGAGCTTCCTCTGAGGAGCCATCTTCCTCCTCTGGCTGGACAGTGGGACGGGGGCGGGGGGGGGGCGCACTTGATGGACCTGTGGGAGAGTAAAAACATGAATTAGAAATGTAATGATGAGAATGCGCGACATTACCATTATGCACATATTTTACTGGCTGCTGACATCAAGTCACCATGAATGACTGTTGTATGCCATGTGGCTGTGTGATATTTACTTCTGTCACCAGGTTGCTGGGAGGTCCCCCTCTCTCCGTCTCCCACCACCAGCAGCTCTGCATCTCCAGAGATTTGCAGCACTTCCTCCTCTGCTGGAGTCAAGTGGCTGCAAGTTGGAGGGCCACCTCCGGTTCTCTGCCTCTCTCTCCTGTTCTGGGCTCTCTTCTCCTGCAAGGAGGGAAAGAAGAGAAGCTTGAGTGAGAGTGATAGCATGAGTGTAAGGAATGGATGGGCTACATCTGTAGAGGATGACTATGATGGAGTGGTGTGACTTTGCCAAATGGCCTCCTTCTGTGGCGTTACTTTGTAGGATTGCATTCCGATGAGGGTGAGCGTCAGTGGTGGGTAGTCAGATGGGGATGTGAGTAGGTGCATAGACAGTGAGGGATGGGTGCACCTACCAGGTAGGTTGGTGTGAGGAGTGATGTGCGGAGTATGCTTGGGAAGGAGTGATGGGGTTGGGGTGACCCACACATCAGGATGAAGGTGAGTGTGGCATTGCACTCACCTTTCCTGACCTCATGAGATCATTAAATCTTTTCCGGTACCGGATACAGGTCTGTCTTACTACAACCCTGCTGCTGATCTCCTCCGAGATCTCCAGCCATGCCCTCTTGGTGTCTCTGGCTACCTCTTTTGCGCCTATCCCCAGGGAACAGGACCTCCCTGCGTGCTCCGACTCCCTGGACCAGGACTTCCAGGGAGGCATCAGAGAACCTGGGCACAGCCTTCTGCCGCTGTGACTCCATGTCTGCGTGGACCCGCACAAATTGCTGCAATATCGATCAATTGCCGCCTCTTCCAAACACCTTTACACCTCCTCCAACAACCTTTAACTGGGATGTGTGCAAGGCTGCTTTAAATAGCTTAGGTGAAAATGAGTCATCGGTGACGTCAGCAGAGCCGCTCCATTTAATCAGGCCGGGAAACCCGCTTGCCTATTTCAACTGATGCAATCGAGTTAAACGCACAGTGCAGAACGCGCTGTGAAGAACTTCGGGATGGTAACCCGGTACACGGCCCGCACGCACCCACCCCGACTCTCAGGTAGCGATTCCGGCCAATGACACTGTGCAGATTCCATATTTTGGTGATTTCGAGGTTCTTGTTGGCTGAATTGTTTTGGCAGCCATCCTTTTTTATATTTCTTTCAGTTTTGCCATGCATGACCTCGCTTGTTGGCGAGCTAGACCAGCCATGTGTCGCATTGTAAATGATGCGATCGGCTTTCCTGCAAGCTGTCATTTCCCTGTCATTTTGTTGATTACAGATAAGTTTGTGTTTCGGTTTCAAATTTTTTTTTTTAAGTACCTCATGTCGCCCACTCTTGTAAGCTAAGTACTAATAACAACCTGACAGTGAACGATCTCTACTTTATACTTAAGCTCATTAATTAGATAGTTGAATTGTTGTGTTCTTTCATCCTTATGTGGACTCTTGCTTTGACTCCAAATAAAGGTAAGATGAGGAAACTTCTCTTAACATAAGAATGTAAGAAATAGGAGCAGGAGTCGGCCATTCGGCCCCTCGAGCCTGCTCCACCATTCAATAAAATCGTGGCTGATCTTCTACCTCAACTCCACTTTCCCACCCTATCCCTCGATTCTCTATGGGGGCGATTTTCCCAGCCCTGGGGAGGCGGGTATGGAGGCGGGACTGCCAGGAAAATGGCAGAATTTGGAGGTGGGTAGCAACCCCGCCACCAACCCGCCTCCGTGCCATCTTCCCAGGAGGCGGATAGCCGTCCCGCGCCGGGTCCCGTCTCCTAGGAGGCGAGAAGGGATTAAAGTCTATTAACGGCCTGTTAACAGATAGTTAACAGGCAGAAAATAGGATTATCCCGTTTTTGCCCTCACAAGTGCGAGCTTCCCGAAGGCTCCAAAACCCGCCAGCTCAGCAAGGAGAGTACTGGGTCTGCGGGGGTCGGGGTGCAAAAGTGTGGTGTGAAGGTAAGTGATGGATGCAAGAGTGTAGAGGTGAGTATCTGAGGTAAGTGCAAAGTGTTTTTAAAAGTGTACTTACCTTTGTTTCTTCCTGCAGGCTTCAGTCGGTTTATATGCGGAGAGTCTCGCACCTCCGCGTTGCAGATGAGAGATGGCCGTTGCATTCTCAGATGCAACAACTATCTCATTTCTGTAAAAGAAAGACGGTTGATGAGGTCTTGTATGCAAGACCTCATCAAACTGCAGAGATTATCACTGTTTGACTGCTTCACAAACTTTTTGACAGATGACCCGTCATAGGTTAACGTTCTCTGCAACCGGCTTTCCCTTAATTGGCCTGCTGCACCCGCTGGGCGGGCTTAACAAGGTCAATCAAGGGAAAATAGCGTGGGTTGGCCACAACTCGATGGAGGCAGGACTGAAACCCGACAAGCAGCAGTTCCGCCTCCATTCACAAAATCGCCCCTTTAATATCCAAAAATCTATCGCTCTCTGTCCTGAATATACTCAACGGCTGAGCCTCCACAGCCCTCTGGGGTAGAGAATTCCAAAGATTCACCAGCCTCTGAGTGAAGAAATTTCTCATCTCAGTCCAAAATGGCCGACCCATTATCCTGAGACTGTGACCCCTGGTTCTAGACTCTCCAGCCAGGGGAAACATCCTCCCTGCATCTACCCTGTCAAGCCCTGTAAGAATGTTATACGCTTCAATCTCCCGCCAGATTCCATGCTTCCCTGTGCCTTCCTGTCTCTGGAAAACTGTTGCTCTCTCAATAAATCATAACTTGAGGGAACCTCCCAGTGTCGGGGGCGCAAAGCACGGTAGCGCCACACGGCCGCTCCGCATGACACACATTTAGCCCATTTGGGGAAAGTAAGGAATGCAGGAAGGAAAAGAGCAGGAGAGGGGAGCATTAGAAAAATAAATTCAAACAACAGAGAGGAAACTCTGAGTCACAAAACTCCTCGATTTAGAACAGTGTAATTCAGGGTAATTAAAATTCAAATTATATGTCTCAGATGGAAACCTTTCAATCATGTACTATATTGATGTGCAGATTGGATCATGGTTCTAGTGACATCACTGCGAGTTCTTTACCCAATAATGCCATCTGTTCCCAGTTACATCACCATCTCTGAAATGCAGAAAAGATTTTATAGAAGCGCCGTCCCTTTTATATAAAAAAAAATTGTGAATTGGGCTTACCAAGGTGAGGGAATGGAACACTTTCCCACCTTCAGGGTCCCAGTGTCAGTATCAAACGCTCCCAGGTCAGGTGCAGCACAGTTTCGAGGCTGAGCCCTTGCGATGTGCCTCAGCTCGTTTCACTAAGGTCCCTAAGCTTCAGCAAAGAGAGCGGACTTGCACCCCATCAATCCAGGGCCGAATCACAGCCAGGTCCTAGACGTGCGGACAGTTTGCTAAGCCACTGCACCAGCCAGTCCCGTCACGATGGAGAAAGATTTCCTCCTTGCGGTACATGTAACTATTTCATAAACCCATTTCGACAGAATGTGCTTCAGGTTCCATTATACGCCCCGAGGGCGAAACTCGGTTACGCCCCATTTGGGGGCGGTCACCGGATTATCACCGGAGATTTAGCGCCTGGCGTGGAAGTACCGTCCCAGCCGCTAACTTCGGCTTACCGCCTCAGCGCTATCTCGGGTGCTCCACTTCCTCTCGGGGCAGTGTCGGGGGCGCAAAGCACGGTAGCGCCACGCGGCCGCTCCGCATGACACTGACGCGTTTCAGCGCCCCTTCCCCTTCCGTTAAAGGGAAGGGACGCTATGAGCTCTGCAGGGTCTCCGATGGCCAACAGTAGCCCGCCAGGGCGGCGTGGCTGTAGCTCGGCACCAAGACGCGGTGCTGGGCTGCGCGATGGCGGCCACAGTGAAGGGCCGCCACGGAGGGCCGACCTGAAGGTCGGCCAAAAAAAATAAAATGGCGGTGCAGATCGCGGCCGCACCTCCCTTTAATTAGCGCCCCGCGAGCAGTGGTCGGCCCGGCTCGCGACTCGAGCGCTGAGACCGCCCGCAGCAGCCTCGCGGGGCGCAGCTGAGTTTCTGCCGTGGGACGGTAAGGGGATGACGTCATCGCTAGCGCCTCACCGAAATTCACGGGGGGCGCTAGCCCGGGTAATAAGCCCTTTGTGCCCCGTCAGCGCCCTCGGAGGCACTAACAGCAGGTGCAAAGGAGCCGAATTTCGCGGCCCATGTGTTTTATAACTGCAGACTGAGATTTTGGGAAGTTAATGAATACAAAATGTATCCCAGCAGGGTGATGAATTGAATACGTCACAAACAGTGGAGATATGAGTCAGTTCTTTAGGTCCTACCTATAAACACTGGGCCGGATCTTGTTGGAAGAATAACGGTGTGTTACTGGCTTAAGCTGTTATTAATGTGGAAATTGGGCAGCAAGTTCAGGGGAACCAGAGATATTCTGTGAGTTGCAAATCTCCAGAACTTGTTGGTCAACTTACGCCGCTCAACCGTTTACGTCACACACACAGCATCTCGCCCTAAGCCTCTCTGTTATTTTTAAGAACTTGCTGGATTTGCACATTGATTGCCCATTAAACTCACCACAAAAAGTGAAGTCTGGTCATTAACAGCGTAAGTACCTTTTTAACAATGTGATAATTGTTAATGCAATGACAATCAATTTCTCCGGCCCAGAAAGGAAACAATTTAAACTGTTCATCTCATTCCTGCTTATAGTAAATTGTTGTTAGAGATTCAAAAAAATTCCAAATGTGTACATTTTCTTACTTTTCCTTTCTGTCTCTTTTTTTCTCTTTCTTAATCCAGTCTTTCTTCATTTCTCTACCTGATTTGGCTCTAATTCACCCTCTTTCTCCGTCGTCATTCTGTTTCTTTCTCAATCTTTCCATCTCATTGGTTAAGGAGATAGACTGTTGGTCCCGTCGTTCACCGAGGTCCCAGATACCCCATTGCCCTCGCTCGCACACCCAGCAACTTACAGAGCAAAACATTTTTTGAGTTGAAGGGTGCAGGAAAAGGCCTATCTGATGAGATGCCCCATGCTCCAGCAAGATACAGCACTGAGTGTTCCCGTTATACTGCAAGAGTGTTACTATATGTGATAACAGAGGAATATTTTATCAATTTTAATCTAGGTTATTATATGCATGAAGGGCATTTTGGTACCCGATAAAGGAGAAAATTACAGCATTTGTAAAGTGGCTTTCCCCTCTCTCGAAGATTCTGTCCACCATCTTGAAAATCCCATTAAGTGGGAATAACATTAGAAATTCGAAGCAGGTACAGCCTCAACAACTTGACATTTTAATATTTAATTTTAATAAGTTAACATGAAGCGTGTTTAAATTTCTGTCTCGCAGACTCTCTGGCACTCCATATTCTATAAGACTGCACAGAAATGTTAATACCATTTTGAGGCCAACCATAATACATGGGTCCTAGCTGTAGTGTATGTGCCTTTAAGACAGAACTACTTTTACAGCTCCTGTATACTGTAGTACCGGCACTGACCACACCTGTATATAAGCTTTGCGCATGCCTCTGTACCCCCAGTTTTGAGACTACCCTCCTCCAGTAAATACCTGTTTATTGTTAAGTTACAGCATCCGTGTGGTTATTGAAAAACAGCATGCCCTCAGAATCACGGATCTAACAGTGGCGACGAGTGTCGATTCGAATCTACCTGCAACTAAAAAAAAAGTCGAGACCAGAAACACGGGCGTCGACCACGAGCAACTGCCCAGTCGTCCGGCAGAGAGTGAACATCGCAGGGGAGGCTGTGGAGAGCCGGGCTTGGTTCCCCAGCCATGACGATCAGCAAGAGACCGACGACAGGTCCAGCGCAGACCCTTCCCGGGCAGCGGCGGCTGGAGCCGACCGACGGCGGCGAGAAAGCCGAGCAGCATCGACGGGGTAAGACAGAGGGTGAAGCACACAGGGCGCAGCCGGGGGTTGAACAGCGAGCGGCGTCCAAAAAAAAAAAAAAAAAAAAAAACGGAGAGGGTAAAGCAACAGCTGGGTTCAGGACCGAGCGGCGTCAAGAAAAAAAAATAAAAAGAAGAACGCGCAGAGCACAGCCAGGGCTCACGGGCGTAACAGGGTCTGCGGGGAGAAGAAGGGAGAGTGCGGGAGACGCCATTGAGCCGCGGAGAAGCAGGAAGAGCGCGGGAGACGCCATTTTTAGAAGCCGCAGCGGAGAAGAAGGGCGAGCACGGGAAGGAAGGAAAGCGCGGGACACGCCATTTTGTGCCAGCGGAGAAGAAGGAGAAGCGCGGGAGACGCCATTTTTGACAGTTAAATCACACCCAGGGATGCGGAAGAGTGGCAGTATCTCTACGTTCGACAATGAAGTCGAAGATTGGGCGACATATGTGGAACGTATTGAGGTGTACTGCAGGGCGAATGAAGTGCCAGATGCTTGGAAAGCACTGGTTTTGTTAAATTCCATGGGTGCAAAAACTTATGGGTTACTGCGAAATCTAATAACCCCAGAGAAGCTGGTGAACAAGAATTTCGAAAGCATAGTAGAAATCCTACAGGACCACTTAAACCCCACACCGCTGCTGATAGCAGAACGATTTAAGTTCCATAAAAGGAACCAACACAAAGACGAAAGCAATGCTGAATACCTAACGGAACTGCGCAAGCTATCGAAACACTGCCAGTTTGGAGCGGGACTAGCAGATACGTTGAGGGACAAGTTTGTGTGTGGGCTACAAAGTGAAGGAACCCAGAAATGGCTTCTATCAGAAAAGGATCTTACGCTGGACAAGGCTTTCAGTATGGCAGTATCACACGAAGCAGCTGCAAGGGGCGCTGCAGAGATACAACGGAGACCGCAAGAATATGGCACCAATGAAATGTCCTATGGAACAGGGAAGTGCTATCGCTGCGGCAGAACAACACATGACCAGAAGGATTGTTGGTTCAAGGACCAAGTGTGCAGACAGTGTGGAAAAGCAGGACACATAGCAAGAGTCTGCAGGTCTGGGAAGAAAACCAACAGTAAGAAATCTCCACAGGAGAAGTACAAAAAGGTACACCAGGTGATGGACAGTGGTTCAGACGAACAGAAAAGTGACACAGACTCCGGAAGCAAGGAGCTGGGTTGTCTGAAACTACATAAGGTAACCGAAATGGAGGATCACCAGACTATCTGGGTTACACTCAAGATAGACGGAGTCCAAGTGAAAATGGAATTGGACACAGGATCAGCTCTAACAGTCATAAACCAAAGGGACTACAAGCGACTATTTTCACATATACCCTTGAAAGCTACAGAGATTGTCTTGAAGACGTATACGGGGCAAAAGGTCTACCCCAAAGGAAAAATAAGGGTGAAAGTGATATATAAAGGCCAGGAAATACCTAAAATGGATATATATGTATTGCCAGATGGAGGACCACCACTGCTAGGACGTGAATGGATCCAGAAGATACAATTAGATTGGCATTCCATACAGGCACTGAAGGTTGAGGCCAAAAAGGATGACGACGTCACACCTGGACGAATGTCAAAAATGCTAACTGACGCAAAAGAAGTGTTCCAGGAGGGACTAGGAACACTAAAAGGCATATCAGCAATGATTAAAATAGAGGAAAATGCAAGCCCAAAGTTTCTTAAGGCCAGACCAGTGCCTTATGCGATCAGACCAGCTGTTGAAGCAGAGCTGGAAGGGTTGGAACATTCAGGAGTACTGTCCAAAGTGGACTGGGGCGAGTGGGCTACACCCATCGTTCCTGTAATGAAGAGGTCATTGAGTAATACGCCTGGGGAACCAAAGAAGGTCCGCATCTGTGGGGATTTTAAGGTGACAGTGAACCCAGTCCTTCACACGGTACAATATCCGCTTCCACGAATTGAGGATATTTTCGCCTCGCTATCTGGAGGTAAATGCTTCACCAAAATTGATCTAGCCCAGGCGTACTTGCAAATGGAGGTAGAACAAGCTTCGAAACAATACCTTACGATTAACACTCATAAAGGTCTCTAGCAATACAACCGGCTGGTGTTCGGAGTAGCCGCGGCTCCGGCTATCTGGCAAAGGGCAATGGATCAGGTCCTGCAAGGGATTCCAGGGACCCAGTGTTATTTGGACGACATCTTGGTCACGGGCGAAAATGACAGTGATCACCTCGCCAACTTGGAGAAGGTGCTCACCAGATTAAAGGAGTATGGGCTACGAGCTAATCGCCACAAGTGCGAGTTTTTCCAGAAACAGATCTCGTATTGTGGCCACGTCATCGATGAAGAGGGGTTACATAAGTCCCCTGAAAAAAATGAGGCAGTAGTCAAGGCTCCAGCACCGGAAAATGTGTCACAACTGAGGTCGTTCCTCGGGCTGGTAAACTACTACCACAAGTTCTTACCAAATTTGTCCACGGTATTACACCCACTGAACACCCTACTGCAAACAGGGGTACCATGGAAGTGGGATGACGAACGTAGACGCGCTTTCCAGAAGTGTAAAGAATTGATCACATCAAAAGGTGTTGGCCCATTTCAACCCAGCACTACCAATTCGTTTGGCATGTGATGCATCACCCTATGGTATTGGAGCGGTGCTGTCGTACAAATTCCCAGACGGGTTGGAGAGGCCAGTAGCCTTTGCGTCTCGGTCACTAACCTCAGCCGAGCGCAACTACGCCCAGATTGACAGGGAGGCCCTCAGCCTAGTATGGGGAGTAAAAAAATTCAACCACTATCTGCATGGGCAGAAGTTCACCTTGCTGACTGACCACCAACCACTTGTCTCCATCTTTAATCCTAAGAAGGGCGTTCCAGTGATGACTGCACAACGGTTACAAAGATGGTCCCTGTTTCTAGGGGCGAATCAATATGAAATAGAATATAAAGGCACGAAACAGCATGGGAACGCTGATGGGCTATCGCGCCTACCACTGCCTACTGTGGAGGAAGCACCAGCAGTGGACCCTATAGAGTTATTTTATTCGTCAATAATTGAACGATTGCCAGTAACGAACGCGGATATAGAGAAGGAGACCCGCAATGATCCGACGTTGTCTCGGGTATATGATTTGACGGTGAGGGGATGGCCAACACATGGCGACTCACTGTTGCCAGCATTCTCATCCAGAAGAGAACAGCTGTCAGTATGCCAGGGGACAGTGATGTGTGGATCCAGAGTGGTGATTCCACCCAAGTTAAGGGAGAGAGTGCTAAATGAGCTACATGAAGGTCATCTGGGGGGACTGAAAATGAAAAACCTTGCTAGGGCTTATGTGTGGTGGCCGGGAATCGATCAACAAATCGAAGACCTAACTAAGAGCTGCTTAGGATGCCAGAAGGTCCAAAATGCACCACCACATGCCCCTCTACACCCATGGGAGTGGCCCTCCTCTCCATGGCAACGGGTGCATATTGATTTTGCTGGTCCATTCATGGACTCAATGTTCTTAATAGCAGTGGATGCTCATTCAAAGTGGCCTGAGGTGATAAAAATGTCTTCAACCACTACAGAGAAAACGATTGCAGTCCTACGGACCATATTTGCCAGAAACGGTTTGCCAGAGCAGATTTGCTCTGATAATGGACCACAGTTTGTGTCCGAAGAGTTTCAAAAATTTATGAGAAGGAATGGGGTAAGGCATTACACATCCGCCCCGTATCATCCAGCCACAAATGGATTGGCTGAGAGGTTCGTACAAACCTTTAAGAAGGCGATAAAGGCCATGTGCGACGATGAAATTCCACTACAGCATAAGATGGACAATTTCTTATTAGCCTACCGAAACGCGACACATGCAGTTACCAACCAGACCCCGGCCATGATGTTCTTTAACTGAAGGTTGAGATCTCATCTGGACATGCTCAGACCAAATGTGCGAAGAAATGTTGAGGGCAAACAATTCCAGCACATCAATGAGAAGCCGACAAGGAGCTTCAATGTAGGGCAACCAGTCTTGGCCCGTGACTATCGAACAGAGAAATGGCAACCCGGAACGATATGCACAAGGCAGGGGCCATTAATGTACACAGTGGATGTCGGGGAGAACATTGTGAGACGCCACGTCGATCAGATCTTAGCGTCACAGGAACGCGTCAACCCCATGTCTCGAGTACCTGGGGATGAACCCGACATACCGGTAGCATCTACCTCAGAACCAGTAGCAGTGGAACCCGATGAACTAACCGACGAAAAGGGGCCAGAATCGCCTCCGCACCAAGAACAAGAACCTCAGGAAAGGCGCTATCCCGAAAGGATCAGGAAGCCGCCCCAAAGACTGAATCTATAAATGGACTATTGTTGTTTAATGTACATGTTAAAGTGTTAATTGTTATTGAATATTAGGGGTACTACTAATCTAAAAGGGGAGGAATTGTAGTGTATGTGCCTTTAAGACAGAACTACTTTTACAGCTCCTGTATACCGTAGTACCGGCAGTGACCACACCTGTATATAAGCTTTGCGCATGCCTCTGTACCCCCAGTCTTGAGACTACCCTCCTCCAGTAAATACCTGTTTATTGTTAAGTTACAGCATCCGTGTGGTTATTGAAAAACAGCATACTCTCAGAATCACGGATCTAACACTAGCCATTCCAGGCTACTGAATTTTGTTTTTTTTTACAGTTTCAGTGCCAGTGAATGCACGGAATGAGAAGAGGCCATTCAACTGGAGCACGCCCCTTCCAAAGCCCATGTACAATCTGTCCAATCCATTTAATCACCTGCTGTAAAATTGTGTATAAATACTGTATGTTCCACAAATGTAATGAAGTAAAACTCCAGCATATATATTCATCCCCATATTTCCCACTATTCAACCTTGACTAGAAAATTTCTATAGACAACAGCTCCAGCAGCACAGAGACCATTGCGTTCCCTGGACTAAATGATTCACTCGCAACCTCTCCTATCCCGTGAACCTTCAACGCCATTCCCAACAAGGCATCTATCCAGTTCCTTTTTTAGGGACTGAATCAACTTAGACTACATACAATCTACTCAATCATGGACCTCACTGCACTTATTCAATCCTAACTTCTCTAATACTTTTTATTTATTACATTATCTCTCATCTCACTTTAAGCCAAGTATCAGCTGTGGCTCAGTTAGTCGAACTCTTGCCTCGGATTCAGAAGGTTGTGGATTCAAGTCCAAAAGACTTGAGCATAAAAAAAAATCTAGGCTGACACTCCAGTGCAGTGCTGAGGAAGTGCTGCACTGTCAGAGGTGCCGTCTTTCGGATGAGACGTTAAACTGAGGCCCCGTCTGCTCTCTCAGGTGGATGTAAAAGATCCCATGGCACTATTCAAAGAAGAGCATGGGAGTTCTCCCCGGTGTTCTGGCCAATATTTATCTCTAAATCAACATCGCTAAAACAGATTATTTGGTCAGTATGACATTGCTGTTTGTGGGAGCTTGCTGTGCGCAAATTGGCTGCCACGTTTCCTACATTACAACAGTGACTCCACTTCAAAAGTACTTCATTGGCTGTAAAGCGCTTTGGGACATCCTGAGGTCGTGAAAGGCGCTATAGAAATGCAAGTCTTTCTTTTCTTCTCAATTCAGGTTTCGCCTCCTCCCCAATTTCCTTCTCTTTTTTGTAAACACTGAAGTGAAGGACTTGTTAAGTATCCCTACCAATTTCCGTCTATCCTCGACTAACTCACTCTCCTTCTCCTCAGGGGTCCCACTTCACATTCAACAATTCTCTTTTTACTGATAGATTTATAGAATACTTTGCTGCCCTTCTTAATATTTTTGAAATTCTTGTGTCTTTCTTAACTTCTTCCTTTATTTTCTCATATTCTCTTATTTTTATCACACCAATAGGTCCCATATGCCCTCTTCACTAATTTTAGTTTGTTTCTAATCTCTTTTATTTATCCAAGGCATTTTGAAGCATGAAATAGTCTCCTTTTTCGCACTAAAATTTAATCTACAATGTTGTTATCTCCTTTTTACCAATATCCCCCTGTTGAGTTACAGTCCTGTATGCCAATTTATCTTTCCACCTCACCTCAGCTAGATCACACCTGATCTTTCTAAAATCTGCCCTATTCCAATCTGATGCCTTTGTTTTTGTATTCACTTTTTCCCTTTCTATTTGAGCCTTAAGCCTTAAACCTTATAATCTCCTTTATCAAGGTACTTGCCAGCATTTAATTCATTACTCATAACTAGATCTATCAATGTCTCTCCCCTTGTAGGCATGTGAACAAACTGCTTGAGGAATGAGTCCGATACGCATTGCAGGAATTCTATTCCTCTCCTACAGCAGGTATTCCCTCCTTCACCAATGTTCCCATTCCTCCTTCTGTTTTCTTGCTTGTCAGCCAGTGGCTCAGTGGGTAGCACCCTTGCCTCCAAATCAGAAGGCTGTGGGTTCAAATCCCACCCCAGGACTTGTGTGCAAAAATCTAGGCTGACACTCTAATGCAGTATTGAGGGAGTGCTGCACTGTCAGAGGTGCCATCTTTCAGATGAGATGTTGACCCTGTCTGCCCTCTCCAGAGGACATAAAAGACCCATGACACTATTTTGAAGAAGAGCAGGCAAGTTCTCCCTGGTATCCTGGCCAACATTTATCCCACATCACTAAAGCAGATTATCTGGTCAGTATCACATTGCTGTTTGTGGGAGCTTGCTGTGCGCAAATTGGCTGCCGCGTTTCCCACATTACAACAGTGACTACACTTCAAAAGTACCTCATTGGCTGCGAAGTGCTTTTGGGATGTCCGGTGGTTGTGAAAGGCGCTATATAAAACGCAAGTCTTTCTTTAATCGGTCCCTCCTAAAAATATTATAACCTGTTGGGTTTGTCTTCCAGTTTGCAGACAACTTTCTGTTAGTGCTGTTGCATCTGTATCTTCCCGTGACATCATTCAAACTGAGCATTCTGAATTATTCTTTTAGTGGATGTTGTGTTTATGAAGGTGAGGGTGCTAATGCTGGGGGAGTGGAACACTTTCCCATTTCAGTGTCAGCGACAAGCACTCCCAGGTCAGATGCGACAGTTAGGCACTGAGTAAAATTCCGTCTGATCTGTTCCAACAATGTGTCAAAAGTCTCGGCCTCAGGTAAGCATGTCCTTGCACTTTCACATCAGCCATCTTCTGAGTGAGACTGCTAATTAGTGTTAATTAATGCCCACTGGGAACTTGATTGCGACTGCTCAAACTCACTTCACTTAGGAGGGCAGACAGAGGAGACTGACATCCCATCATTCTTGGCTGAATTGTCCTAGAGTTGAAAGGTCAACATCTAACCCAGATCGGACCAACCCCTCGCATCTGTCTAATTCCTACCGTCCTGCCCCCACAATTCAAACTCCGATCCGCCTGATCAACCTGTTCGCCCCCATCGCAATGCACCCGTCGATTCCGGCCCATAGTGACTGCTGATGACCTCGTGAGGGGAACTGGCTTGAGGGAGTTCCTGAGTCCCACAGTGATTCAATGAGGATACTTCCACAATCCCATTACACCAATGGCGGGTGTTAATCCAGCTCCCTCATGCTGTCCGCTCAGCAATGAGCGCACAAAAGAAAAATGTGCAGAGAAATGAACCCAAACTAGAAGAAGATTCCGAATGACTCCTAACTCGTACCAAGTCCCGTTCACCCATCACCCCTGTGCTCGCTGACCTACATTGGCTCCCAGTCTAGTAATGCCTCGATTTTAAAATTCTCATCCTTGTTTTCAAATCCCTCCGTAGCCTCGCCCCTCCTTATCTCTGTAACCTCCTCCGGCCCCACAACCCTCCGAGATCTCTGCGCTCCTCCAATTCTGGCCTCTTGCGCATCCCCCATTTCCTTCGCCCTGCCATTGGTGGCCATGCCTTCAGCTGCCAAGACCCCAAGCTCTGGAATTCCCTACCTAAACTTTGCTACCTCTCTCCCATCCTGATATCTCCTTATTTTGTCTGATAACGCTCCTGTGAAGCACCTTGTATAAAATGCAAGTTGCTGTTGAAAACAGCCTGATTTTTGGAAGCTCTTCACTGTGTGCAGTCTGTGTGGTGCTGACCAATGCTGACTCTCTCTTTATCATAGGCAATTGCCTATTAAAAGTCAACCATATGCCCTCCCCCCTTTTTGAAGGGGGCACAACCAATAAAAACTGTAACTTAAAAAAGTTTAAAAGGAAACTTAACAAATTAAATTAAAATGCCATCTTCGCTGGTGATGATGCACTCCAGTCCTTCCGGTGCCCACCGGTCATAGAAGGCCCCAAGCATGCTGGTGGCCACCCCCATCATGCCTGACCAATGCTACATTCCAGCAAATTAGAGCTTAATAAAAATCACATGCACCTCCTTAACTGGCCATTCTCAACATGCATCCACCATGTTGACACGCTCATGTGATGATACTGCGGATCAGACAGCACATCCTCCACCACCCCCCAACCCCAAGAAAAAAAACCTCATTACTAATTTAAATATTGACAAATCTGAGCTGTCTGGATTTAAAATGACCATTGCTCTCTCCACATACGCGATAAAGACACGGCGCTGTGGATTGCAATGCGACTCACTGAAGCTTTGAAAAATGCACGCACGCCGTTGCAATCTCACAATAGATTAGCAATAATATTTTTTTTTAAACACTCTATTTCTGCTGTAATGGGATGATGAAGACTGTGGTGCTTCGCACTTACCTTCTGAGCATCACTGAATGAAATATCCAAGGCTGGGATTCTATTTTTTCCCCCCACCTGCATTTAATGCTTGCCGAAGCAGACAAAAAAAAGAACCAGTCCCATATGTTTTCTTTTAAACTCTACCGTCCCAGGTACAAATTATTCATGGCTGACTTTTTTTTTTGTTTTCTTTTGCAAGATCAATAATAGAATGCAGAAAGGGGGGCGGTTGCAAAGGCTCTGGTCTCAAGCTTTCTCCTCTGGGATTGTGCTGAAGGAATCGGATTTTTTTTTTATACGCTGATTTTGCAATCTTCCTTCCTTCCTTGGATGACATTTAACAGATTTTGCATTTTTTTTTTAATCAAAAGGCGCCCAGAAGAGGTGACAGACCGCTGCTGACAATCAGCTGGGAAACACGAGCGCTCAGGACGGATGGGCTTGTCCTACCTGTCAAGCATTGAAATGCATGTTTTGTCTTTGCCTCTCTCCTTAAATGGACGGGTGCATTCCGCATTCTGATTTCTCCGCAGCTTCCCAACCTTTCCCAGTCCACTGAGAGTGCGGCGGCTGCTGCTGAGACGAAAATATCACTCCCTCCAGTGGGATGGTTGAAGAATAGCAGACAGACCAGAGGGAGGAGAAAGGGATCCGCCCCTGTAGCCCAATCATACGGCAGCGGCAGAACCAAAGCTCAATTCATTTCTCAGGAATTAGCCAGTGACTTTAATAAATTCTAGTGAATCTTCTTCTTCTTAGGCAGTCCCTCGGAACCGAGGATGACTTGCTTCCACATTAAAAATGAGTTCTCAGGTGACTGATGAGTCCAATGCGGGACCTACAGTCTCTGTCACAGGTGGGGCAGACGGTGGTTGAAGGGGCGGGTGGGTGGGGTGCTTGGGTTGACGTGCGCTCCCTCCGCTGCCTGCGCTTGGCTTCCGCTTGCTCCCGGCGAAGAGACTCGAGGTGTTCGGCGCCTTCCCGGATGCTTCTCCTCCACTTTGTGCGGTCTTGGGCCAGGGATTCCCAGATGTCGGTGGGAATGTTGCACTTTTTCAAGGAGGCTTTGAGGGTGTCCTTGAAGCGTTTCCTCTGCCCACCTGGGGCTCTCTTGCCGTGTCGGAGCTCCGAGTAGAGCGCTTGTTTTGGGAGTCTCATATCGGGCATGCGGACAATGTGACCCGTCCATCAGAGCCGATTGAGCGTGGTTAAAGCTTCGATGCTGGGGATGTTGGCCTGAGCAAGAACACTAATGTTGGTGCGCCTATCCTGCCAATGGATTTGCAGGATCTTGCAGAGGCAGCGTTGGTGGTACCTCACCAGTGCTTTGAGGTGCCTGCTGTACATGGTCCATGTCTCTGAGGCATACAGCAGGGCAGGTATCACTGCTGCCCTGTAGACCATGAGCTTAGTGCCGGGTTTGAGGTCCTGGTCTTCAAACACTCTCTTCCTCAGGCGACCGAAGGCTGCACTGGCACATTGAAGGCAGTGTTGGACTTGGTCATAGACGTCTGCCCTTGTTGACAGGCTCCCGAGGTATGGAAAGTGGTCCATGTTGTCCAAGGCCTTGTCGTGGATTTTGATAATCGGGGGGCAGTACTGTGTGGCGGGGGCAGGTTGGTAGTGGACCTTTGTCTTACGGATGTTTCGTGTAAGGCCCATGCTCTCATACGCTTCGGTGAAGGTGTTGACGATGGTTTGGAGTTCGACCTCCGAGTGAGCACAGACGCAAGTGTCATCTGCATACTGTAATTTGATGACAGAGGATGGGACGACCTTGGATCTGGACTGGAGGTGACGGACGTTGAACAGTTTCCCGTTTGTTCTGTAAATTAGCTCCACTCCAGTGGGGAGCTTACTGAGGGTGAGATGGGGCATTGCAGCAAGGAAGATCGAGAAGAGCGTTGGTGCGATGACACAGCCTTGCTTGACCCCGGTTCGTACGTGAATTGGGTCTGTGGTGGAACCATTGGTCAGGATCACGGCTTGCATGTCGTCGTGAAGCAGGCGGAGGATGGTGACAAACTTTTGAAGGCAGCCAAATTTGAGGAGGACACTCCATAATCCCTCATGGTTGACAGTGTCGAAGGCCTTTGTGAGATCAAAGAAGGCCATGTACAGCGGTTGGTGCTGTTCCCTGCATTTCTCTTGTAATTGACGTGCCGTGAAGATCCTGTCCATTGTGTCCCTTAGTGGGCGGAATCCGCATTGCGGCTCTGGGAGGAGCTCTTCGGCCACTGGGAGAAGGCAATTGAGGAGGATTCTTGCGATGACGTTCCCTGTGGCAGACAGCAAGGAAACTCCTCTGTAATTACCACAATCGGACTTGTCACCTTTCTTGAAGATGGTCACAATTACGGCATCTCTGAGATCCCCTGGCATGCTCTCCTCCTTCCAGATAAGAGAAATGAGTTCATGAATTCGCGCCAGTAGTGCTTCACCGCCATGCTTTAGTGCCTCGGCGGGGATTCCACCTGCTCCTGAGGCCTTGTTGTTCTTCAGTTGTCGGATGGCCTTTTCAACCTCATGCCGGGCTGGGGTTGTGCTGAGATGGTGGCAGGTATCATGCTGTGGGATGGAGTTGAGGACACTCGCGTCGAAGACAGAGTCGCGGTTAAGGAGATCTTCGAAGTGCTCCTTCCAGCGGGCACTGACTGCCTCTCTGTCCTTGATGAGTACCTCTCCGTTCTTGGCCCACAGTGGGGTAGGGCCTTGGGTGCTTGGGCCGTAGATGGTCTTGACTGCGCTAAAGAATCCACGCACGTCATGGTTGTCGGCTAGCTGCTGCATCTCCTGCGTTTTCTCCACCCACCATCTGGGCCAGGGATCGCGAGAATATCAGTGCTAATTTGATCCTGTGAGAAACAACATCATTCATGTCCGAGGCCGGGGCCCAGGAGCGAGGACGAGCCCAGCAGCGAGGTCAAGGCCCAGGAGTGGCGCA
This sequence comes from Somniosus microcephalus, assembly GCF_052327205.1. Classification (NCBI taxonomy): domain Eukaryota; kingdom Metazoa; phylum Chordata; class Chondrichthyes; order Squaliformes; family Somniosidae; genus Somniosus; species Somniosus microcephalus. The sequence goes on from NC_141019.1 coordinate 3,963,530, forward strand.
GCGTGGACCAGCAGCGGGGTCAGGGCCCAGGGAAGGTGCGGCACGGGCCAACAGCAAGGTCGGGAGGACCACAATGCATCCTATGAAACCCAGGCAGAGAGGACCTGCGGGAAGGAGGGAGGAGGACAGTCGCATTATGTTTGTGTGTGTGTGCTAGGCCATTGTAGCAGAGCCTGGTCTCCAATCGTCTTGGAGCCCCTTGCCATTGGACCGAGACCTTGCTCTGTCAAGCCCGTGTGGTAGCTGGTGTGCAACGGCCACCCCACGTTAAAAGAATTCACGCACAGGCATCTTCCACCCTTTAAAATGAAGTTCGGGACCTGGAACGTCAGGACCCTCATGGACAACCCCAACAGTGACAGACCGGAACGCCGTAATGCTATCGTTGCCCAGGAGCTCAGATGTATCGACATAGACATCGCTGCCCTAAGTGAGACCCGGCGGGCAGGGGAAGGCCAGCTCAAGGAGCAAGGCGGTGGTTACACCTTCTTCTGGAAAGGCAAACCCGAAGAAGAACGCCGCCTCCATGGGGTAGGCTTCGCCATAAAAAATGAACTGGTTGGGCATCTCGGAGACTCTCCTAGCGGTATAAATGAGCGCCTCATGACTCTACGGCTCACCCTAGCCCGGAACCAGTGCGCTACGGTCATCAGTGCGTACGCCCAACACTGGAAGCCACAGACGAGACCAAAGAGGAATTCTACTCCAGCCTCGAACAATCCCTGTCCCGAGCCCCAACGGGCGACAAGCTGATCCTCCTTGGCGACTTTAACGCCAGAGTCGGAAAGGACACAGACCTCTGGGGAGGTGTGATCGGCAGAGAGGGGGTAGGGAAAGCCAACTCCAACGGTACCCTCCTCCTGTCGAAATGCTTAGAACATGGCCTTTTCATAACCAACACCTTGTTCCGTCAGAGAGACAAGTACAAGGCTTCATGGCAGCACCCTCGTTCCAAGCACTGGCATCTGCTGGGCTACGTCATCGTCCGAGCAAGGGACCGCAAGGACGTCCGCATCACCCGCGCCATGACGGGGGCTGACGACTGCTGGACAGACTACCACCTAATCTGTGCTCTCATCTCCATCAGTGTAGCCCAAAACAGCGGCGGCAACAGAAACAATGCCGCAGGAAAATTAACGCTGGAGCACGCAAAGACCCTGCTAAGAAAGCCCTATTCAGCCTGCGCCTCACAAACAACCTGACGACTCCCAGTGATGCAGAGACACAAAGTGCCCACAGCGACTGGCCTGCACTCAAGGCCTCCATAATCAGCACCTGTGAAGAGACGCTCGGTCACTCAATCAGGAAACACCAAGAGTGGTTCGATGAGAACGACCAGGAGATCCAGGAGCTAATAAGCCGCAAGCGCAAGGCATTCCTGATCTGGAAACAGCAACACAACTCGAGAGCAAGAAAGCAGCTCTACAGAAGCCTGAAGGCCGAGGTCCAACAAAAACTCCAGTGAATGGATGGCCAACAGCCATACAGGGATTTTGTGAATCTCCGTTTTTCACTCTAATTTTAATTCAGCCATCAGGTCAATTCTTCCCCACCTCATGTGTCAGCTGTGGCTCGGTGGTCTCTGAGTCAGAAGGTTGTGGGATTCAAGTCCCACTCCAGGGACTTGCGCACATAAAGCTAGGCTGACACTCCAGTGCAGTACTGAGGGAGTGCTGCACTGTCGGAGGTGCCGTCTTTCGGATGAGACGTTAAACCTACCTGCTCTCTCGGGTAGATGTAAAAGATCCCATGGCACTATTTAAAAGAAAAGCAGGGGCGTTCTCCCCGGTGTCCTGGCCAATATTTATCCCTCAACCAACATAACAAAAACAGATGATCTGGTCATTATCACTGACGTAATAAAGACTCACTACGCACTTGGTTGTACATAAAGCAAGGCTTTAATCGACTTGTAACAAAACATGGAGGTCTAGTTAGTAGTCACTAGCTTCCTGTTTCCAGATTGTCTCTGGCCAAGGTAGGCCCATGCCCAAGTATTTATACTCCTCGGACAGCGCCCTCAGCTGGCCGTTCAGTAGTACTTCCTGAGTTACTTCTTGTAGAAGTTGCAATTTATGACATTCTTCCTCCCTAAAAGGCTTGGAAGTCCAGTCTTTAGGCGGGCCAAAAATAGCCGTAGTCGTTTAGCTTTCTGCTTGTGACCGGAAGGCATATCTCCCTGGACCATGTCCTGGTCCCTGGGTCGCTTGGCCCGTACTGGTAAGTCGGTAGAGTCCGCGTCATCTTGATCGTCCTGTGGAGGCCTGGGAATATCATGACTCCGGGTGCGGGTCCCCACAGGCGCAGAGCTGGCCTCATCCTGGGTCGTAGCCGGAGATTGTCCGGTGTCCTGATTTTGGGTGGTCCTCCTACGGGGAGCGTTCGGCTCCCTGAGTTGATCCGGTAGCACTGCCGGCAGATCCCTCGATGTCCCAGGTAGGGCGTCATCTTCATTGGGGTGCGGAGTGTTGACATCACTGTCGTGGGATCCTTCATCATTCGGGCCCGTGTGACCGGTTGGGCAGGGAGCCAGATCTCTGAGCGAGACGGTGGACTCCCGGCCATCGGGGTACCGCACGTGCGCTTACGTGGGGTTTACCTCCGTTAACTCCACCTCGTCAACGAGAGGGTCGTTCTTGGCAGACCGGACGAACCTCCGGAGTAGCACAGGGCCTGGAGCCACCAACCATGACGGTAGAGATGTCCCGTGTGTAGAACGATGCCGGAACTTGAAGAATCGCTCATGAGGCGTGACATTAGTGGATGTGGAGAGAAGAGACCTGATAGAGAGTGTAACACGTCGGAGAGCACAGTTTCCCACTGCTGGGTTGCGTGACCTCAGTGCCAGACGGACAGCGTTCCAGATGATGGCATTGTATCGTTCAGCCTGTCCATTGCCGATTGGGTGATATGGTGTCGTCTTACTCGAGGCGATTCCCCGTTGGGAGAGGTAACTTTTAAGTTCATTCGACATAAAGGAGGGACCCCGATCCGTGTGGATAAAATTGGCCGTCCCGCAAAGGGAAAAGACCTGATCGAGGCATTTAATTACCGTAGAGGTAAGCATATTAGGACAGGGGAAGGCGAAGGGAAAGCGTGAATACTCGTCTACCATCGTAAGTAGGTAGGTGTTCCGCGTCGATGAAGGCAATGGCCCTTTAAAGTCTATGCTGAGCCTCTGCATGTATGAGTAAGTCATCTGATGGGCGGAAGAATTGTGGTTTCAATTCTGCACAAATCCTACAGGAGGAGCATGTTTTCTTTACGTCCTCCGTTGAAAATGGTAGATTTTTGGAGCGCACAAAGTGCAACATACGAGTAACGCCAGGATGGCATAAGCCCCTATGCAGATCCGCCAGAGTCGACGTTGACATTGAAGAGCAAAATGCCCGTGTGAAGGTATCTGGGGCCACATTCTGTTTGCCAGGTCGGTAACGGATAGTATATCCAAATCCTCCAGAGTTGAATTTTATTATTTTTGATTTTCGTGCGCTTCCGGTTATCCAACATGAAGGCCACGGAGCGCTGGTCAGTTATGAGCGTGAAATGACACCGAGCAAGAAAATGACTCCATTGGCATACAGCCTCGATGATGGCTGTAGCCTCCTTCTCGACGGGGGGGTAATGGAGCTCGCTACCCTGTAAGGTTCTGGATAGGAATGCCACGGGCCGACCACCTTGATTCAAGGTAGCCGAGATCGCCACCTCCGATGCATCGCATTCGACCACAAAAGGAAGGTTTTCATCAATGGAGCGAAGCATGGCTTTCTCCAGCTGTCGTTTGAGGAGGTTGAAGGCAGAAATAGCCGTTGCTTCCAATGGAAAAGACTTTGCATGAAGCAGGAGCTGTATTTTATCGGAGAAGTGAGGTATCCACTTTGCGTAATAAGCAAACATGCCAAGTGCCCGACGAAGAGAGCCGAGATTTGTAGGGGGAGGGAGCTCCTGAAGTGGACGAAGTCACTCTGGGTCCGGTTTAATAACACCGTTGCCCACCCAGTAGCCGAGAATGTTCACAGATGGCACCGATTTGGATTCATTTAACGTTAAGTGGCGACGGCGGAGAACGTCAAAAAATCTCTGAAGATTGGCGTCATGCTCCTTTTGATCATGGCCGGCAATAGTGATATTGTCTAAATACGGAAAGGTATCCGTCAAGTTCTCTTGCCGGACTAGGCCATCCATTGCCCGTTGGAAGACGGCCACCCCATTGGTGACCCCAAATGGAAGGCGACGAAACTGATAAAGCCGACCATTGGCCTCAAAGACCGTATACTTTTTGTCAGAGTCTTTCAGCGGTACCTGATGGTACGCGCTCTTTAAATCGAAGGTTGAAAATACCTTGTATTTCGCAAGGTTGTTGACCATGTCATCTATGCGTGGTAGCGGGTAGGCATCCAGATCGGTATATTGATTAATAATCTGCGAATAATCAATACACAGACGTTTCTTATGTTGTTTTAAAGGGTTTTTCACAATGACGACTTGAGCCCGCCAGGGAGATGAACACGGCTCGATAATACCGTCAGCTAAAAGGCGAGAGATTTCTGCCTCGATAAATGCTCGGTCGTCTTGGCTAATGCACCGCGATTTGGTGGCTATGGGTTTACAGCGGGGGGAGAGATTGGCAAACAGGGAGGGCTCACCGAGTAAGGCCGCCGAGAGCGCACAAAACGGCACCTTAGAAATGGTAAGCTCCGGCTTCGACCCTCCAAACTCAAAAGTGAGTCTTTTGTGCTGCTTCTGGAAGTCTTGTCCCAGAAGCACATCGCTACATAAGTTTTCGAGTACTCCGAGCCGGGTGGAGGGATATGTGCGACCATTGAGGATGAGGTTGACAAGACAGAAGCCAGAAGAATTGGTGGTCAGAGTCGTCAGAGCCATTGCAATCTCCCTGTCCAAGGGATAAATGCGCAGTTTTGACCTGCTGACTGTGAGGGTGCCGGTTAGTTCCCTCAGTAACCCCTAGATGGCACCTTCACTTGTTTGTTTCCTTTTGCTAAATTTTTACTAGTTTACTTAACTGCCTTTTATCAGGTTTATTGGTTTCACCTGTTTTTGCTTGTATTTAAGTTCTGTGGTTTCTTCCCTCTGTGCTCAGTCTTGACAAGCCATTTGCCTAGTGGTAGCTTGTCTTGAGCTCCTATGTTTGTAACTGTTTACCTGTGTGATTCTAGTAAAGTACTTTTATTTAAGACTGCATACCTGCTTCTTGCCTCGTCTGTCTGCACTTGGGTCCAGAACCAGCCTCGCCCTGACAGCAAGACGGAGCCAGTATGGACCCAGCAGTGATGGAGGAACTTCGTTCTATTATCTCCCATCAAGGTGCTTTCCTTGACCACCTTGAGCAACTTCTCCAAAGCATTTCGGACAAGGTAGATATGTGGACTCAGACCATTCAACACCCAGCCGCTGTGGCTTCTGCTCAGGATGTTCCTCCTCAGTCAGTTCCTTTGGGTACTACCCCGCCGGTCGCCGATCTCCAGACTCACCGAGAGCCTCGCCTACCCGTGCCAGAGCGCTATGACGGTCATCCGGGCAAGTGTCGTGGCTTCTTGACCCAGTGCTTCCTAGTTTTTGAACTCCAACCCTCCATGTTCCTATCACCCCGCTCTAAGGTAGCGTTCATCATATCACTACTCTCGGGAAAAGCTCTCGCCTGGGCTACCGCTATCTGGGAGCAGCAATCTTTCGTCTGCTCGGACATTCTCCTTTTCGTCGAAGAGATGAGCAAAGTCTTTGACCATCCTGTGAGTGGACGGGAGGCAGCTAAGAGACTTTTGAATCTCTGCCAGGGCAACTGCAGCGTAGCCGACTTCGCCATTGAGTTCCGCACACTCACTGCGGAGAGCCGCTGGAACACCGAGGCCCTTCTCTCCACGTTTCTTCATGGCCTCTCCAAATCTATCAAAGACAAACTGGCGTCCAGAGAGGTTCCGGAGGACCTTGACACGCTCATCTCCCTTGCCATCAGAGTGGATAACCGCCTCCGGGAGCATGGTAGAGAGAGGAAATTCACTACTTCCACAGAGGTGAGATCTTCCGGTGTTTCGAATCTGACCAAGAGTTTCCAAGTACCCCCGAGTCCACCTGTTAGCGCCGAAGAGGAACCTATGCAACTCGGCAGGACTCGGCTCTCCCAGTTTGAGAGACAGAGGAGATTGAGAGAGGGGCGTTGTCTTTACTGTGGCCTGTCTGGCCATCTCAGAGCCACATGCCCTGAGCTTCAGGAAAAAGCCAGGAGGATTGGGAAAATACGAACAGATCAAATCCCTTCTCCTACCCCTTCTGTCTTCCAAACCCTGCTTCCCACTCGTCTCTCTTGGGAGGGACAACAGTACAACCTCCAGGCGTTTGTTGACTCCGGGGCCGCTGGCTGTTTTATCGATGCCACCCTTGTGCGCAGCCTGAAAATTCCTTTCTCCCACCTTGACAAACCTTTACAAGTCACCACCCTCGACGGCAGGCCCCTTGGTTCTGGGCGTGTTCATCATATCACCGGAGTATTACATGTCCAAGTAGGGGAGAGACATCAAGAGTTGCTGTAGTTTCACCTTATCGATTCACCTGAGCTCCCTCTCGTTCTTGGACATCCGTGGCTCTCTCTTCACAACCCTCACATTGACTGGACTACCGGGACTGTGCTGGAGTGGGGTCCTTCATGTCTAGCCAACTGTCTTAAGGTCTTCCCTAGTCTGCCCCGTCCTTCCTCTCCCGAGCTAGCTGATCAGCTGGACCTTGCTCATGTGCCCCCTGAATATTCGGACCTCCATGCTGTGTTTAGTAAGAGGCGGTCCACTACACTCCCCCCACACTGGTCCTACGACTGTGCCATTGATCTCCTGCCTGGCACTAGCCCCCCTCAGGGTTGGCTCTACTCTCTCTCTGGCCCTGAGAATGTTTCCATGGAAGAATACATCAAGGAAACCCTCGCTACAGGTTTCATTCGCCCTTCCACCTCCCCAGCGGGTGCCTTCTTTTTTGTAAAGAAGGAGGATGGTGGGCTCCGGCCTTGCATAGACTATCGGGGGCTTAACAAAATTACCATTAAGAACCGCTATCCTCTCCCTTTGATGTCTTCAGCGTTTGAGCAGCTGCAGGGAGCTACCATCTTCTCCAAACTTGACCTCCACAACGCGTACAACCTGGTCCGCATTAGGGAGGGGGGTGAATGGAAGACTGCCTTTATCACCCCTAGCGGTCACTGGGAATACCTCGTCATGCCCTTTGGTCTCACTAACGCTCCTGCTGTCTTCCAAGCTCTGGTCAATGACGTGCTCTGGGACCTGCTGAACCAGTTCGTGTTTGTTTATTTGGATGACATTCTCATCTTCTCAAAGTCCCGCCAGCAGCATGTCCAACACGTCAGACAGGTTCTGCAGAGGCTTTTGGAGAACCGTCTCTTTGTCAAATCCGAGAAATGTGAATTCCACGTCTCTAAGGTCACCTTCCTGGGCTACGTCATCTCCTGTGGAAGCGTCCAGATGGATCCTAGCAAGGTTCAAGCCGTCTTGAACTAGCCGCGTCCCACGTCGGTTAAGCAGGTTCAGCGGTTCCTGGGATTCGCCAACTTTTACAGACGCTTCATCCGCAACTTCAGCTCCATTGCCGCCTCTCTTTCCGCATTGACCAAGGGCTCGTCTTTACGGTTCAGTTGGTCTTCTGAAGCGGAACGGGCCTTCCAGGAGCTCAAACAACGCTTCACCTCTGCTCCCATTCTGGTACACCCTGACCCCACCCTGCCCTTTATCGTAGAGGTGGATACCTCGGATATTGGAGTCGGGGCTGTCCTGTCCCAGCGCTCCCCTAAGGACCAAAAGTTACATCCCTGTGCCTTCTTTTCCCGTCGCCTGAAGCCAGCAGAGAGTAACTACGATGTCGGCAACAGGGAGCTCTTGGCAGTTAAGTTGGCCTTGGAGGAGTGGAGACACTGGTTGGAGGGAGCAGAGCATCCTTTTGTCGTCTGGACCAACCATAAAAATCTGACATATATCCAGGACGCCAAGCGCCTCAACCCTCGGCAGGCCAGGTGGGCTCTCTTCTTTAACCGGTTCAACTTTCTCCTGTCTTACCGCCCAGGGTCTAAGAACCTCAGACCGGATGCCCTTTCTCGCCAGTTTGATCCCTCGGAAAAGGACCGGACCCCGGAACCTATCATCCCCAGTTCCTGCATCGTTGCTCCCGTCGCATGGGAGATTGAGACTGTGGTGCAAGGGGCCCAACGTCAGGGACCCTGGAGGAGGCCCTCCTAATAGCCTTTATGTCCCCAGTCAGGTGCGCACCCAGGTCCTTCAATGGGGGCACTCTTCTCGATTGACTGGTCATCCTGGGATCCGTCGGACTCTCGAGTTCCTTAAGAGGAGGTTCTGGTGGCCCTCTATTGAAGCCGACACCCGGGCCTTTGTCTCCGCTTGTCCCGTCTGTGCCCAGAACAAGACATCCCAACAACCTCCGCTTGGTCTCCTGCATCCCTTGCCCATCCCCAGCCATCCCTGGTCTCATATCACCCTGGATTTCATCACCGGGCTACCTCCATCTGAGGGATTCACTACCATCCTAGTTGTGGTCGATCGCTTTTCCAAGGCTGCTCACTTCGTCCCTCTTGTCAAGCTTCCCTCTGCCAGAGAGACTGCCCAGCTGGTTGTCCAGCATGTCTTCCGCCTCCATGGCTTGCCCCTGGATGTCGTCTCTGACCGTGGTCCCCAGTTCTCATCCAGGTTCTGGAAGGCTTTTTGTTCCCTCCTGGGCTCTTCCGTCAGTCTCTCCTCTGGGTTCCACCCACAGTCTAACGGCCAGACTGAGAGAACCAACCAAGATCTGGAGAGGGTGCTAAGAAGCTTTTTGTCTCCAATCCTTCCACCTGGAGCTAGTATCTGCTCTGGGCAGAGTACGCGCACAATACCCTTCAGAGCTCCTCCACTGGCCTCTCACCTTTCGAATGTCAATATGGCTTCCAACCGCCACTCTTCCCTGAACAGGAGAGGGAGGTAGGAGTCCCAGCTGCCCAGGGGTTCGTCCAACGCTGCCGCCGTACCTGGAGGAGGGTCCGATCCACCTTGCAGCTCACTTCTTCTCGGCAGGAAGTGCAGGCTGACCGACACCGCCGCCCAGCTCCTCGGTTCTGGACCAGACAGAAGGTCTGGCTGTCTACCCGGAATCTTCCGCTCCATGTGGAGTCCCGCATTGGACCTTTTAGGATTTTGGAAAAAGTAAACCCTGTGGCCTACCGGCTCCTCCTTCCTCGGTCAATGAAGATACATCCCACGTTCCACGTCTCTCACCTCAAGCCGGTACTTACCAGTCCCTTGGTTCCTGCTTCCAGACCTCCCCCCCCCCACCCCGCATGATTGACAGTCAGCAAGCCTACACTGTCCGTCGCCTCCTTGATAGTCGCCGGGTTAGGAGGAGCATTCAATACCTGGTCGACTGGGAGGGTTATGGTCCTGAAGAGTGTTCCTGGGTTCCGGCCCGGGACATTTTGGATCCTGAACTCATCAGGGATTTTCGCCGTCGCCACCCTGATCGTCCAGGAGGAACGTCAGGAGCCGTTCCTAGGGGAGGGGGTCCTGTGAGGGTGCCGGTTAGTTCCCTCAGTAACCCCTAGATGGCACCTTCACTTGTTTGTTTCCTTTTGCTAAATTGTTACTAGTTTACTTAACTGCCTTTTATCAGGTTTATTGGTTTCACCTGTTTTTGCTTGTATTTAAGTTCTGTGGTTTCTTCCCTCTGTGCTCAGTCTTGACAAGCCGTTTGCCTAGTGGTAGCTTGTCTTGAGCTCCTATGTTTGTAACTGTTTATCTGTGTGATTCTAGTAAAGTACTTTTATTTAAGACTGCATACCTGCTTCTCGCCTCGTCTGTCTGCACTTGGGTCCAGAACCAGCCTTGCCCTGACAGCTGACAGCCCGCTTACTATTGAAGCTGTCAGAGCTGCAGGAGTCGATTAGCGCGCTTAGAGTGTGCCCATTTACTGAAACCTTCGTGGCTGCATGGGACAAACTCTGGGAAAAAACAGCTGTGATGGGAGGAGGGGTAATTTTTCCTTCGGCAGCTGTAGTCTTAGCAGTGGTTCTTGGGGGAGGAGCAGTTCCATAGATAGCAGCTGTGAAGCTAACAGGAGCTCTCGACCGGTATACTTTAGAGGAGCGGCCTTTCTTGTTAGCAGAGGCCCGTGACTGGCATACCTTGGAAAAGTGTCCTTTCTTGCTGCAATGATTGCTGGTCGCATTACGAGCCGGGCAAAATTTTCTGTAATGGAATGTATCTCCACAGAAGAAACACTTTCTTCCTGATTGCCAGGATGCTGCTAGGGCGGGGTTGTCATCAGCAAAGGCCTCTAGGGTAGGGTCGTCGTCCATTAGAGTAGAGTCATCATCAGCGGGGGCATCCACCCGAGACCTATCGAAAGACTTATTAAGGGTGATAGCCGCCGCCCGTGCACGTGGTGGGAGATAAGTGTCTGCATTCTTCTTGGCCAAGTCCAGGGAACACGCCTGGTCATAAGCAGCCTGTAAATTGAGGGTTTTATTTTCTAGCAGGCGCTGACGTATAAAAGGGCACGCAATCCCATTAATAAAGGAATCGCGGATTAGTTCCTCTTGATACTGTTCAGCTGTATCTGCTTTAAGGTTACAATCTTTGCTGAGCCTGCGAAGTTTCTGGAGGAATTCATCGAGTGATTCCCCAGGCTGCTGCCGAGTTGTGGCCAGTAGGTGTCGAGCAATGATTTCATTCGGGGTCTTGACATATAGCTGCTGTAAAATTTGGGTAGCATCGTCGTAGTCTATACAGTCCTCAATATAATCATACACATGAGGGGATACGTAGTTTATAAGCATTCGTAACTTATTAGGGGCATCCGCCCCACATTCTTCAATAAAGTTGCTAAAGGTACGAAACCAATGCTTCCATACTTTCGCTGCCGCGGGTGCATTCGGGTCCAGGTCGAGACGAGTGGGTCTAAGGAGTTTTTCCATGATGGATCAGTTTCTTGCCCAAGTCCCTTTCTGCGGTTCGAGTTGCAGCTGGTTGTTCCGAATCACCCAAGACGATAACAAGTCGATTAAATTGACGTAATGAAGACTCACTACGCACTTGGTTGTACATAAAGCAAGGCTTCAAATCAAATCAAATTAACTTTATTGTCATTGTTAGTGCACAAGTGCACTACAACGAAATGTAGGCTTGCGGCTCCCGAGAGTGTACATTTAGATTAAGACAATTAAACATTCAACATACATTTGGCTTGTAATACATTAACATAAACATAACCATAATAAAGTGCATTGGCAGATGTGCAGGCTTTAGAGTTTATTTGTGGAGTTCAGTAGGATGACAGCCCTGGGAAAGAAGCTGTTCCTAAATCTGGTCGTACGGGTGCGAATGCATCTGTAGCGTCTCCCAGATGGCAGGAGGGCGAACAGACTGTGGCTGGGGTGGGTAGGGTCTTTGATGATGGACCGTGACCTCCGTAGACAGCGTTTCTGGTGTATGTGCTCTATGGTCGGTAGCCGGGTGCCGGTAATGCGTTGGGCAGTTTTGACTACCCGCTGCAGGGCTTTCCGGTCATAGTAGCTACAGCTGCCATACCATACTGTGATACAGTTCGTCAGGATGCTCTCTATAGTGCAGCGGTAAAAGTTAGAGAGGATCAGGGGTGACAGGTTACATCCCTTCAGCCTCCTTAGGAAATATAGGCGCTGCTGGGCCTTCTTCACCAGAGAGGTGACTTGTAACAAAACATGGAGGTCTAGTTAGTAGTCACTAGCTTCCTGTTTCCAGATTGTCTCTGGCCAAGGTGGGCCCACGCTCGAGTATTTATACTCCTCGGATGGCGCCCTCAGCTGGCCGTTCAGTAGTACTTCCTGAGTTACTTCTTGTAGAAGTTGTGATTTATGACAATCACATTGCTGTTTGTGGGACCTTGCTGTGCACATTACGACATAACTCCACTTCAAATACTACTTAATTGACTGTAAAGTGCTTTGAGACATCCGGTGGTCATGAAAGGCGCTATATAAATGCAAGTCTTTCTTTCTTTATCATGAAGGGTTTTGATTAGAGTAAATAAGAAGAAATTGGCAGGAGGGTGGTTAACCAGAAAACACAGATTTAAGATCATTGGCTAAAGAACCAGAGGGGAGATGAGGAGACGTTTTTCAGATGTGGCACACCAACATGCGATCTCACGATTCACCGCCGAAAGCTCGTGATTTTTTTTAGCTCTGTGTTAAACATGCTCACCCATCACTCCTGTGCTCGTTGACCTCCATTGGCTCCCGGTTAAGCAACGCCTCGGTTTCAAAATTCTCAACCTTGTTTTCAAATCCCTCCATGGCCTCGCCCCTCCCTATCTCTGTAATCTGCTCCAGCCCCACAACCCCCCGAGATATCTGCGCTCCTCTAATTCTGCCCTCTTGAGCATCCCTGATTAGAATTGCTCAACCATTGGTGGCTGTGCCTTCAGTTGCCTGGGCCCTAAGCTCTGGAATTCCCTGCCTAAACCTCTCCGCCTCGTTACCTCTCTTTCCTCCATTAAGATGCTCCTTAAAACCAATCTCTGTCACCTGTCCTAATATCTCCTTATGTGACTCGGTGTCAAATTTTGTTTGATAATCGCTCCTGTGCAGCGCCTTAGAACATTTTACTACGTTAAAGGTGCTAGATCAATGCAAGTTGCTGTTCTTGTTGTTGGTCATGATTGGCTGCTGGGGACACGTGGGTTAGGCAGGAGTCTCAACCTCCTTCACCAACAGAGTCTCCTAGATCTAGATGCACATCACCCAAAACAAACGTTGTAATAAAAGAAAATAACCGGTGGGATTGCAGTTTGCAGAGGATGTTTAGGGCAGCTTGCGTTGGAATTGCTGCTGGAGATTTGCTTTTGCTGGGTTTGACATTGTGTTGCAGGCGGGAGGAGGCTGCTTGCGAGGTCGCCTGGCCTGGCCTGTGGCGGCTATATTGTGAGGAGGTGCTTGAGGGGGACTTGACTTGTTGCAGAGGGGGAGCTGCATGACTAGCTTCGCATTTCTTCAACACATTTCAGGTAAATCCTACATCACCAGCCGCTTTTACATTTGTAGAAATGAATTTCCAGAGACGCGCGCTGCAAGAGGCAACAAAATGTTTCAATCGCCGGTGCTTTTGGGCTCTCGCCCCCGCCCTATTTACATGTATTTTTTTTTAATGTGTTGGTTTGTCTGCAGCCAACTTGAAGTACTTTTCCCCAGCACGCCTTCCCCTTCGCCCGGCACCTTCCCGTGCAAGCGCAGGAGATGCAACACATGCCCTTATACCTCCCCCCTTCCCACTGTCCAGGGCCCCAAACACCCCTTCCAGGTGAAACAGCGATTTACTTGTACTTCTTGCAATCTAGTATACTGTATTCGCTGCTCACAATGTGGTCTCCTCTACATTGGGGAGACCAAACGCAGATTGGGTGACCGCTTTGCGGAACACCTCCGTTCAGTCCGTAAGGATGACCCCGAGCTTCCGGCCGCCTGTCATTTTAATTCACCACCCCATTCCCACTCGGACCTCACTGTACTCGGGCTCTTGCATTGCTCCACGGAAGCTCAGCGTAAGCTCGAGGAACAGCACCTCATCTTCCGATTAGGCACTTTACAGTCTTCCGGACTCAATATCGAGTTCAACAATTTCAGATCATAACCTCGGCCCCCATTACATTTTTACTTATTTTTTATCCACACCTTTGTTTTGGCCTTTCCCCCCCCTTCCCCGCCTTTTCTCTCTCCCATATGGCAACTGTCTCTCATTCTGCCAGAACATTTCACACCTAATCTAGAGCCGTCTTTTGTGTCTCCACTAGTCCTATCACCATCTCGTCTGGTTTTGGATACCTCTTAATGTCTCTTCACTTCTCTTTTGTTCTCTCCCAGCCCGGCCTCTTAATCTGTTTCATTTCCTGTGCTTTTCCAGTCTTGACAAAGGGTTTGACCCAAAACGTCGACTCTATTTTCTCTCCACGGATGTTGCCTGGCCTGCTGAGTTTTTCCAGCATTTTCTGTTGTTATTTCGGATTTCCAGCATCTGCAGTATTTTGCTATCGTTGAAGTACTTTTCACCGAGTTCTGGCTAATATCTCACTCGTTTCCAAGTAAAGCTTGCAGACTGATTCTGTGCAATGCAGAGATTGCTGCAACCACACTTGCCTGCTTTTCTTTTCTGTTCGTTCACACACAAAAGATCAAACATTTAAAAAGAAAGTTAATTAGTTGATGAGCTGTGTGGTGGGTCACGCTACATTTTTTTTGTGTGGTTGGGAGATCATTTCGAATAGCACGGTCAGTAGACTTTTCAGTGATCAATTGGTCAAACATTGACTTGTCACGCTGTCGTGGCTCCAGTGTTTAGCTTCTCGGTCTGGCACATGAGGTAAAAATGGCTGTAAAAAGCTTTTCTCAACTGAGTAAAACAAGGTTACATTGTGGCACTGCTTCTTGTCTGCCATCCTCTCATTGAAACCTTTCCAAAATAGGGGGAGGAAGGAGAAAGAGTTGGATTCTTTGGAGTTGAAGAGTCAATTATTCCTGTCTCCCACCATTCGGACTGGGAGTTCAAGAACAAGTTGAGGGCCGTAGGAAAATAAGTTAGTAAGTCCGGCGTGCGTGGCGTGGGCTGAGGTACGAGTTACCGGCCTTCCTTTAAATTCAACCCTTCTTTCCCCTTGTGCGGATTCCCAGAGCCGCCCATAGCCCTGGTGGGTTGGAAGCCGACCGGGTCGCGTGGTTGAAAAGATACCGCAGGGAGAGGTGGGGGGGTGGGGGGGCGGTGCCAAGAGGGTGGAAAGAAAATAGACTTGCCAGTCTCTGGGCCTGCCGCAAGGCAATAACTTACTGAGATTTTAGGAAAGCGTTTGAGACCAATTGTAGCATCGCTCCTCACTGCCACTCTTAGCTCAGATCTAGGAACCAACGCTGCCTCCGCAAGATCCTGCAAATCCATTGGCAGGATAGGCGCACCAACGTCGGTGTTCTTGCTCAGGCCAACATCCCCAGCATCGAAGCTTTGACCACGCTCGATCAGCTCCGATGGACGGGTCACATTGTCCGCATGCCCGATACGAGACTCCCAAAACAAGCGCTCTACTCGGAGCTCAGACACGGCAAGAGAGCCCCAGGTGGGCAGAGGAAATGCTTCAAGGACACCCTCAAAGCCTCCTTGAAAAAGTGCAACATTCCCACTGACACCTGGGAATCCCTGGCCCAAGACCGCACAAAGTGGAGGAGAAGCATCCGGGAAGGCGCCGAACACCTCGAGTCTCTTCTCCGGGAGCAAGCGGAAGCCAAGCGCAAGGAGCGCAAGGAGCGCACGTCAACCCAAGCACCCCACCCACCCGCCCTTTCAACCACCGTCTGCCCCACCTGTGACAGAGACTGTAGGTCCCGCATTGGACTCATCAGTCACCTGAGAACTCATTTTTAATGTGGAAGCAAGTCATCCTCGGTTCCCAGGGACTGCCTAAGAAGAAGTGTAACTCAGCATAGGCCAGGGATCGAACCCAGGCACCTTCCAGCTCTTACATTAAGTAAGTAAAACAAAAATAATAATAAATATTGTTACATCGTTATATTATCACATCGTTAAATGGAACTACTTGTTACATTGTTATATGGAACTACTTTGGTTAGTGCATTTATACTGCTGTGTGGCACACTGTGTCAGGCAGTGCACAGTGCAAGGTCGGACATCTTGTATCACTCCGCACCATGCGGCAGCAACATCATGAAAGCACTGAGTAAAAGCTGTAAACTAAAATGAGTTAAAAGTGTCTGTATTACATAGCAATAAGAACACAAGGGGACACAACATGGCGGCAGCGGTATAAGTGGGTATAACTTGTGCCATACGAACTATGAATAAGACGAAAAGTGAATATATGAGCTGATCGTGAGTGCCGGTGCCTGCGTGATTGAGCGTGAATCGTACGGGCAACTAAGATGGCGGCTGCCGTGGCACTGACTGCGCAAATGCAACCCCTCATGAACTGGGAAGCCGACGATATAGTAGAGGTATTCTGCAAGTTCAAACAGAAATGTGACCTTACATTCAAAAGCTTCCTGAAGGGTACTGCCGACGAGGAAAAGGTTAGTTACATTCTGTTGTGGGCAGGAGAAAAAAGTCTAGATTTGTATAATAGCTGGAGTTTGACTGAAGAGGAAAAGGAAAACCCTGCGACAATCTTTAAGAAATTCAGCAACCATCTAGAGCCTAAATCCAATCACCGTATACACAGATACAAATTCCAGAGTCTAAGACAGGACCTCGGTGAAACAGTTGACAATTTCTTAACAAGGCTGAGAAATGAAGCCAGCAAGTGTGCATTTAAGGAAATGGAGGAAAGGCTTGTGGACCAGCTGATATGGGGGTCAGCGCATGCAGAGGTACAAAAAGCCCTGATAGGGAAAGAAAAACTTGAAATAACAGAGGCTATAGATACTGTGAGAGCTCATGAAGCCATGAAGCAGCAAATGAGAATGCTGATTTCTCAAACGGCTGACATGCGGACAGCTTCTGAGACGGACAACAGAGTGGATACAGTGAGAGAAAAGTACAACACACAAAGATATGCACATGACAACGGGAGAAACATGTGCAGAAACTGTGGAAGACTGCACAATTATACAGACAGGAGGAAATGTCCAGCATATGGAACAAGCTACAATGCATGTGGCAAACTAAACCACTGGGAAAAGAGGTGTAGAACGAAGAAAGAAGGAACATACATCAAAAACAAAGGCAGGCAGCAGAACCAGAGAAAGAAACACAATATCCATGCCATGGATGAGCAGGATGATGATGATTATGGTCATGACAATACACTAAACATCAAAACCATAAAGGTACAGCTTCACGAGATGTCCAGAGCGGAAAATACTCCGAGGAGAGAATTGCACACCATCATCCAAATCGAAAAGAGGCTCAAAGGTCAGCCCACAACCATCAACTTAAAGTTGAAGCTGGACACAGGGGCTCAGAGCAACATTCTCCCATTGAGACTGTACCAGCAGATCTTTCCCGAAAACTTGAGAGAAGATGGTTGTTTAAAGGCAAGTAATGTCACGCTGACAGCATACGGGGGGAGTGAGATCAAACAACTCGGAATAACCTTTGTCAAAGGGACACATAAAAGAAAGAACATCAACTGCATGTTCTATGTCACCGACACTGAGGGGCCAGCGATCCTGGGATTAAACAGCTGCGAGAAGTTGAGATTGATCACAGTGAATCATGAGCTGACGGAAACGTCACTGAAGATAGACAGCAACACCCCGCTGGAAAATCGCCCAAAAATCAAGAGTAAAAAAGACTTGATAGACATGTATCCGGAATGTTTCGATGATACAGTGGGATGTTTTGGAGATTTCCAATACCACATCACCATCGATCCAGAGGTAAAGCCCGTTATCCATGCTCCACGAAAAGTACCCATCGAGCTGAAGACAAAGCTTGAAAGAGAGCTAAAGGAGATGGAAGAAAAGGGAGTGATCGTAAAGGTCACTGAACCCACAGACTGGGTAAACTCAATTGTGGTACGAGAAAAGCTAAACGGGCATCTCAGAATATGTTTGGACCCCAAAGATCTAAACCAGGCAATAAAGAGGGACCACTATCCCACCCCAACGCTAGAGGAGATTACGCCATCACTGGCAGGAGCCAAGGTTTTCTCAAAACTAGATGCCAGAAATGGATATTGGAACGTGAAGCTGGATGAGGAATCAACAACACTGACAACATTCAACACACCATTTGGGCGTTACAAATTCCTGCGGCTACCATTCGGGTTAAAGGTCAGTCAAGATATCTTTCAACAGAAAATAGACGAGACATACAGAGGCTGTGGAGGAGCTATAGGAATAGCTGATGATATTCAGATCTATGGAGCAGATGAAAGAGACCATGATATGCACCTACATGAGGCCATGGAGCATACCAGGAAGGCTGGCATCAAGTTAAATGCCGATAAGTGCATAGTTAAAGTCAAGGAATGCCAATTCTTCGGTATGATTTACACACCAGAGGGAGTCAAGCCAAATCCTGAGAAGATTGCGGCGATTGCTGAAATGAAACCACCCAAAGATAAGAAAGAGCTGAGGAGTTACCTCGGCTTGATCCAATACATGAGTTCTTTCATCCCACACATGTCGGAACATACAACAAATCTCAGAGAGCTAATGAAAGAAGATGCCGAATACCAGTGGTCTGAATCACACGAAAGGAATTTCAAAAAGCTTAAAGAACTGTTGTGCAAAGAAACAAGTCTGTCATATTATGACAGAAGAAAACCAGTCACTCTGCAAGTAGACGCTTCTACCAGAGGACTAGGGGCAGCTCTGGTGCAGGAAGGAAAGCCAATAGCTTTCGCATCAAAGGCCTTGACATCAGCCGAGACGAGATACGCCAACATAGAAAGAGAACTATTAGCAGTAGTGTATGGATGCGAGAAATTCCATACATACCTGCATGGAAGGCAGTTTACAATAGAGAGTGACCATCGTCCACTAGAACAGATCTATAAGAAGAATCTGTGCAAAGCGCCTGCAAGACTGCAAAGATTACTTCTAAGGCTCCAAAGCTATGACTTCGCGCTTAAATATAAGCCAGGAAAGGAAATGGTGCTAGCAGATGCGTTGTCTCGATTGTCACCATATGAGAAACACGAGGTGGAGGGTCTAACAGTAAAAATCCACCACCTAGTGAGTGTTACCCCTACAAAGCTCAGTCAAATCAGAGATGAGACTAGCAAAGATGAGGAGTTGCAACTACTCACACAAGTGATACAGGGGTGGCCGGAGAGAATCCAGCAGGTACAGGTGACAATTCGTCAATACTGGACGATTAGAGACAACATCGCAATAGAAGACGGTATTCTCCTTGCTGGATCGAGGATCATTGTGCCAAAGACGATGCAGACACAACTTCTCCATCTCATACACGAAGGCCACATGAGAATGGAGAAATGCAAGCTGAGAGCCAGATCAGCTGTATACTGGATAGGCATGTACAAAAATATCGAACAGATGGTTTCTGCATGTGGTATATGCCAGAAATACAGAAATGCACAACAGAAAGAGGAGATGATACCTAGTGAAATACCGTCAAGACCATAGCACACTGTTGGGCCAGATCTCTTCATGTGTAATCAAGAATGGTATCTCATAGTGACAGATTACTATTCCAAGTTTCCTTTTGTGAGAAGGATGAAAGACTTGAGAGCCACAACCACCACCAGAATTGCAAAGAGCTTGTTTGCTGAACAAGGAATCCCGGAAAAGGTAATCTGTGACAATGGAACCCAGTTCACATCGAGTGAATTCAGATCAGTAAGTTCGCGGATGACACGAAAATTGGTGGGGTGGTAAATTGCGAGGAGGAAAGCCTCAGGCTACAGGACAATATTAACGGGTTGGTCAGATGGGCGGAAAAGTGGCAAATGGAATTTAACCCGGAAAAGTGCGAGGTGATGCATTTTGGACGGACAAATAAGGCAAGGGAATACACAATGAGTGGTAGGACCCTAGGAAGTACAGAGGGTCAGAGGGACCTTGGTGTACATGTACATAATTCCCTGAAGGCAGCGGAACAGGTAGATAAGGTGGTTAAAAAGGCTTATGGGATACTTGCCTTCATTAGCAGAGGCATAGAATATAAGAGCAGGGAGGTTATGATGGAGCTGTACAAAACGCTGGTGAGGCCACAGCTGGAGTACTGTGTGCAGTTCTGGTCGCCTCACTATAGGAAGGATGTGATTGCTTTGGAGAGGGTGCAGAGAAGATTCACCAGGATGTTACCTGGGATGGAGCGCCTCAGCTATGAAGAGAGACTGGACAGGCTGGGGTTGTTTTCCTTGGAGCAAAGAAGGCTGAGGGGGGACCTGATTGAGGTGTACAAAATGATGGGGGGCATAGATAGGGTAGATAAAGAGGAACTTTTCCCCTTAGTAGGGGTGTCAATAACAAGGGGGCACAGATTCAGGGTAAGGGGCAGGAGATTTAGGGGGGATTTGAGGAGGAACTTTTTCACCCAGAGGGTGGTTGGAAGCTGGAACTCACTGCCTGAAAGGGTGGTAGAGGCAGGAACCCTCACAACATTCAAGAAGCATTTGGATGAGCACTTGAAATGCCATTGCATACAAGGCTATGGACCAAATGCTGGAAAATGGGATTAGACTGGACAGGGAGGGATGGGCGGCGCAGACACGATGGGCCGAAGGGCCTCTTTCTGTGCTGTAAAACTCTATGACTCTATGAGAGCTCTGGCAGAAAAGTATGGGTTCAAAATAGTAACCTCATCCCCACATTTCCCAAGGGGACACGGGTTCATCGAAAGACAGATCCAGACTGTCAAGAGAACTCTCATCAAAAGCAGTGAGATGGGGGAAGACCAAGACCTTGCCCTCCTATCACTCAGATCAACACCACTGAAAGCAGACATGAAATCACCTGCAGAATTGCTGAATGGGAGGAAGTTTAAGACTACCTTACCAGCAAAAGTACATCCTCCCCAGGACCAGGAGGACTTCAGACAGAAGCTGGCAGAAGCACAAGTCGTAGGGAGCAAACATTACGACAAACATGCAAAGATGCTACCAGAATTGCTGAATGGGCAATCAGTGCATGTGCAAGACCCGGTGTTGAAAACCTGGAATCCAGCCAAGGTCATTGGAAAAGCTGATACTCCAAGATCCTACTTCGTAGAGACCGAACCTGGTAACCAATACAGACGGAACAGACTCCACATCAGACCTTCACCTGAACTGGTTAAGCAGCAGACAACATCAGCAACATTGACAACACCAGCTACCACAAGCAGTACAATGCCAGAAACAAGCGCCACAAATCAAACAACCACAAGCATGCACACTCCAACTCCAAGTGCGACAGCAACAACAAGAAGAGCGGAACACACCAAAACACCGCAGAGAGGAGTGGTTGCCACCAAATCCACAAGATGGAGGGACAACATCCAACCACCTGAGCGATATCGCGAATAAGAAAAGAAAACTCACGATTTTTGGTATTTGATAATAATAGTTTAGATATAATATTTTTTTTAATTAAATTAAATTTTATGATTTAGTTTTATTGAGAAAGAGGGATGTTACATCGTTATATTATTACATCGTTAAATGGAACTACTTGTTACATCGTTATATGGAACTACTTTGGTTAGTGTATTTATATTGCTATGTGGCACACTGTGAAAGGCAGTGCGCAGTGCAAGGTCGGACATCTTGTATCACTCCGCACCGTGCAGCAGCAACATCATAAAAGCAAGACTATAACTGAGTGAAAGTCGTAAACTAAATGCGTTAAAAGTGTCTGTATTACATAGTAATAAGAACACAAGGAGACACAACACTATTGTTGTGTGTGGAGTTGTTTCACAAAATGTTTGTAGTGGTGTTGCTAATGACGTCTGATGTTTTTACCTGCTGAATTGAATTGATCAGGATCTTTGCAAATTTTAAAGGCACAAAGATGTTGCAAAAGTAAGAGTTTTTTTTAATTGACCAGTTTTTTAAATTTACTTGAAAGCTGGGAGAAGCTGTGTGACACAAGCTGACAAAGGTGGATGATGTTTGTGTTTGTCAACTTTTTTTTGCATTTCAAAAGAAAGCTCTTTTCACAAGCAGCTGTGAACTCTGTTTTTAACTCCGCAAGCAGCTGTGTGTTTTGTAAACATTTTGGGCATTGTTAAATTTTCAAGGTTTTTAATTTGAGTGGATGTTTCCCCACATTGACAGAAGGGAATCAGGAATTGATGAATTAACCCATTGGGCTGGCAGGAAAGCCACAGTGGATTGTCTGCTTTCTTCTTTTAAGCAGGGGGCCAGATGAGTGGTGTTGCTGCAAGATTACCAAGTGGGTAGAAGTCTTTCCGTGCAAGTCGGCCACAGCACTGTGGACAGCCAAGTCCGGGAGGTATTCTCCAGATGGGGACTCCCTCGAGTGGTAGAATCAGACCAAGGAGGCTTTGAAAGTGGAACATCCCCACCGACACCTGGGAATCCCTGGCCCAAGACCGCACAAAGTGGAGGAGAAGCATCCGGGAAGGCGCTGAACACCTCGAGTCTCTTCGCCGGGAGCAAGCGGAAGCCAAGCGCAGGGAGCGCAAGGAGCGCACGTCAACACAAGCACCCCACCCACCCGCCCCTTCAACCACCGTCTGCCCCACCTGTGACAGAGACTGTAGGTCCCGCATTGGACTAATCAGCCACTTGCAAACTCATTTTTAATGTGGAAGCAAGTCATCCTCGGTTCCGAGGGGCTGCCCAAGAAGAAGAAGAGAATCAGACCAAGGGAGTCATTTCACAGGTCAGGTAATGCAGGCCACCCTGAAATTGTTTGGGATTGAGGGAAAGTGGCATGTGACCCACAACCCGCAGTCATCGGGAATTGTGGAAAGAATGAACCGTACGTTAAAGTTAGCCGTGCGAAAAGAATTGAACGAACAGCACACTAAGTGCTTCCCCTAATCCTTATGGGAATCCGCAGTAATGAATCCAAAGGAACGGGTTGCTCCCCACGTGAATTGGTAATGGGGAGACCCATGCGAACCCCCACACACCTGTTGGTCCCCACCCTGACAGACAAGCAGGTGGAGGAGGTGACCAGGGACAAGTTCCTGAGCCACCTTAAAGGAAGTACCCCTGAGGGCCGCCCACAACATTGGGAAGGCACACCAACGCAATCAACTAAGCTTGGCTCCGAGTAAACCCCAGGAATGGGAGGTGAGAAGCCAGGTAATGGGACAAAACTATGCGAGGGTGGGAGTCTTTGAACCCCTCTACAGGGGGCCGTATAACATTGTTGACAAAGCTAGTCCCATGGTGTATGCGGTTCGGTTACCCAAGAAAATTAAGTGGTTTCATATTAACCAGATGAAGCTTTTTCAGCCCACCAGCAGGTCAAGGCGGCAACAAGCTACGATCATGAGCATGGTGAGACTGGTTCATCCTCCCCAGTGGGATGATGGAGAAGGGCTGCCTGACGGGGTACCCCCAGCCAATGAGGTGCACCCGCCTGAAGTGGCGCCTCCACTGGTACAGTATGGCATGAATGAAAGCGGGCAGGACGCGGGAGCCGTAGAAACACCCCCGGCCCCAGATTCGAAGCCGACTCCTGTCCGCGAATGAACCCCACAAGTCGCCTCCCACACAACGACGTAGTAAAAAAAAGAAAAGGAGGCCCCCTAGATATCGGTGGTGGAAGCCTGAATGGCCAATGGTGGGGTGAAGGGATGCAGGACCGGGAGTAACACTCTGTTTTTGTCCCCTTCCCCTACAGGCAAGGACCAGCCAAGGGAAGATGGGGAGACTATTTTGGGTGCTGTGCGGTATAGTGCTCCACCTCGGAGAGGCAACAGCAATGCACGGGGAGGCGTCTAACAGTTCAAGTTACAACAGTCAGATTACTATTGACGTGAATCAACTGAGCGGCCTGCGGGTGGCGCTGTCCAGGGAGAGTATAAATACTCGGGCACGGGCCCAGCTTGCGCAGGACATTCTTAACAGGAACTAGTGAAGGACGCAACTAGACCTCCATGTTGTAAAACAGTTGATTAAAGCCCTGTTCCTGGGACTAGGGACAGGGTCACTGGCAAGGCTTGGCTGCTAAGCAGAGCCAGGCCTGGTTAGTACCTGGAGGGGTGACCATCAAGGAAGACCAGGTGCAGAAGGTCACGGAAGGAGCCCCGAGGAGGGGTGGTTGGTGAGCAAGCCCAGGTGTTGGGCTGAAGATTGTCGGACAGGAGGAATGGTGGAAATGGAATGGCGGCACGCACAGATGCAGCGGCTTTGCTTCTCCCAGGACGGTGCTATTTACATTAATGTTATTTGTACTGGACTCATGGGAGCTTGCAAGATCACATTTCGTTGTAATTGTACAATGACAATAAAGTTGAATTATTATTATTGTTTAACGCTTAGACCAAGTGCCTAGTAGTTTTCTTACATCAACTATTGTCCCAGCAACATCAGCCCTAGGCACCGCCCTGGAGGTCGCTCTCCAGTCCATTATGGGTGAAACCAGTTGTTCGGGAAGGATATGGGTGACCACTCACGAGATTCAAGAGGGAAAAGGGGTGAGTATAAGCTGTAAGAGTGGAACCGTGAGTCAACCACTTGTATGGTTCCTCCGAACAGAGGCCGGTAACATCACGAGGAACCACCAGATGGGGGAACACAGTGAGTCCGACTCGATCAGAAAGCAATGGGGAAACTATGCTATGTTGACCACGATGGTGGCGAGAGCATGAGGGTATATATGGATTCATAGACCCCCGACCAGGCCCACTGAAAAATTGGGTCAATTTTGGGTCCGAATTACCGGTTTGCAGCCTTTCTCTTGCATTCGTGTACGGTGCAGAAAATTACCCCCGTTATCAATGGATGCTGGATGAAAGGAGGGAGGGCTATGCCAAGAAATGTGTGTTACTTCTCATGTATCAGAATGCGTAAAAGGAACCATAGATGCCATAGAATTAAAAGTGAAAGTTCACCTGAAAATCCCTCCCCCTACGAATAAAACACAGCCACGAGAAGAACAACCCGACACCCGGGTTGTCTGTCCCTAAACGCACTCCGGGGCCGACAAATGGGTTAGTGGTTATCCCAACTCGGATGATATTGTACCATGATGTGCATCACGAGGTGGTGCCAGTAATATTGAATCTGACCGAGGCGGAACTACCGAACTGGTGCAAGCCAGAGACAGCGCGGTTATATGGGAGAGTGATGCGGGAATTACTAGAGGGATTTTGGGGAAAGGGCCAGCACAGCACTGGCAGAATCGGAATTAGAGCCGTTATATCACATGGGCCCTAAGGAGGGTAATGGATTTAATGATACCTTTGGGGAAAATAGTACCGAGATCATTGAAGAAAACAGTGTCGGTTATGGGATTAAAGGGGACCATATCAGAAGGTGACAGGGTCTGGTAAATGATGCAGCCACCATTTTTAACACCGGTACCTCCCTGGTTAATAGCTTTGATTTGGCCAGCCTAGACCAATCTAAGGACGGTCAGAAATCATTTAAGAGAAATTCTGTACAAAATGAATGATCTGGAAAATGGGGAATTGAAGGAGGGAAACTTTATGACCATCCACCTGCAGGATGTGGTTAAACTGAAGTCAATGGGAATCAGGGAAAACACTCCACTGGCTGGAGTCATACCTAGCACAAAGGAAGATGGTTGTGGTGGATGAAGGTCAATCATCACAGCCCCAGGACATCGCTGCAGGAGTTCCTCAGGGCAGTGTCCTAGGCCCAACCATCTTCAGCTGCTTCATCAATGACCTTTCCTCCAACATAAGGTCAGAAATGGGGATGTTCGCTGATGACTGCACAGTGTTCAGCGCCATTCACAACTCCTCAGATAATAAGCAGTCCATGCCCGCATGCAACAAGACCTGGACGACATTCAGGCTTGGGCTGATAAGTGGCAGGTAACATTCACGCCACACAAGTGCCAGGCAATGACTATCTCCAACAAGCGAGAATCTAACCACCTCCCCTTGACATTAAACGGCATTACCATCGCCGAATCCCCCACCATCAACATCCTGGGGGTCACCATTGACCAGAAACTTAACTGGACCAGCCACATAAGTACTGTGGCAACAAGAGCGGGTCAGAGGCTGGGTATTCTGCAGCGAGTGTCTCACCTCCTGACTCCCCAAAGCCTTTCCACCATCTACAAGGCACAAGTAAGGAGTGTGATGGAATACTCTCCACTTGCTTCGATGAGTGCAGCTCCAACAACACTCAAGAACCTCGACACCATCCAGGACAAAGCAGCCCGCTTGATTGGCACCCCATCTACCACCTTAAACATTCACCCCCTCCACTACCGGCTTCAGTGTGTACCATCTACAAGATGCACTGCAGCAACTCGCCAAGGCTTCTTCGGCAGCACCTCCCAAACCCGTGACCTCTACCACCAAGAAGGACAAGGGCAGCAGACACATGGGAACACCACCGCCTCCAAGTTCCCCTCCAAGTCACACACCATCCTGACTTGGGAATATATCGCCGATCCTTCATCGTCGCTGGGTCAAAATCCTGGAACTCCCTCCCGAACAGCAATTACCTTCACCACACGGACTGCAGCGGTTCAAGAAGGCGGCTCACCACCACCTTCTCAAGGGCAACTAGGGATGGGCAATAAATGCTGGCATTGCCAGCGATGCCCTGATCACATAAACAAATAAAAAAGAATAATAAAATACCATGCTAAAAAGTTAAATCAAATTTTAAAGGAGGATGGGAAGCCTCTAATGAGGCCGCGTGAAATGATGTGTGTGTAATGTATGGATCTTGGTTAGTGGAACAAGCCCGAGAAAACCTGTAGCGTATTGCTGAGGGGAAGCTCCCCTCGTGGGTGACTGACATCTAAGGGCAATGTCCATTTACCAACTTACCATGACTATGTGTCAAGTCAGGGGGCTGGTACGGGTATATCTGGTGAAACACGAATACCATTGACGGAGACAGAGTAATGTCACCCTATTAGGGATGGTATTATATTATCCCGGGTGGAGAACATAGGAGTATATTAGGAAGACCACGCAGTCAGGTATGATGAACCCCCACGATAAGTGACGCGGGTGGATGGGACCACCTGGGTGGCCCCAGATCTTACTGGGTGCGCCCAAACTCGGTATACATTCAGCTGCCCCACGACGGTGGAACATGCCGTTCCTGCGTGTAGTTTCGATTGGGATGGGATAGGGTGGAATTGCACCATGCAGGTAATTCCATGGTGGCACCTTCCCATACGATCCGCGTATCGAGGGAAGGGTGAATATTGTGTCACTACAATGCACCGGGAGTACCAGTACGGTGACAACCTGACTTGTCCTGTTGCGGCGGGAACTTTTTGTTTTACCCCAGTCCAACCTGTGGGACTTGGGGCGCG
Source organism: Somniosus microcephalus (assembly GCF_052327205.1). Taxonomy (NCBI): domain Eukaryota; kingdom Metazoa; phylum Chordata; class Chondrichthyes; order Squaliformes; family Somniosidae; genus Somniosus; species Somniosus microcephalus. Next base: position 3,990,471 of record NC_141019.1, read on the forward strand.
GGTTTTGTTAAGCATTTATTCGCATAGGCAAGTAGATATCGCTGTAAAAGATGAGCTAAAAGAGCAAATACACCAGTACGTGACTCGGTTCGGTGAGGACATTCCACCTCTGCCAGAACACTTGGTAGAGTTAATGAGACGTGTCAGTCAGTCCCAAAAGCATTATTATACCTTGGCCCAGAAAAACCGTGAACTGCGTGAAGAAATACCTAATGTGGGGGGCGATTCGTCCTGGTGGGATTTCGGTATGAATATCGAGGTTCATCCTTGGATAAGGATTATCTCCCATGTTTTGGTCATTGTTCAGTTGGTGATTGTGTCCTATCTATTGATAATAACCTGCCGTGTTAACAGGAGACGCAAGCAGCCAGAATTGGTTAAGCTGTTGCAGAAGACACCGACGGAAGAAGATAATGACTACAAAGTGTAAGTGCCTGTAGCCCCAAGATTCAGGTACACAGCCACTTGAGGGTGGACTGTAAGAATAGGTAATTTGCTGTAAAATTTGCTGTAACTTGACCAAACGTAAAAGTTGACTAAACTTAATGTACCAGCATTCCTTGAGAGGCCAAGAGACTTTCTGCTGAACAAATGTGAAATAAGCTGCTGCGACTGTGAAGGCTGCAAGCTGTTAATCACAGATAAGGAAAACAGACCTTCAGAGTTCTGTGAGAACAAAATATTGAGCCATTGCAAAGAAAACAGGAACATTTTCAGACAAATGGTGTAACCGGTCTTGAGGCCTACTGACTAACTGACTAGTTGATAAGAAGAGGAGAAAAAACGGCTGCTGACCATTATTAACACAGTGGGATGCCTGCATAGTGGGCAGGCTGTAAAGTTTTGGGGTATAAAAATGCTGCTAAAAGATACTCGGGGCTGCAGTCGAGGGCAACTTGGTCAGTTGCCAATTAAAGTCGTACGTCTAGTCACTGCCGAAGCGACCACTCGCTGGTACGTATTTAGTGTTGGCTTATTATCACTTGATCTTAAAGTAAGGGAATAAACCTGTGAATGCTGGATTATACTTGGGCATTGTTATATGCAAGAGTTTTGTGTGAACTTACTTGTAACCTCTTGCTGATTTTAAGTATAAAGAAGTTTTTTACAGATTCATTGGGTTTTGTGTTGTCTGTTCCATGGGTCTGAACTCTATAAACTATTGGACAGGGCGAAGAGTAATTCCACACATTTTACACCAGTTTACACAAGTTACAGCTATGAGGTGGAGGCAGATTCAATCATGGCTTTCAAAAGGCAATTGGATAAGTAAAAAAAGACTTGCATTTCTATCGCGCCTTTCATGACCACCGAACGTCTCAAAGCGCTTTACAGCCAATGAAGTACTTTTTGGAGTGTAGTCACTGTTGTAATGTGGGAAACGCGGCAGCCAATTTGCGCACAGCAAGCTCCCATAAACAGCAATGTGATAATGGCCAGATAATCTGTTTTTTTGTTATGTTGGTTGAGGGATAAATATGGGGCTGGACACTGGGGATAACTCCCCTGCTCTTTGAAATAGTGCCATAGGATCTTTTACATCCACCTGAGAGAGCAGACGGGGCCTCGGTTTAACGTCTCATCTGAAAGACAACATCTCCGACAGTGCAGCACTCCCTCAGCACTGCACTGGAGGGTCAGCCCAGCTTTATGTGCACAAGTCCCTGGAGTGGGACTTGAACCCACAACCTTCTGACTCTGAGGCGAGTGTGCTACCACTGAGCCACAGCTGACACTGAAGGAAAAAAAATTGCAGGACTACGGGGAAAGGGCGGGGGAGTGGGACTAGCTGAAGTGCTCTTGCAGAGAGCTGGCACGAGCTTGATGGGCCAAATGGCCTCCTTCTGTGCTGTAACCATTCTATGATTCTATGAGGTGGGCAGGCCAACTTGTCTATAACTTCCATCAATAACTCCATTTGGTTGGCTGTGAGGAGGCATGAGTTGCTGCCCAGACTGTACCAACCTGTACATTTTTCCTTCCTTCCTCTCAGGAGACACCACAGTCACTTAGCTGCATTCCCCTACTCTGTACAGCTATGATTCAGAACTGAGAGGAGTGAAGGATTGAATCGGCACTGAGCATTTAGTGCCACGCTAACAATCATCGCAGCAATGTGCTGAAAGACCAAAAGATATAGAAAAGAGGTAGGGAGTGAACAAAGAAAGAAGAACAAAAAAGATAGAATGGAGAGTCTAGAACCAGGGGTCACAGTCTCAGAATAAGGGGTTGGCCATTTAGGGCTGAGATGAGGAGAAATTTCTTCACACAGAGGGTGGTGAATCTTTGGAATTCCCTGCCCCAGAGGGCTGTGGAGGCTCAGTCGTTGAGTATATTCAAGGCTGAGATGGATATACTTTTGGGCACTAAGGGAATCTGGGGATAGTGCAGGAAAGTGGAGTTGAGGTCGATGATCAGCCATGATCTTACTGAATGGCGGAGCAGGCTCGAGGGGCTGAATGGCCCACTCCTGCTCCTATTGCTTATGTTCTTGTGTACCTATCACCTAAAGAATGTTCTTGTAAAGAAAGAAAATTCCACAATGAAGATAGATAGGGAACTCTGCTGATTTCCTTTCCCCAGTCCACTAAGGACACGGAGGCCAATTATAGCACCTCAGATCAGATAACTGAGCACAAACCAAGCCCCCGGTGATCAAGTCTATTGCTTGGGGCTGAAGACACGCCTGGTGATGAGAAATTGGAGCTATGTCGCTCCTCCTCCGCAGACTTGGCAACCTGATACTGAGCTAGTTTGAGTTTCTGTGCATGTCAGACATCAAATTGACCCACAGAAAAAGCACAGGCCAAGGATTTAACCTGGGATCTTTCTGCTCTCTGTGCTCAGTACTTCACCAGGTGCTGTATTCATCCACTGGAATCGTTCAATTGTCTTTAAGCTTTTATAAGTTTTGCTGGTGGAGGAGGGAATCTGAGCTAATATTTGCAGTGTCGAGTGACCTATGTTATTCAAATGTACAGGTCAGAATTCCAAGTTCCATAGTGCAAGGCTGTATACAACCAGCAGCGTAGCGCCATTGGAAATATTTTTGAACTGGATTTGCTTGTTGTCGTCTTTTAAAGGTTAAAAACAATGTCCTGATTGATCAAGTGTGGACCGAGGCTTTCCATGCAGGGAAAAGAGACTTGACTCATAACAAACGTTCCTGAAATATTTTATCTGTTGGGACCTACAAACCAAATATGCTTTAAGAAGGAACTCAATTTGTATGGAAAAAGGTGCAAAACCTTTAAACAAGGGACAAACCCCTCTTCAGACACCCTGGGCGCGATCTTGCCAGCCCTCGGGAGGCAGGTATGGAGGTGGGACTGCCGGGAAAATGGCAGAATTGGGTGCCCAACCCGCCTCCATGCCATCTTCCCAGGAAGCGGGTAGCCGACCCGTGCCAGGTCCCGTGTCCTTGGAGGCGGGAAGGGGATTAGTGTCACTTTTCTGCCTGTTAACAGGTAGTTAACAGGCAGATAAGAGGATTATCCCCATTTTGCCCACACAAGTGCGAGCTTCCCGAAGGCTGCGAACCCCGCCAGGGTCACTGAGATGAGCAGTGGGTCTGCGGGGGTCGGAGGGGTCCAAAAGTGCGCTGTGAAGGTAAGTGATGGCTGCAAGTGTGGAGAGGTGAGTATGTGAGGTAAGTGGAAAGTGTTAAAACAAGTTTACTTACCTTTGGTTCTTCCTGCAGGCTTCAATCGGTGGGGATGCGGAGAGTCTCGCACCTCTGTGGTAGAGATGACAGATGGCTGCTGCATTCTCCGATGCAACAACCATCTAATTTCTGCTAAAGAAAGAGGTTTGATGAGGTCTTGAATTCAAGAACTCATCAAACTACAGAGAATGTCAGTGTTTGACAGCTTCACAGAGCTGTCAAATGATGACAATTCATCTGTCAAAAATTTTTGACAGATAAAACATCATATGTTGACGTTCTCTGTAACCGGCTTTCCCTTAATTGGCCTGCTAAGCCCGCTGGGCGGGTTTAACGAGGTCAATCAAGGGAAAATAGCGTGTGAGTCCCACCTCCAAAAGCTCCCCATTGGCAAAATCCAGCCCCATGTTGCTAAGCGGAGGAAAACCAGAATTGTAACATTGTGACTTTTCAGCACTGGGATGGACTGGGGTGGGAGGTTGCCATTTTTTAAACTCATGATGCAGGGCATTCTGGGGGTGATAGCACGACTCTGCCTGACCTCTGTTCGACAGTTAGCTTATCCAATTCTTCTGGCACCCTCCACAAAAAGTGAGACTAAGTGGTACAGTTTTCCGACGATGATTTGGCTTTGAATCCATCCCAGACTGATGATATGAAAGTCTTTTCCCTGCACTGGTTGCGAGCGTCTGATGTAAAGTGAATGAGACTCCAGCACAAAATGGTAACTAATTTGGCACTAATTGTCTCCGAAACAACAGTGACTACATTTCAAAAGTACTTAATTGGCTGTGAAAATGCTTTGGGGCATGCTGAGGATTTGAGAGGCCCGATCTAAGTGCAGGCTCTTTCTTTAATTGCCAACCTCATGCAGAGTGGCCTCAAGCGTGGCCGGAGTGGAAAATGAAAAAATTCGCACTGGAGCAGTAGGGTTGGGGAGTTTTATTCCACGGGGTAGACTTCCCAGGGCGCGGATCAGAAAATCGGGATCACTGCGCCTGCGGTTTCCTGACCCTGGCCGAGGACATGAAAAATCCATGCTGTCATCTAAACCATGACCGAGGATTTTGGCCCAGCGACAGTGAAGAAACGGTGATACAGGTCCAAGTCAGGATGGTGTGTAGCTTGGAGGGGAACTTGTAGGTGGTGATGTTCCCATGCATCTGCTGCCCTTGTCCTTCTAAGTGGTAGAGGTCGCGGGTTTGGAAGGTGCTGTTGAAGGAGCTTTGGCGAGTTGCTGCAGTGCATCTTGTAGATGGTACACACTGCAGCCACAGTGCGCCGGTGGTGGAGGGAGTGAATGTTGAAGGTGGTGGATGGAGTGCCAATCAAGCAGGCTGCTTTATCCTGAATGGTGTGGAGCTTCTTGAGTGTTGTTGGAGCTGCACTCATCCAGGCAAGTGGAGAGTATTCCATCACACTCCTGACTTGTGCCTTGCAGATGGTGGAAAGGCTTTGGGGAGTCAGGAGGTGAGACACTCGCCGCAGAATTCCCAGCCTCTGGCCTGCTCTTGTATGGTGGCGGGGCCATTCAGCCACATCCCCCTCCCCACCCCGAAAGTTAAAACCAGCCCTCAGGTGTCTGAAATAGGAAAACATTCCATTTCTCAGCAGTAACATCCCTCAACTACAGGACAAATAGTATGCAGACTGGATGCAAGGAGGATGTTTCCCCTAGCTGCGGGGGGTCTAGAACGAGGGATCACAGTCTCGGGATACGGGGTAGGACATTTAGGACTGAGATGAGGAGAAATTTCTTCACTCAGAGGGTGGTGAACCTGTGGAATTCTCTATCACAGAAGACTGTGGAGGCCAAGTCACTGAATATATTGAAGAAGGAGATAGATAGATTTCTAGACACAAAAGGCATCAAGGGGTATGGGGAGAGAGCGGGAATATGGTATTCAGATAGAGGATCAGCCATGATCATGTTGAATGGCGGAGCAGGCTCGAAGGGCCGAATGGCCAACTCCTGCTCCTATTTTTCTATGTTTCTATTACAGGAAACTCTCGTTTAAACGGCACCTAAATATCCGGAATTCTCTATTAATCTGCAAAATTCATACTCCGAAAACAACAACTCAATAACCAGAAATGTGTCCGAGTCCGAGTCTCCCGCGGTGGTCGAGTTAGTCAGTGGGGGTAGTTCTCCAAACTGCCACTACTCGGCTTCTTGGCGCTGTCGGAAGTCCGAACACCTCAATAACAGGAGTCTGACTCTCCCGCGCTGCCGGTAGTCTCTTCCGATCCGCCAATTACTGTATACTGCACATTTCTTGATTTTTTAATTTTTGTTTGTTAAAAATAGCCTCGGTAGATAACCCTCTCCGTCATCCGGAATTTTTAATCAAACAGCACCATCCCGGTCCCGTCCGTGCCGGATACCAAAGAGTTTCTTGTACATAGAATGTACAGCACAGAAACAGGCCATTCGGCCCAACTGGTCCATGCTGGTGTTTACACTCCACACGAGGCTTCTCCTACCCCTCTTCATCTCACCCCGTCTCACCCTTTCTCCCTCATGTGTTTATCGAGCTTCCCCTTAAATGCATCTCTGCTATTCTCCTCAACCACTCCCTGTGGTAGCGAGTTCCACATTCTAACCACACTTTGGGTAAAGACGTTTCTCCTGAATTCCCTATTGGATTTATTAGTGACAATCTTATATTTATGGCCTCTAGTTTTGGACTCCCCACAAGTGGAAACATCTTCTCTACATCTTCTCTACAGCTACCCTTACAGTATTGGTTTTGATAATGACAGAATTGTAATTCACCTCAAATTAAATTTATTTAATATTAGTAAAACTAAGCACTGCATGGATTGGAGCCTGTCAGAGAATCTTGATTATAAGCAGGCAATTTAAATGTACAGCTTTTTTTATAATCAGATACATTCCCCTTTAAGAAGGATTTGGTTCTGCCTTGACAGACCAAATGTAATGTAAGTTAAACACTAAAAAATAAATGATGGTTATCAAAAACTAGTGACCAGTCTTTCTCTATGGATAAGGCTGCAGTTCTGAAATGCTTGAACAGTTATTACCAGAGCACTGGCTGTCAGAACAAACATGACATATGATACCACATTGCTGCCAGTGAGGAAATATGACTATTAAGATCTCAAAGAAAGATGATCCACTTCTGTACTGAATTTAGGAGCCACTGAGATAACTCGGTATACTGCAGCCCCGTGTCTCTAAAAGAGAGAGGGACAGAGAGAGAGACAGAGAGAGAGCGACAGAGAGAGAGAGGGACAGAGACAGAGAGAGAGAGAGAGGGACAGAGAGAGAGAGAGGGACAGAGAGAGAGGGGGACAGAGAGGGGGACAGAAAGAGCGAGAGAGAGAGGTGTAATGATATGCAGTAACATGTCATTCTAGAATGGTACACTAGGTGTAGCTGTATGTTTTAGTAGTGGGCTACATCTCACAGAAATCACAGAAATCACAGAAACCCCACAGTGCAGATAGAGGCCATTTCGGCCCATCAAGCCTGCACCGACACATATCCCACCCGATCCCCGTAACCCCTACACCAACACATATCCCACCCTATCCCCGTAACCCCACGTATTTAATCCCCCTAACACAAAGGGTCAATTTATCATAGCCAATCATCCTAACCCGCACATCTTTGGACTGTGGGAGGAAACCGGAGCACCCGGAGGAAACCCACGCAAACACGGGGAGAATGTGCAAACTCCACACAGACAGTCACCTGAGGCCGGATTCGAACCCGGGTCCCTGGCGCTGTGAGGCAACAGTGCTAACCACTATGCCACCGTGCTATATGGGTTGTCTTGTTTAACACGAGGCACTGGTCGAGAGAGTCAACATGGCTACTGTATACAAGTCAACATGGCTGAATAAATGACTAGCACAAGCTAGCTGTTCATAATAAAAACATCTATTTATTTATGAACATAACATGGTACCAGGAGTGGTAATATCTGCTGAATATTGCGAAACGCGACATGGAGAATTTGAAGCCACCGGAGGGTTTGAAACTCACGGGGAATGTCGACTGCAATTGGCGGACTTTCAAACAACAATTCGAACTCTACATTGCCGCCATCGGGTTCGGTACGAAGCCAGACGCAAGGAAAATAGCGTTGCTGCTCATGGTTGCAGGCCCGCAGGCAATAGAGGTATTTAATACATTTGTATTTGATCAAGTGGAGGACAGAGAAAAAAATGGACGACGTGCTAAAGAAGTTTGATACACATTGTTCTCCCAAAAAGAACGAGATCTATGAGAAGTACGTGTTCCGTTCACGGACACAGCAGCAAAATGAGACTTTTGATAGCTTTGTGACCGATCTGAAACTGAAAGCACAGACATGTAATTTCTCTGAACTGAAATCATCCATGATTCGTGACCAGATTGTGTTTGGTATTCATGATAAAAAGGTCAGGGAACATCTGTTGAAAGAAACTGAACTAACATTGGAGGATGCTGTGAAAATATGCCATGCCAGTGAGCTAGCTCAGCAGCACGCAAAGGCTTTCAGCGAAATTAATAATTGTGCGACTGTAGTGAGTGACAGTGCAGCTGTCGGTGCTGTGTCCTGCAAGGGGAAGAAACGTGGGCAGAACAGGAATGCAAAGCAATCGGAGGATGGAACTTTCAATTGTAAACGCTGTGGTTACCAGCACCAGTCAAGACAATGCCCAGCGTTTGGGAAAATGTGCACAAAATGTAATGGAAAGAATCACTTTGCCAAACAATGCTTTTCAAAAGTAAAAACAAAGAAAGAACATAAAGTTAATGCAGTAAAAGAGGACACTGATTTAAGTGAGACATTTTTTGTAGGAAGTGTGTCATGTGACAATATAGAAAAGGATACAGAAAATGTGCAGCCCTCAGGATGGACAATGCTGAACATAAAGTTAATGCAGTAAAAGAGGACAAATGGATGATGCCACTGCAGGTAAATGGAGCATTAGTTACATTGAAACTAGACACTGGGGCAAAAGCAAACTTAATCAGTATGAGTGACATTAAAAATATGAAAGAAAAGCCCAAAATACAGAAAAAGTCAGTACTACTGAAGAACTATAATGGACAGAAAATAGATAGCTTAGGTGTATGCAGACTTAAAGTAACAGTCAAAGACAAAGTGCATCATCTCATGTTTTCTGTTGTGGCTGAAGGACTTGATTCAATACTAGGTGACAAAGCTTGCGAGGACTTAGAACTGGTCAAGAGAGTCTACCGTACAAACTGTGCCATAAGCAGACCAGATGACTCAATGGATTCTGTAATGAGTAATTTCCAGGATGTGTTCAAAGGATTTGGAGTTCTACCATTCACTTACAAGATCCAGCTAAAGGAGGATGCTCAGCCAGTGGTACAAGCTCCACGGAGAGTTCCAGCACCCCTGCGTGACTGGCTCAAGAAAGAACTGGACAGAATGACCACACTAGGGCCTAGAAATTCAGTGGCCTGCGCCACCAGTTTGCGCCCAAAGAGGGCTTTTGCGCCACTGTGCAAACCTACCGCGATATTTAGCGGGGCGCTAATGGCGGCGTTAGCCAGTAGCGCTGCGCCGCCACCGATGACGTCATCGGTGTGCGCAGCGCCCCGCTATCGCCCCGCTGGCCATATTTGGTCGCTGCCGCCTCCCCCGCGCCAGCCGCAAACAGCGACCGGTACACAGGGCCTACCTGTGCCAGTAGTGGGGCGAGTTAAGGTGGAGGTGCGGCCGGACGCTTTTTCGGCGGCCGCCTGCCCACACCTCCGTCCCCGGCCTCCTGCACCCCCCCCCCCCGTGGCATTGCCGGCTGTTTCCAGAGAGCCCGGCACTTCTCCTTGGTGCCGGGCTCATTTGCCGGCACTCGCGAGCGGGGATCGCGCTGTTGCAGGCACCTCCCCCTTAAGAGTGAGAGGAAGGCCTGCAGTACCGCAGGCTGCCGTGCCGCAGCGGGTGGCGCTGCGGCACTTTGCACGCCGATATTCAGTTTCAGCGCCCCAAGCAGGGCGCCGAAACCCTTGTTTAGCGGCCGGCTTCCACTTGGGGCGCTGAAACTGAATATCCCGCTGGCGCAAGTGGCTCCGCGCGCAGCGGTAATTCCGGCGCCCAGGCGAGCTGGGCGCCCCTAACTGAATTTCTAGGCCTAGGAGTCATCAGGAAAGTCGAAGAGCCAACAGACTGGGTTAACTCCATGGTATGTGTGAAGAAAAAGAACAATGATCTAAGAATATGCATGGATCCAAAGGACTTAAATGCAAAGATAAAACGTGAACACTACCAGATTCCCAAGCGAGAAGAAATCACCAGTGAAATGTCAGGTGCCAGATACTTCACAAAGCTCGATGCCTCACAAGGATTTTGGCAACTAAAACTGGATGAAGAGAGCACCAAATACTGTACCTTCAACACACCATTTGGCAGGTATTGTTTCCTCAGAATGCCTTTCGGGATAATATCTGCATCTGAAATCTTTCATAGAGCGATGGAATACACAATTGAAGGTCTGGAAGGAGTTCGGGTCTATGTTGATGACATCATCATCTGGTGCTCCACACTGAAAGAACACAATGAGAGACTAACTAAAGTGCTACAGAGCATACGCCGGAATGGACTGAAGCTCAACAAAGCCAAGTGTCAGTTTGGCGTCCAGGAAGTCTCTTTCCTAGGAGATAATCTATCTGGTAAAGGAATAGAGCCAGATACGGAAAAAGTAAACGCCATACTCAACATGCCCCGACCCACTGACAAAAAAGGAGTGCTACGCATCATGGGGATGATAAACTTCATTGGAAAGTTCATTCCTAACTTGTCAGCCAAGACAGCCTGTCTGCGAGACCTGCTACATAAAACAAATGAATTTGCATGGACAGAAAGGCATTAACAAGAGTGGATGAACCTCAAAACAGTGCTGACAACCACACCTGTACTCACCTTCTTTGACCCAACAAAGAGATTCAAAGTGTCAACGGATGCATCAAAAGATGGCCTAGGCGCGGTCTTGCTACAAGCAGAGGGTGAAGGTTGGAAGCCTGTTGCCTATGCCTCCAGGTCTATGACTGATTCTGAGTGTCAATACGCCCAGATTGAAAAGGAATGTCTAGGCTTGGTAGTTGGACTAGAAAAGTTCCATGGCTACATATATGGACTTCCCACCTTCACAGTTGAGACAGACCACTGCCCACTGGTTGCCATCATAAAAAAAAACCTGAATGAGATGTCTCCAAGGATTCAACGACTCATGATGAAGCTGCAAAGATATGACTTTGAACTGATCTACACACCAGGCAAACACATGGTGTTAGCAGATGCACTATCCCGAGCACCCACAATGAGTCATGTGAGCTCTACTGAGGAAGACGTGGATGTTCATGTGAGTATGGTCATTGCTGCGCTGCCCGTGTCAGACACAAAATCAAAGCAAATAGCAGAAGAAACAGTAAAAGATACAGTGTTACAAACAGTAATAGAGAACATTCATCATGGTTGGCCAAAAGGTTCCTGTCCAAAGTACTATCACATCAGGTCAGAGTTGAGTGTCGCAAGTGGACTATTACTAAGACAGAACAGAATAGTCATTCCACAGGCTTTACGTCGAGACATGCTCAAAAGGATTCATGAGGGACACCTCGGAATTGAAAAATGCAAAAGGAGAGCAAGAGACACTGTTTATTGGCCTGGCATAAATAAGGACATTGAGAACATGATAGGCAAATGTGAGACATGTCAGAAACACCAAAACAAACAAGCAAAGGAACCAATGATAGTAGCTGACATACCAACAGCAGCATGGCAAAAGGTTGGTATGGACCTTTTTCATTTAAATGGTAAGGACTATCTAATAGTGATTGACTACTATTCTAACTATCCTGGGATGGCGCTGCTCTCAAGCACATCAGCAAGCAGTGTCATAATGCATGTGAAATCCATCTTCGCCAGACATGGAATTCCCAGGATTGCCGTTAGTGACAATGGTCCGTGCTTCAACTGTAAGGAGTGGCAACAGTTTGCAGCACATTATGACTTTCAGCACAGTAAGGAACTGAGACAGAGACTTCAACTGTTAAAGCTGAAACAGAAATCACACTATGACAAGTCATCCAAAACTATGAAACCATTGACAAGGGATGATGTTGTCAGGATTGAGGATCCAAATGCATGGAACAGGAAAGCTACAGTTCTTGAGGAAGTAGGACCAAGGTCATACACTGTTAGAACTGAGGAAGGACAGATTCTCAGGAGGAACCGCCGTTCCCTCCTGAAAACACAAGAAACTATCCAAGAGCAAATCGATGACAATGCCGCAACTGAATCTTGTCACTCACCACCAGAACAATCTAACACAAACACACATACAGGCTCTCATGAAAACACATCAGACTTACCTGTGCTGAGAAGATCCACACGTGAAGTAAAAAAGCCTGATAGACTTAATCTTTGAGTACAAAGAAAACTATAATAAAAGAATGAAAAGCTTAGAGTTCATAAAGTAAAGCTTTGAAGATGTGTTGACTGTTGTGAAGATGTTTAAAAAAAAACAAGTTCATTCGAAGGTTTATAGAGCACTAACAAAAGTGTTACTGACATCATCTTTATCGTTTTTCTTGAAAGTTGATTGATATTGATTTTGTTTAACCTCAAAGGAAGTGGGATGTAATGATATGCAGTCACATGTCATTCTAGAATGGTACACCAGGTGTAGCTGTATGCTTTAGTAGTGGGCTACATCTATATGGGTTGTCTTGTTTAACACGAGACACTGGTCGAGAGAGTCAACATGGCTACTGTATACAAGTCAACATGGCTGAATAAATGACTCGCACAAGCTAGCTGTTCATAATAAAAACGTCTATTTATTTATGAACATAACAAGAGGGACAGAGAGAGAGAGAGAGAGGGGGACAGAGAGAGAGAGAGGGACAGAGCAAGAGAGAGAGGGGGGGGACAGAGAGAGAGAGAGAGAGGGACAGAGAGAGAGAGAGGGACAGAGAGAGAGAGAGAGGGACAGAGAGAGACAGAAGAGAGAGAGAGAGGGGGACAGAGAGAGAGAGAGACAGAGAGAGAGATAGGGACAGAGAGAGGGACAGAGAGAGAGAGAGAGGGACAGAGAGAGAGGGACAGAGAGAGAGAGAGAGAGAGGGGACAGAGAGAGAGAGGGGGACAGAGAGAGAGAGGGGGACAGAGAGAGAGAGAGGGACAGAGAGAGAGAGACAGAGAGAGAGAGAGAGGGACAGAGAGAGAGAGAGTGACAGAGAGAGAGGGACAGAGAGAGGGAGAGGGGGGACAGACAGAGAGAGAGGGGGACAGAGAGAGAGAGAGGGGGGACAGAGAGAGAGAGAGAGAGAGGGGGGACAGAGAGAGAGAGAGGGGGGGACAGAGAGAGGGGGACAGAGAGAGAGAGAGAGGGGGACAGAGAGGGAGAGGGGGGACAGAGAGAGAGAGAGGGGGGGACAGAGAGAGAGAGAGAGAGGGGGGGACAGAGAGAGAGAGAGAGGGGGGACAGAGAGAGAGAGAGAGAGGGGACAGAGAGAGAGAGAGAGGGGGACAGAGAGGGAGTGAGAGGGGGACAGAGAGAGAGAGAGGGGGACAGAGAGAGAGAGAGGGGGACAGAGAGAGAGGGAGAGGGGGGCAGAGAGAGAGAGGGAGGGGGACAGAGAGAGAGAGAGAGGGGGGGACAGAGAGAGAGAGAGAGAGGGAGAGGGGGACAGAGAGGAAGAGAGAGGGGGACAGAGAGAGAGAGAGGGGGACAGAGAGAGAGAGAGAGAGAGAGAGAGAGAGGGGGACAGAGAGGGAGAGAGAGGGAGACAGAGAGAGAGAGAGGGGGGGGACAGAGAGAGAGAGAGAGGGGGGCAGAGAGAGAGAGGGAGGGGGACAGAGAGAGAGAGAGGGGGGGACAGAGAGAGAGGGGGATAGAGAGAGAGGGAGAGGGGGACAGAGAGAGAGAGAGGGGGACAGAGAGAGAGAGAGAGAGAGGGGGACAGAGAGAGAGAGGGGGAAAGAGAGAGAGAGAGAGAGAGAGGGGGACAGAGAGGGAGAGAGAGGGGGACAGAGAGAGAGAGACAATGTACCATGAAATCATTGTGCCCTCAGTAAAGAACACTAAAACACGCAAGGGCAGAACCTCCGGGGGAATATTGGTGTGGTATAAGGGAGAACTGGACAAACACATCTCACCGGTAAAACAGGGAAAATCACACGTATGGCTAAAACTAGATAAAAATATAGGAATAGCAAAAAAAGATGTTTACTTATGTGCGATCTACATACCTCCAATAGAATCGCCATATTTCGAAGAGGAGTTATTTGATACTCTCCACATGGAAATCAGCCATTTCCAGGCCCAAGGAAAGGTGATAATATGTGGGGACCTAAATGCAAGGACCGGTTGTGAACCTGACTTCATAGACCCACAGGGAAACAACCATGTGTTTGGCCAGACCCCTTTAGATGTCACACCAGACATCGCAAATCGGAACAACCTTGATCGTGAAATAAATAAAAGCGGTAGGGAGGTAGTGCAACTCTGCCGAACCTTAGGCCTGTACATAGTTAACGGTAAGTTCAGAGGGGACTCCCTAGGGAGACTCACATACTCCTCAACACTTGGGTCTAGTGTGGTGGACTATACAATCACTGACCTGGACCCCTGCGATATCAACTCATTCACTGTCAGGCAGCAATCCCCCCTCTCAGACCATAACCAAATAAATATGTACCTTAAACTTTCTGCCCAAACTACAGACACAAAAAAGGAACCCAGTAAGCTCCATAAAATAAACCAGACATACAGATGGGCCCCAGACAGTGGAGAAAAATTCATCACAGCACTAAAGTCACCTGATCTCACAAGTAAAATTTCAAAATTTAAAGAAAACCCATACGAGATCACCAGAGATGGTGTAAACATGGCCATAGAGGATATAAATATGATCTTCCATGAGGCAGCTGTAAAAGCCGACCTTGTGAAACAGAAGAGGAAGCGTCACAAAAGACAAAATAAAAATAAGAAATGGTTTGACCACGAATGCAAAAATGCCAGAAAAGACCTGAGAAAAATATCAAACCAAAAGCATCGCCAACCAAACAATCCGGACCTACGTACTAGATACAATGAAACCCTCAAAAGATATAAACACACCATTAGGAACAAAACACAAAACTATACCCACAAAATACTCGAAGAAATTGAAAACTCCACCAATCCAAAACAATTCTGGGAAATGTGGAATAACCTGAGTACAACACAATTGCAAGCATTACCAATCCAAGATGGCGACATCTGGAGAACACATTTTGAAAACCTCTACAAAGACATCCCAATAAACGAAACAAACCCAAGTCAACATCAGGTCACAGAAAAACTCCACACATTAGAAGCAACAATTAAAGACAACCAAAACCCTCTAGACTCCCCAATCACATGGAAAGAACTGGCCACAAAAACAAAATCTCTCCACCTAAAGAAAGCCTGTGGCCCAGACAACATCAAAAATGAAATGCTCAAGTTCAGCAATATGGAGATGCAGGGTGCGGTACTCAAATTATTCAACATCATATTACGTTCAGGCTGTTTTCCCGATATCTGGTGCCAAGGACTAATCTCCCCCATATATAAAAGTGGAAACAAATCAGACCCAAATAACTACCGTGGCATCTGTGTCAACAGTTGTCTAGGGAAGTTATTCTGCAGTATTCTAAATAGTAGATTACTTGATTTTCTTAACAAACATAATATCCTCAGAAAAAACCAAATAGGCTTTCTTCCAAAACACCGCACCGCCGACCATATCTATACCCTTCACACCCTCATTGAAAAACATATACACCAAACAAAAAATGGGAAAATATTCGCCTGTTTCATCGACTTCAAGAAAGCCTTTGACTCTATATGGCACGAAGGGCTCTATTATAAACTTCTTCAGTGTGGAATAGGGGGCAAAGTCTATGACCTTATTAAATCAATGTATCTGAAAAACAAATGCGGGGTCAAAATTGGAGACAAACGCACCGATTTCTTCACCCAGAGAAGAGGCGTCCGGCAGGGCTGCAATTTGAGCCCGACCCTGTTCAACATATACATAAATGAATTAGCAGACATGCTGGAGCAAAGCGAGTCACCAGGTCTCCGTCTCCTGGATGGAGAAGTGAAATCCCTGTTCTATGCGGACGACCTGGTTCTGCTGTCTCCCACAGAACAGGGATTACAGCAACAACTAGACCTACTCGACAAATACTGCCAAAATTGGGCCTCTAACAGTAAATCTAAAGAAAACCAACATCATGATTTTTCAAAAAAGGCCCAGATGTCAGGAAAACAAATACCAGTTTACCCTCAGTGATACCACTATAGGACACACTATGAGCTACACCTACCTTGGTCTAACTATTACAGCATCAGGGAGCTTCAGCATAGCAGTGAATGCACTAAAAGAAAAAGCCCGAAGAGCCCTATATGCAATAAAAAGAAAATTCTACAACATCCAAATCCCAATCAAAATCTGGCTCAAAATATTTGACAGCATAATCCTGCCCATTGCACTGTACGGTAGTGAAGTATGGGGCCCGCTAAATCACCAAAGCTTACACTAAATGGGAAAAAACGCACAATAGAAGCCCTACATGCAGAATTCTGCCGAAGCATCCTTCGCACCCAAAGAAAAACGCCAACAAATGCATGCAGAGCCGAACTAGGCAGATACCCACTGATAATAAACATCCAAAAACGAGCACTAAACTTCCTAAATCACCTCAAATCTAGCTCCCAGACACCCTTCATTTCAAAGCCTTTCAGACCCAAGAGCTAAACCCAGAAAAGAGTCCCCTGAGTCAGCTGCTACTGAAACTAAGTACTCAGCCGGACCCTGACCAGCCCCAGACCAACACAGCCGTCCAAACACCAATCCGAGTGAACCAAATCATAAAAAAATGCAAAGAAACCTACCTGGAACATTGGAACAAAATAACCGAAAGCCA
Source organism: Somniosus microcephalus (assembly GCF_052327205.1). Classification (NCBI taxonomy): domain Eukaryota; kingdom Metazoa; phylum Chordata; class Chondrichthyes; order Squaliformes; family Somniosidae; genus Somniosus; species Somniosus microcephalus. The sequence goes on from NC_141019.1 coordinate 4,007,079, forward strand.
AAGCAGATTAGAATGTTACCGGGCCCTAAAAAGAGAATATAAACTGGCAGACTACCTCACGACCATCAGAGACACAAAACAGAGACAGACCCTCACCAGGTACAGACTAAGCGACCACCAACTGGAAATTGAAAAAGGCAGATACAAGAAATCCTGGCAGCCTAGAGAGAATAGAATATGCGATCAATGTCTGGCTGGCGAGGTTGAAACAGAAATGCATTTCCTCCTAAAATGCGAAAAATTCAACACATCAAGAAACATATTATTCAACAAGCTAAGCCAAACAACCCCAGATTTCAAGGAATTGGATGATCTGTCAAAATTGAGATTAGTCCTAGGAGAAGGAGACAGACCATACCTTGGGGCCAAATATGTAACAACATGTCACAACCTGAGGACTGTTTAAAATTAAGACTGTTTAAAATTAATATTGAACGTACCAAATGAAGTACAAAGACTGTTTAAAATTAATATTGTTTAAAAGTAATATTGTATGTACCCAACAAATGTCAAATCGATTGACAGCTACAGAATGTTAGAAAACTGTACCTTTTTGCAATGTAAGCTTTGGCAATATGGTTCTCTGTAAACTTTCATGCCAATAAAGCATTTGAATGAATTGAATTGAATTGAATTGAATTGAATTGAATTGAAAATTGAATTGAATTGAAATTGAATTGAATTGAGAGGGAGAGGGGGACAGAGAGAGAGGGGGACAGAAGAGAGAGAGGACAGAGAGAGAGGGAGAGGGGGACAGAGAGAGAGGGACAGAGAGAGAGAGAGAGAGGGGGACAGAGAGAGAGAGAGAGGGGGGGACAGAGAGCGAGAGGGGGGGACAGAGAGAGAGAGAGGGGGGACAGAGAGAGAGAGGGGGGACAGAGAGAGAGAGGGAGGGGGGGACGAGAGAGAGAGAGAGGGGGACAGAGAGAGAGAGGGGGACAGAGAGAGAGAGAGAGGGGGGGGACAGAGAGAGAGAGGGGGGGACAGAGAGAGAGAGGGGGTGACAGAGAGAGAGAGAGGGGGGACAGAGAGAGAGAGGGGGGACAGACAGAGAGAGAGAGGGGGACAGAGAGAGAGAGGGGGGGACAGAGAGAGTGAGGGGGAGACAGAGAGAGAGAGAGGGGGGACAGAGAGGGGGACAGAGAGAGAGAGAGAGGGGGGACAGAGAGAGAGAGAGAGGGGGACAGAGAGAGAGAGAGAGAGCGACAGAGAGAGAGAGGGACAGAGAGAGCGAGAGACAGACAGAGAGAGAGGGGGAGGGGGTTACAGAGAGAGAGAGGGGGAGACAGAGAGAGAGAGGGAGGACAGAGAGAGAGAGGGGGACAGAGAGAGGGAGTGGGGACAGAGAGAGAGAGGGGGGACAGAGAGAGAGAGGGGGACAGAGAGAGGGAGTGGGGGACAGAGAGAGAGAGGGGGATAGAGAGAGAGAGGAGGGGACAGAGAGAGAGTGAGAGAGGGGGACAGAGAGAGAGGGAGAGAGAGAGGGGGGAGAGAGAGAGAGAGGGGGACAGAGAGAGAGAGAGAGAGAGGGGGACAGAGAGAGAGAGAGGGGGACAGAGAGAGAGAGAGAGGGGACAGAGAGAGAGTGAGAGAGGGGGACAGAGAGAGAGAGAGAGAGAGAGGGTGGACAGAGAGAGAGAGAGAGAGGGGGGAGAGAGAGAGAGAGGGGGACAGAGAGAGAGGGGGACAGAGAGAGAGAGAGAGAGACAGAGAGAGGGAGAGGGGGACAGATAGAGGGGGGACAGAGAGAGAGGAGAGGGGGACAGAGAGAGAGAGAGAGAGAGAGAGAGGGTCAGAGAGAGAGAGAGGGGGAGAGAGAGAGAGAGAGGGGGACAGAGAGAGAGAGAGGGGGACAGAGAGAGAGAGAGAGAGACAGAGAGAGGGAGAGGGGGACAGAGAGATGAGGGGGACAGAGAGAGAGGGACAGAGAGAGAGGGAGAGGGGGACAGAGAGAGAGGGACAGAGAGAGAGAGAGAGAGAGGGGGACAGAGAGAGAGAGAGAGGGGGGGACAGGGAGAGAGAGGGGGGACAGAGAGAGAGAGAGGGGGGACAGAGAGAGAGGGAGAGGGACAGAGAGAGAGAGAGGGGGGGACAGAGAGAGAGAGGGGGGACAGAGAGAGAGAGAGAGAGGGGGGGACAGAGAGAGAGAGGGGGGGTGACAGAGAGAGAGAGGGGGGGACAGAGAGAGAGAGGGGGACAGACAGACAGAGAGAGGGGGACAGAGAGAGAGAGAGGGGGGACAGAGAGAGTGAGGGGGGGACAGAGAGAGAGAGAGAGAGAAGGACAGAGAGAGAGAGAGAGGGGGACAGAGAGAGAGAGAGGGGACAGAGAGAGAGAGAGAGGGGGGACAGAGAGAGAGAGAGAGGGGGGGACAGAGATGAGAGCGAGGGGGGACAGAGAGAGAGAGGAGGGGGGCAGAGAGAGAGAGAGAGGGGGGGACAGAGAGAGAGAGAGAGGGGGGGACAGAGAGAGAGAGAGGGGGGGGGACAGAGAGAGAGGGAGAGATGGGGACAGAGAGAGAGAGAGAGAGAGAGACAGAGACAGAGAGAGAGGTGGGACAGAGAGAGAGAGAGAAAGTACAAAGACTGTTTAAAATTAATATTGTTTAAAAGTAATATTGTATGTACCCAACAAATGTCAAATCGATTGACACCTACAGAATGTTAGAAAACTGTACCTTTTTGCAATGTAAGCTTTGGCAATATGATTCTCTGTAAACTTTCATGCCAATAAAGCATTTGAATTGAATTGAATTGAATTGAGAGGGGACAGAGAGAGAGAGAGGGGGGACAGAGAGAGAGAGAGAGGGGACAGAGAGAGAGAGAGAGGGGGACAGAGAGAGAGAGAGGGGGACAGAGAGAGAGAGAGAGAGGGGGGACAGAGAGAGAGAGAGAGGGGGGACAGAGAGAGAGAGAGGGGGGGACAGAGAGAGAGAGAGAGGGGGGGACAGAGAGAGAGAGAGGGGGACAAAGACAGAGAGAGAGAGGGACAGAGACAGAGAGAGAGAGCGACAGAGAGAGAGGGCGACAGAGAGAGCGAGAGACAGACAGAGAGAGAGGGGGAGAGGGGCACAGAGAGAGAGAGGGGGAGACAGAGAGAGAGAGGGAGGACAGAGAGAGAGAGGGGGACAGAGAGAGGGAGTGGGGGGACAGAGAGAGAGAGGGGGGACAGAGAGAGAGAGGGGGACAGAGAGAGGGGAGTGGGGGACAGAGAGAGAGAGGGGGATAGAGAGAGAGAGGAGGGGACAGAGACAGAGAGAGGGGAACAGAGAGAGAGAGAGAGAGAGAGAGGGGACAGAGAGAGAGTGAGAGAGGGGGACAGAGGAGAGAGTGAGAGAGAGAGCGGGGGAGAGAGAGAGAGGGGGGACAGAGAGAGAGAGAGAGAGAGAGAGAGGGACAGAGAGAGAGAGAGGAGAGGGGAGAGAGAGAGAGAGAGGGGGACAGAGAGAGGGAGAGGGGGACAGAGAGAGAGGGGGGACAGAGAGAGAGAGGGGGGACAGAGAGAGAGGAGAGATGGGGACAGAGAGAGAGAGAGAGAGAGAGACAGAGACAGAGAGAGAGGGGGACAGAGAGAGAGAGAGTGGACAGAGAGAGAGAGAGGGGGGGACAGAGAGAGAGAGAGAGGGGGACAGAGAGAGAGAGAGAGGGGGACAGAGAGAGAGAGGGGGACAGAGAGAGAGAGAGGGGGGGACAGAGAGAGAGAGAGAAGGGGGGGACAGAGAGAGAGAGAGGGGGGGACAGAGAGAGAGAGAGAGGGGGGGACAGAGAGAGAGAGAGTGGGGACAGAGACAGAGAGAGAGAGGGACAGAGACAGAGAGAGAGAGTGACAGAGAGAGAGAGCGACAGAGAGAGCGAGAGACAGACAGAGACAGACCCTCACCAGGTACAGACTAAGCGACCACCAACTGGAAATTGAAAAGGCAGATACAAGAAATCCTGGCAGCCTAGAGAGAATAGAATATGCGATCAATGTCTGGCGGCGAGGTTGAAACAGAAATGCATTTCCTCCTAAAATGCGAAAAATTCAACACATCAAGAAACATATTATTCAACAAGCTAAGCCAAACAACCCCAGATTTCAAGGAATTGGATGATCTGTCAAAATTGAGATTAGCCCTGGGAGAATGGAGACAGACCATACCTTGGGCCAAATATGTAACAACATGTCACAACCTGAGGACTGTTTAAAAGTAAAGACTGTTTAAAATTAATATTGAACGTACCAAATGAAGTAGAAAGACTGTTTAAAATTAATATTGTTTAAAAGTAATATTGTATGTACCCAACAAATGTCAAATCGATTGACACCTGCAGAATGTTGGAAAACTGTACCTTTTTGCTATGGTAAGCTTTGGCAATATGGTTCTCTGTAAACTTTCATGCCAATAAAGCATTTGAATTGGAATTGGAATTGGAATTGGAGAGAGGGGGAGAGGGGCACAGAGAGAGAGGAGGGGGAGACAGAGAGAGGAGAGGGAGGACAGAGAGGAGAGGGGACAGAGAGAGGAGTGGGGGACAGAGAGAGAGAGGGGGACAGAGAGAGAGAGGGGGACAGAGAGAGAGAGAGAGGGGACAGAGGAGAGAGAGAGAGAGAGGGGGGGGGGAGAGAGAGAGAGGGGGGGACAGAGAGAGAGAGAGGGGGACAGAGAGAGAGAGAGAGAGAGGAGGGACAGAGAGAGAGAGAGAAGGGGGGAAGAGAGAGAGAGAGAGGGGGGGACAGAGAGCGAGAGGGGGGGGACAGAGAGAGAGAGAGGGGGGACAGAGAGAGAGAGGGGGGACAGAGAGAGAGAGGGAGGGGGGGACAGAGAGAGAGAGAGAGGGGGACAGAGAGAGAGAGGGGGACAGAGAGAGATGAGAGAGGGGGGGGACAGAGAGAGAGAGGGGGGACAGAGAGAGAGAGGGGGTGACAGAGAGAGAGAGAGGGGGGACAGAGAGAGAGAGGGGGACAGGACAGAGAGAGAGAGGGGGACAGAGAGAGAGAGAGAGGGGGAGGGGGCACAGAGAGAGAGAGGGGGAGACAGAGAGAGAGAGGGAGGACAGAGAGAGAGAGGGGACAGAGAGAGGGAGTGGGGACAGTGAGAGAGAGGGGGGGACAGAGAGAGAGAGGGGGGACAGAGAGAGGAGTGGGGGACAGAGAGAGAGAGGGGGATAGAGAGAGAGAGGAGGGGACAGAGAGAGAGTGAGAGAGGGGACAGAGAGAGAGGGAGAGAGAGAGGGGGAGAGAGAGAGAGAGGGGGACAGAGAGAGAGAGAGAGGGGACAGAGAGAGAGTGAGAGAGGGGGACAGAGAGAGAGCGAGAGAGAGAGGGGGGAGAGAGAGAGAGAGGGGGACAGAGAGAGAGAGAGAGAGAGAGGGGACAGAGAGAGAGAGAGAGGGGGGGGGAGAGGAGAGAGAGAGGGGGACAGGAGAGAGAGAAGAGAGAGAGAGGGGGACAGAGAGAGAGAGAGAGAGAGACAGAGAGAGGGAGAGGGGACAGATAGAGGGGGGACAGAGAGAGAGTGAGGGGGACAGAGAGAAAGAGAGAGAGGGTCAGAGAGAGAGAGAGAGCGAGGGGGAGAGAGAGAGAGAGGGGGGACGAGAGAGAGAGAGGGGGACAGAGAGAGAGAGAGAGAGACAGAGAGAGGGAGAGGGGGACAGAGAGAGAGGGGGACAGAGAGAGAGGACAGAGAGAGAGGGAGAGGGGGACAGAGAGAGAGGGGACAGAGAGAGAGGAGAGAGAAGAGGGGGACAAGAGAGAGAGGAGAGGGGGGGACAGGGAGAGAGAGGGGGGACAGAGAGAGAGAAGGAGGGGGGGACAGAGAGAGAGGGAGAGGGGGACAGAGAGAGA